>NC_092723.1:159475440-159835219 GCF_047496885.1 Scyliorhinus torazame
CTCCCCTAGCACAGCGCCCTCCCTTAGCACAGCGCCCTCCCCCAGCACAGCACCCTCCCCCAGCAGAGCGCCCTCCCCCAACACAGCGCCCTCCCCCAGCAGAGCACCCTCCCCCCAGCACAGCGCCCTCCCCCACCACACCTCCCAGCACAGCTCCCTCCCGCAGCACCACCACACCTCCCAGCACAGCCCCCTCCCCCCAGCACAGCCCCCTCCCCCCAGCACAGCCCCCTCCCCCCAGCACAGCCCCCTCCCCCCAGCACAGCCCCCTCCCCCAGCACAGCCCCTCCCCCCAGCACAGCCCCCTCCCCCCAGCACAGCCCCCTCCCCCAGCACAGCCCCCTCCCCCCAGCACAGCCCCCTCCCCCCAGCACAGCCCCCTCCCCCCAGCACAGCCCCCTCCCCCCAGCACAGCCCCCTCCCCCCAGCACAGCCCCCTCCGCCCAGCACAGCCCCCTCCGCCCAGCACAGCCCCCTCCGCCCAGCACAGCCCCCTCCGCCCAGCACAGCCCCTCCGCCCAGCACAGCCCCCTCCGCCCAGCACAGCCCCCTCCGCCCAGCACAGCCCCCACCGCCCAGCACAGCCCCCTCCGCCCAGCACAGCCCCCTCCCCCCAGCACAGCCCCCTCCCCCCAGCACAGCCCCCTCCCCCCAGCACAGCCCCCCTCCCCCCAGCACAGCCCCCTCCCCCCAGCACAGCCCCCTCCCCCCAGCACAGCCCCCTCCCCCCAGCACAGCCCCCTCCCCCCAGCACAGTCCCCTCCCCCCAGCACAGTCCCCTCCCCCCAGCACAGTCCCCTCCCCCCAGCACAGTCCCCTCCCCCCAGCACAGTCCCCTCCCCCCAGCACAGTCCCCTCCCCCCAGCACAGTCCCCTCCCCCCAGCACAGCCCCCTCCCCCCAGCACAGCCCCCTCCCCCCAGCACAGCCCCCTCCCCCCAGCACAGACCCCTCCCCCCAGCACAGCCCCCTCCCCCCAGCACAGCCCCCTCCCCCCAGCACAGCCCCCTCCCCCCAGCACAGCCCCCTCCCCCCAGCACAGCCCCCTCCCCCCAGCACAGCCCCCTCCCCCCAGCACAGCCCCCTCCCCCCAGCACAGCCCCCTCCCCCCAGCACAGCCCCCTCCCCCCAGCACAGCCCCCTCCCCCCAGCACAGCCCCCTCCCCCCAGCACAGCCCCCTCCCCCCAGCACAGCGCCCTCCCCCCAGCACAGCGCCCTCCCCCAGCACAGCGCCCTCCCCCCAGCACAGCGCCCTCCCCCAGCACCACCACATCTCCCAGCACAGCTCCCTCACCCAGCACAGCGCCCTCCCCAGCACAGCTCCCTCCCCCAGCACGCTCCCTCCCCCAGCACCACCACACCTCCCTCCCCCAGCACCACCACATCTCCCCAGCACAGCGCCCTCCCCCAGCACAGCGCCCTCCCCCCAGCACAGCGCCCTCCCCCCAGCACAGCGCCCTCCCCCCAGCACAGCGCCCTCCCCCAGCACAGCGCCCTCCTCCCCCCAGCACAGCGCCCTCCCCCCAGCACAGCGCCCTCCCCCCAGCACAGCGCCCTCCCCCAGCACAGCGCCCTCCCCAGCACAGCGCCCTCCCCAGCACAGCGCCCTCCCCAGCACAGCGCCCTCCCCAGCACAGCGCCCTCCCAGCACAGCGCCCTCCCCCAGCACAGCGCCCTCCCCTAGCACAGCGCCCTCCCCTAGCACAGCGCCCTCCCACAGCACAGCATCCTCCCCCAGCAGAGCGCCCTCCCCCAGCAGAGCGCCCTCCCCCAACACAGCACCCTCCCCCAGCAGAGCACCCTCCCCCAGCAGAGCACCCTCCCCCCAGCACAGCGCCCTCCGCCACCACACCTCCCAGCACAGCTCCCTCCCGCAGCACCACCACACCTCCCAGCACAGCCCCCTCCCCCCAGCACAGCCCCCTCCCCCCAGCACAGCCCCCTCCCCCCAGCACAGCCCCCTCCCCCCAGCACAGCCCCCTCCCCCCAGCACAGCCCCCTCCCCCCAGCACAGCCCCCTCCCCCCCAGCACAGCACCCCCCCCAGCACAGCACCCTCCCCCAGCAGAGCGCCCTCCCCCAACACAGCACCCTCCCCCAGCACAGCACCCTCCCCCCAGCACAGCGCCCTCCCCCACCACACCTCCCAGCACAGCTCCCTCCCGCAGCACCACCACACCTCCCAGCACAGCCCCCTCCCCCCAGCACAGCCCCCTCCCCCCAGCACAGCCCCCTCCCCCCAGCACAGCCCCCTCCCCCCAGCACAGCCCCCTCCCCCCAGCACAGCCCCCTCCCCCAGCACAGCCCCCTCCCCCCAGCACAGCCCCCTCCCCCCAGCACAGCCCCCTCCCCCCAGCACAGCCCCCTCCCCCCAGCACAGCCCCCTCCCCCCAGCACAGCCCCCTCCCCCCAGCACAGCCCCCTCCCCCCAGCACAGCCCCCTCCCCCCAGCACAGCCCCCTCCCCCCAGCACAGCCCCCTCCCCCCAGCACAGCCCCCTCCCCCCAGCACAGCCCCCTCCCCCCAGCACAGCCCCCTCCGCCCAGCACAGCCCCCTCCGCCCAGCACAGCCCCCTCCGCCCAGCACAGCCCCCTCCGCCCAGCACAGCCCCCTCCGCCCAGCACAGCCCCCTCCGCCCAGCACAGCCCCCTCCGCCCAGCACAGCCCCCTCCGCCCAGCACAGCCCCCTCCGCCCAGCACAGCCCCCTCCGCCCAGCACAGCCCCCTCCGCCCAGCACAGCCCCCTCCGCCCAGCACAGCCCCCTCCGCCCAGCACAGCCCCCTCCCCCCAGCACAGCCCCCTCCCCCCAGCACAGCCCCCTCCCCCCAGCACAGCCCCCTCCCCCCAGCACAGCCCCCTCCCCCCAGCACAGCCCCCTCCCCCCAGCACAGCCCCTCCCCCCAGCACAGCCCCCTCCCCCCAGCACAGCCCCCTCCCCCCAGCACAGCCCCCTCCCCCCAGCACAGCCCCCTCCCCCCAGCACAGCCCCCTCCCCCCAGCACAGCCCCCTCCCCCCAGCACAGCCCCCTCCCCCCAGCACAGCCCCCTCCCCCCAGCACAGCTCCCTCCCCCAGCACAGCACCCTCCCCCAGCACAGCGCCCTCCCCCAGCACAGCGCCCTCCCCCAGCACAGCGCCCTCCCCTAGCACAGCGCCCTCCCCCAGCACAGCACCCTCCCCCAGCACAGCGCCCTCCCCAGCACAGCGCCCTCCCCCCAGCACAGCGCCCTCCCCCCAGCACAGCGCCCTCCCCCCAGCACAGCGCCCTCCCCCCCAGCACAGCTCCCTCCCCCAGCACAGCACCCTCCCCCAGCACAGCGCCCTCCCCCAGCACAGCGCCCTCCCCCAGCACAGCACCCTCCCCCAGCAGAGCGCCCTCCCCCAGCAGAGCGCCCTCCCCCAACACAGCACCCTCCCCCAGCAGAGCACCCTCCCCCCAGCACAGCGCCCTCCCCCACCACACCTCCCAGCACAGCTCCCTCCCGCAGCACCACCACACCTCCCAGCACAGCCCCCTCCCCCCAGCACAGCCCCCTCCCCCCAGCACAGCCCCCTCCCCCCAGCACAGCCCCCTCCCCCCAGCACAGCCCCCTCCCCCCAGCACAGCCCCCTCCCCCCAGCACAGCCCCCTCCCCCCAGCACAGCCCCCTCCCCCCAGCACAGCCCCCTCCCCCCAGCACAGCCCCCTCCCCCCAGCACAGCCCCCTCCCCCCAGCACAGCCCCCTCCCCCCAGCACAGCCCCCTCCCCCCAGCACAGCCCCCTCCCCCCAGCACAGCCCCCTCCCCCAGCACAGCCCCCTCCCCCAGCACAGCCCCCTCCCCCAGCACAGCCCCCTCCCCCCAGCACAGCCCCCTCCCCCCAGCACAGCCCCCTCCCCCCAGCACAGCCCCCTCCCCCCAGCACAGCCCCCTCCCCCCAGCACAGCCCCCTCCCCCCAGCACAGCCCCCTCCGCCCAGCACAGCCCCCTCCGCCCAGCACAGCCCCCTCCGCCCAGCACAGCCCCCTCCGCCCAGCACAGCCCCCTCCGCCCAGCACAGCCCCCTCCGCCCAGCACAGCCCCCTCCGCCCAGCACAGCCCCCTCCGCCCAGCACAGCCCCCTCCGCCCAGCACAGCCCCCTCCGCCCAGCACAGCCCCCTCCCCCCAGCACAGCGCCCTCCCCCCAGCACAGCCCCCTCCCCCCAGCACAGCCCCCTCCCCCCAGCACAGCCCCCTCCCCCAGCACAGCCCCCTCCCCCCAGCACAGCCCCCTCCCCCCAGCACAGCCCCCTCCCCCCAGCACAGCCCCCTCCCCCCAGCACAGCCCCCTCCCCCCAGCACAGCCCCCTCCCCCCAGCACAGCCCCCTCCCCCCAGCACAGCCCCCTCCCCCCAGCACAGCCCCCTCCCCCCAGCACAGCCCCCTCCCCCCAGCACAGCCCCCTCCCCCCAGCACAGCCCCCTCCCCCCAGCACAGCCCCCTCCCCCCAGCACAGCCCCCTCCCCCCAGCACAGCGCCCTCCCCCCAGCACAGCCCCCTCCCCCCAGCACAGCCCCCTCCCCCCAGCACAGCCCCCTCCCCCCAGCACAGCCCCCTCCCCCAGCACAGCGCCCTCCCCCCAGCACAGCGCCCTCCCCCCCAGCACAGCGCCCTCCCCCCAGCACAGCGCCCTCCCCCCAGCACAGCGCCCTCCCCCCAGCACAGCGCCCTCCCCCCAGCACAGCGCCCTCCCCCCAGCACAGCGCCCTCCCCCCAGCACAGCGCCCTCCCCCCAGCACAGCGCCCTCCCCCCAGCACAGCGCCCTCCCCCCAGCACAGCGCCCTCCCCCCAGCACAGCGCCCTCCCCCCAGCACTGCGCCCTCCCCCCAGCACCACCACACCTCCCTCCCCCAGCACCACCACATCTCCCAGCACAGCTCCCTCACCCAGACAGCACAGCACCCTCCCCAGCACAGCTCCCTCCCCAGCACAGCTCCCTCCCCAGCACAGCTCCCTCCCCAGCACAGCTCCCTCCCCAGCACAGCACCCTCCCCAGCACAGCACCCTCCCCAGTACAGCACCCTCCCCCAGACAGCACAGCACCCTCCCCCAGACAGCACAGCACCCTCCCCCAGACAGCACAGCACAATCCCCCAGACAGCACAGCACCCTCCCCCAGCACAGCACCCTCCCCCAGCACAGCACCCTCCCCCAGCACAGCACCCTCCCCAGCACAGCACCCTCCCCCAGCACAGCACCCTCCCCCAGCACAGCACCCTCCCCCAGCACAGCACCCTCCCCCAGCACAGCACCCTCCCCCAGCACAGCACCCTCCCCCAGCACAGCACCCTCCCCCAGCACAGCACCCTCCCCCAGCACAGCACCCTCCCCCAGCACAGCACCCTCCCCCAGCACAGCACCCTCCCCCAGCACAGCACCCTCCCCCAGCACAGCACCCTCCCCCAGCACAGCACCCTCCCCCAGCACAGCACCCTCCCCCAGCACAGCACCCTCCCCCAGCACAGCACCCTCCCCCAGCACAGCACCCTCCCCCAGCACAGCACCCTCCCCCAGCACAGCACCCTCCCCAGCACAGCACCCTCCCCCAGCACAGCTCCCTCCCCCAACACAGCACAGCTCCCTCCCCCAGCACCACCACACCTCCCTCCCCCAGCACCACCACACCCCTCCCCCAGCACCACCACACCTCCCTCCCCCAGCACCACCACCCCCCCTCCCCCAGCACCACCACCCCCCCCTCCCCCAGCACCACCACACCTCCCTCCCCCAGCACAACACACCTCCCTCCCCAGCACAACACACCTCCCTCCCCAGCACAGCACAGCTCCCTCCCCCAACACAGCACAGCACAACACATCTCCCTCCCCCAGAACAGCACAACACACCTCCCTCCCACAGCACAGCACACCTCCCTCTCCAGCACAGCACAACACACCTCCCTCCCCCAGCACAGCACAACACACCTCCCTCCCCCAGCACAGCACACCTCCCTCCCACAGCACAGCACTCCTCCCTCTCCAGCACAGCACACCTCCCTCCCCCAGCACAACACACCTCTCTCCCCCCAGCACAGCACACCTCCCTCCCCCAGCACAGCACAGCACACCTCCCTCCCCCAGCACAGCACACCTCCCTCCCCCAGCACAGCACTCCTCCCTCTCCAGCATACCACACCTCCCTCCCCCAGCACAGCACACCTCTCTCCCCCAGCACAGCACACCTCCCTCCCCCAGCACAGCACAGCACTCCTCCCTTCCCAGCATACCACACCTCCCTCCCCCAGAACAGCACACCTCTCTCCCCCAGCACAACACACCTCCCTCCCCCAGCACAGCACAGCACTCCTCCCTCCCCAGCACAGCACACCTCCCTCCCCCAGCACAGCACAGCACTCCTCCCTCCCCCAGCATACCACACCTCCCTCCCCCAGCACAGCACACCTCCCTCCCCCAGCACAGCACACCTCCTTCCCCCAGCACAGCACACCTCCCTCCCCCAGCACAGCACACCTCCCTCCCCCAGCACAGCACACCTCCCTCCCCCAGCACAGCACACCTCCCTCCCCCAGCACAGCACACCTCCCTCCCCCAGCACAGCACACCTCCCTCCCCCAGCACAGCACACCTCCCTCCCCCAGCACAGCACACCTCCCTCCCCCAGCACAGCACACCTCCCTCCCCCAGCACAGCACACCTCCCTCCCCCAGCACAGCACAGCACGCCTCCCTCCCCCAGCACAGCACACCTCCCTCCCCAGCACAGCACACCTCCCTCCCCCAGCACAGCACACCTCCCTCCCCCAGCACAGCACACCTCCCTCCCCCAGCACAGCACACCTCCCTCCCCCAGCACAGCACACCTCCCTCCCCCAGCACAGCACACCTCCCTCCCCCAGCACAGCACACCACACTCCCCAGCACAGCACACCTCCCTCCCCCAGCACAGCACACCTCCCTCCCCCAGCACAGCACACCTCCCTCCCCCAGCACAGCACACCTCCCTCCCAACCAGCACAGCACAGCACTCCTCCCTCCCCCAGCATACCACACCTCCCTCCCACAGAACAGCACACCTCTCTCCCCCAGCACAACACACCTCCCTCCCAACCAGCACAGCACACCTCCCCCCCCCAGCACAGCACAGCTCCCTCCCCCAACACAGCACAGCACAACACATCTCCCTCCCCCAGAACAGCACAACACACCTCCCTCCCACAGCACAGCACACCTCCCTCTCCAGCACAGCACAACACACCTCCCTCCCCCAGCACAGCACAACACACCTCCCTCCCCCAGCACAGCACACCTCCCTCCCACAGCACAGCACTCCTCCCTCTCCAGCACAGCACACCTCCCTCCCCAGCACAACACACCTCTCTCCCCCAGCACAGCACACCTCCCTCCCCCAGCACAGCACAGCACACCTCCCTCCCCCAGCACAGCACACCTCCCTCCCCCAGCACAGCACTCCTCCCTCTCCAGCATACCACACCTCCCTCCCCCAGCACAGCACACCTCCCTCCCCCAGCACAGCATAGCACTCCTCCCTCCCCAGCATACCACACCTCCCTCCCCCAGAACAGCACACCTCTCTCCCCCAGCACAACACACCTCCCTCCCCCAGCACAGCACTCCTCCCTCCCCAGCACAGCACACCTCCCTCCCCCAGCACAGCACAGCACTCCTCCCTCCCCCAGCATACCACACCTCCCTCCCCCAGCACAGCACACCTCCCTCCCCCAGCACAGCACACCTCCCTCCCCCAGCACAGCACACCTCCCTCCCCCAGCACAGCACACCTCCCTCCCCCAGCACAGCACACCTCCCTCCCCCAGCACAGCACACCTCCCTCCCCCAGCACAGCACACCTCCCTCCCCCAGCACAGCACACCTCCCTCCCCCAGCACAGCACACCTCCCTCCCCCAGCACAGCACACCTCCCTCCCCCAGCACAGCACACCTCCCTCCCCCAGCACAGCACACACCCTCCCCCAGCACAGCACACCTCCCTCCCCCAGCACAGCACACCTCCCTCCCCCAGCACAGCACACCTCCCTCCCCCAGCACAGCACACCTCCCTCCCCCAGCACAGCACACCTCCCTCCCCCAGCACAGCACACCTCCCTCCCCCAGCACAGCACACCTCCCTCCCCCAGCACAGCACACCTCCCTCCCCCAGCACAGCACACCTCCCTCCCCCAGCACAGCACAGCACGCCTCCCTCCCCCAGCACAGCACACCTCCCTCCCCAGCACAGCACACCTCCCTCCCCCAGCACAGCACACCTCCCTCCCCCAGCACAGCACACCTCCCTCCCCCAGCACAGCACACCACACTCCCCAGCACAGCACACCTCCCTCCCCCAGCACAGCACACCTCCCTCCCCCAGCACAGCACACCTCCCTCCCCCAGCACAGCACACCTCCCTCCCCCAGCACAGCACACCTCCCTCCCAACCAGCACAGCACAGCACTCCTCCCTCCCCCAGCATACCACACCTCCCTCCCACAGAACAGCACACCTCTCTCCCCCAGCACAACACACCTCCCTCCCAACCAGCACAGCACACCTCCCTCCCCCAGCACAACACACCTCCCTCCCAACCAGCACAGCACACCTCCCTCCCCCAGCACAGCACACCTCCCTCCCCCAGCACAGCACACCTCCCTCCCCCAGCACAGCACACCCCTCTCCCCCAGCACAGCACACCTCCCTCCCCAGCACAGCACACCTCCCTCCCCCAGCATAGCACACCTCCCTCCCCCAGCACAGCACACCTCCCTCCCCCAGCACAGCACACCTCCCTCCCCCAGCACAGCACACCTCCCTCCCCAGCACACCACACCACACTCCCCAGCACAGCACACCTCCCTCCTTGCCACAGCACAGCACACCTCCCTCCCCCAGCATAGCACACCTCCATCCCTGTGATAGTCTCCACTGTTGTATTGTATTGTATATATGGGTATTACGGTAAGGCCCCTGTACAACAGGTACGGGGGTAGATCCCTGCCTGCTTGTGTGTGCTCTCCGTTTTGTAAGCTGCTGTAGGAGGCCACACATCTCTGTAATAAAGCCTCGATTACTCTCTACTCTCGTCTCGTCGTAATTGATAGCGCACCAATTTATTGCACAGAGATTTTACAAAGATGGATCTCCGCATCAAGCCGGATCGCCTGCAGCTGCATCCTCAAGCAGACAACGCCAAAAAGGACTTCGCACATTGGCTAGCTTGCTTTGAAGCATAAATCGGGTCTGCGCCAGACCCAATCTCAGAAGCACAGAAGCTCCAGATTCTGTACACGTGGCTGAGCTCCAATGTCTTTCCCCTCATCCAGGAGGCGCCTACCTACGCAGAGGCCATGGCGCTACTGAAGGAGAATTAAGCTCAGCAGACCAACATGATCTACGCCAGGCACCTCCTGTCCACGCGGCACCAACCTCCCGGTGAGTCTGTGGAAGATTTCTGGCGTGCCCTGATCGCCCTGGTGAGAGACTGTGATTGCCAGGCCATTTCAGCCACTGAACATTCAAACCTGCTAATGAGAGACATGTTCGTTACGGGCATAGGGTCTGACTCCATCCGCCAGCGCCTCTTAGAAGGGGCCAAGCTTGACCTCGCGGCGACCAAGAAACTAGCGCTCTCGCTCACGGTCGCCTCACGCAACATACAGGCTTATTCCCCTGACCACACGGCCCACCCCCCAGTGCATCGTGGACCCAGCCAGCGGCCACCCCATCGTGGACCCCATCAGCGAGTGCCCTCAGCCAACCCCACGCCTGAGCCGCGCGGCAGCCAACCAACCCCGGGGGACCCAAATGCTACATCTGAGGACAGACAAAACACCCCCGGCAGCGCTGCCCGGCGCGGAGCGCGCTCTGCAAAGCCTGTGGCAAGAAGGGACATTTCGCTGCAGTGTGCCAGGCCCGCTCAATCGCCGCTATTGTCCCAGCACCCCCCACATGCAGCCAGTGGGCATCGCCATCTTCCCCTCCTCAGACCACGTGCGGCCCATGGGCACCGCCATCTTGCTCCACTCACAACACGTGCGGCCCGTGGGCGCCGCTATCTTGCCTGCCCCAGGACACGCGCGGTCCGAGGGTGCCGCCATCTCGCCTGCCCCAGGACACGTGCGGCCCGTGGGCGCCGCCATCTTGCCCGCCTCAGGACCCCTGCCCGTCGGGCACCTCATCGGGCCGCTCATCGCCTGCAACCGCCGACGACCAGCCGCATCTCGCTTCGATCATGATCGACCTGTCTCGACCGCACAACCTCGCGACCGCTTCGACAAAGGTGAAGGTCGACGGGCACAAGATATCCTGGCTTCTGGACTCTGGGAGTACTGAAAGCTTCATACACCCCGATACGGTAAGGCGCTGCTCCCTCGCGGTACACCCCGCTAATCAAAGAATCTCCCTGGCCTCCGGGTCCCACTCCGTGGCGATCCGGGGGTACTGCATCGCCACCCTCACCGTCCAGGGCGTAGAGTTCAGCGGCTTCCGGCTCGACGTTCTCCCCAACCTCTGCGCTGCCCTGCTACTCGGCCTGGACTTCCAGTGCAACCTCCTGAGCCTAACCCTGAAATTTGGCGAGCCCCTACCCCCCCTTACTGTTTGCGGCCTCGCGACCCTTAAGGTCGACCCGCCTTACCTGTTTGCAAACCTCACCCCGGATTGCAAACCCGTCGCCACCAGGAGCAGACAGTACAGCGCCCAGGACAGGACTTTCATCAGGTCCAGTGGCTGCTGTGGGAAGGCATCATCGAGGCCAGCAACCGCCCCTGGAGAGCCCAAGTGGTAGTGGTGAAAACTGGGGAGAAAACAGGATGGTCGTTGACTACAGCCAGACCATCAATAGGTAAACGCAGCTCGACACGTACCCACTCCCACGCATATCTGATATGGTCAATCAGATTGCACAGTACCGGGTCTTCTCGACAGTGGACCTGAAATCTGCCTACCACCAGCTCCCCATCCGTAAGGCGGACCGCACCTACACTGTGTTTGAAGCGGACGGCAGCCTTTACCATTTCCTTAGGGTTCCCTTCGGCGTCACCAACAGGGTCTCGGTCTTCCGCCGGGAGATGGACCGAATGGTTGACCGGTACGGGCTGCGGGCCACTTTCCCGTACCTGAACAATGTCAGGTACAAGGTCCAAAATTGCTATGTGGTTCAGAACGGAGTTCGAGGGCCCGAGCCCGATCGCATGTGCCCCCTCATGGAACTCCCCTTCCCCCACTGCCCCAAGGCCCTCAAACGATGCCTGGGGTTCTTTTCATACTGCGCCCCCTGGGTTCCTAACTATGCGGACAAGGCCCGCCCACTCATTCACTCCACCGCTTTCCCCCTAACGGCTGAGGCTCACCAGGCCTTCAACAGTATCAAGGCCGACATCGCCAAGGCCACGATGCACACGGTCAACGAGACGCTCCCCTTCCAAGCCGAGAGCGATGCATCAGACGTCGCTCTGGCCGCCACCCTCAACAAGGCAGGCAGGCCCGTGGCATTCTTTTCCCGCACCCTCCATGCCTCCGAAATCCGGCACTCCTCCGTCGAAAAGGAAGCCCAAGCGATCGTTGAAGCTGTGCAACATTGGAGGCATTACCTGGCCAGCAGGAGATTCACTCTCCTCACTGACCAACGGTCAGTTGCCTTCATGTTTAACAACACACAGCGGGATAAGATCAAAAACGATAAAATCTTGAGGTCGATGATCGAGCTCTCCACCTACAATTACGAGATTTTGTATCGACCCGGTCAGCTCAACGAGCCCCCCAATGCCCAGTCCCGAGGTACATGTGCCAGCGCACAAGTGGACCAACTCTGGACCCTGCACAACGATTTCTGTCACCCGGGGGTCACCCGCTTTTACCACTTCATTAAGGCCCACAATCTGCCCTACTCTATCGAGGAAGTCAGGGCTATCACCAGAGACTGCCAGGTCTGCGCGGAGTGTAAACCGCACTTCTACCGACCAGACTGCGTGCCCGGTGAAGGCCTCCCGTCCCAGCGTGGACTTCAAAGGGCCCCTCCCCTCCACCGACCGCAACACGTATTTTCTTAATGTGGTCGACGAATATTCCAGATTCCCCTTCACCATCCCATGCCCCGATATGACGACTGCCACCGTCATCAAAGCCCTCAACACCATCTTCGCTCTGTTCGGTTTCCCCCACCTACGTCCATAGCGACCGGGGATCCTCATTTATGAGCGATGAGCTGCGCCAGTACCTGCTCAACAGGGGCATTGCCTCGAGCAGGACGACCAGCTACAACCCCCGGGGAAACGGGCAGGTGGAACGGGAGAATGGGACGGTCTGGAGGGCCGTCCAGCTGGCCCTATGCTCCAGAGATCTCCCGGCCTCCCACTGGCAGGAGGTCCTCCCCGACGCACTTCACTCCGTTCGGTCGCTCCTGGGCACCGCGACAAATTAAACTTCCCCATGAACGTCTCTTTGCCTTCCCCAGGACGTCCACCTCCGGGGTCTCGCTCCCAACGTGGCTGGCAGCTCCAGGACCCGTTCTCCTCCGCAAGCACGTGCGGCTCCACAAGGCGGACCCGTTGGTTGAGAGAGTACAACTACTTCACGCGAACCCGCAGTACGCCTATGTAGCGTACCTCGACAGCCGCCAAGACACAGTCTCCCTCAGGGATCTGGCACCAGCTGGGTGCCCACACACCCCCCACCCACCGCCCCGGCGCCACCCTCCCCTCCCCCGGCGCACTCCACCGCAGCCCCCGCTCCAGGACAATCCGTCCTCCCCTTGCTCCCACCCGGGGATGAAGAGGATTTTGACACGCTTCCGGAGTCATCGAAGACCAAGCCGACGCCTGAGTCGCCACCAGCTCTGCGGCGCTCTCAACGGCAGATCAAGGCACCCGATTGTCTAAATTTGTAACCTTCTCCGTAATTTTAAAACCAATCTATTTGTATATAGTTTTCCACCCCCCCACGCTGGACTGATTTTTAACAGGGGGTGGATGTGGCAGTCACCACTGTTGTATTATATTGTATATATTGGTATTACGGTAAGGCCCCTGTACTACAGGTACGGGGGTAGATCCCTGCCTGCTCGCTCCGCCCAGTAGGCGGAGTATAAATGTGTGTGCTCTCCGAACAGCAGCCATTTCGTAAGCTGCTGTAGGAGGCCACACATCTCTGTGTAATAAAGCCTCGATTACATTCTACTCTCGTCTCGTCGTGATTGATAGTGCATCAATCCCACAGCACAACACAGCACACCTCCCCAGCACAACACAGCACAGCACAACACAGCACAGCACAACACACCTCCCCTGCACAACACAGCACAGCACAACACACCTCCCCCAGCACAACACACCTCCCTCCCCCAGCACAGCTCACCCCCCCCCCCCCCCGCGCACAGCTCACCTCTGCGGCAAACCACTGTGTTGCATTGTGTACATGCCTGGGCTTCTCCCGGCTGGCTCCGCCTGTGGCTCCTCCCCTCAGGCTCATGTATAAAGGTGGCTAGTCTCCGCCTCCGACCCAGTTCGGGACCAGAGGCCAGGAGGCTTGCTGTTTAGTGTATTAAAGCCTCAGTTACATTCATCACTTGTCGTGTGTTTATTGATGGCATATCAATTTAATACACTAAACGTTACGATGAACTCAAGCCTGATTGCCTGGAGCTGGACCCACAGGCAGCAGGCGCCACAGAAACTTTTGAGCACTGGCTAAGCTGCTTCGAAGCGTACCTCGGATCCTTCACCGAAGACTTCACAGACCTCCAGAAGAAGCAGATCTCCACGCACGGGTGAGCCCACGAGTTTTTCTTCTCATCAGGGACGCCCCCTCATATGCGGAGGCAATAATGCTGCTGAAGGGACAATATGTGATGTCCGTTAACGAGATGTATGCTAGGCACCTCCTTGCCACGAGACGGCAACGCCCTGGGGAATCACTCGCAGAATTCCTGTGTGCTTTGCGTGTACTCTGCCGGAACTGTGATTACCGGGCGATATCGGCTACCCAGCACGCGGAGCTGCTGTTCAGGGACATGTCGCAGTCATGAAATCAAATTATATCCGCCAGCGATTACTAGAAGGGGGTACGGCCTCCCAGAGACAGTGCAACTCTCCAACTCGCTGGAGGTGGCCTCCCAGAACATGGAGGTCTACACCTCCGACCGCGTGGGCCTCGTGGGCGCAGCCATCATCCGACCCGGGTGCGACGCAAGCCTGTGCCGCGCAGAGGCCCGCCAGCGCTGGAGGCCCGAGGTGGTACTTTTGCGGCCAGGGCAGGCACCCCAGACAACGGTGCCCTGCACGGAACGCAACTTGCAATGGCTGTGGGAAGAAGGGCCACTTTGCAAAAGCCTGCCAGGCCCGATCTCCCCCTAAAACCTCTAGGCCCAGCAGCGCTGCCTGTTGCCCGTCTGGGCCGCCCCCAGCTGCCGCCCCACCCGCCATATACGACCCGTGGGTGCCACCATCTTCAATTTTGGCAGCCACGTGCGACCCATGGGAGCCGCCATCTTTTTTTAAAAATATATTTATTAAAGTTTTTTAACAACACAATTTTTTCCCCTTACAAACAATAACCCCCCCCCCCCCGCGTAACAAAGTAACACAAAATCGCACTGAGCAAGATATATACATGGCAAAATGGTATATTTACATAGCTTTATACACTGGCTCTCGCCCGCACGTGCCAGTTTCCCCCACCCTCCATGTTATCTCCCGCTCATCCATCCCCTCAAACACTCTCTCGTTCCCCTGTTCCCCCCTCTTTCCCCCCCCCCCCCCCAAGGGTTGCTGCTGCTGCTGACCGACCTTCCTCTAACGCTCCGCGAGATAGTCTAGGAAAGGTTGCCACCGCCTGTAGAACCCCTGCGCAGACCCTCTCAAGGCAAACTTAATCCTCTCCAGCTTTATGAACCCAGCCATGTCGTTTATCCAGGCCTCCAGGCTGGGGGGCTTCGCCTCCTTCCACGTGAGCAAGATCCTTCGCCGGGCTACTAGGGATGCAAAGGCCAGAATGTCGGCCTCTTTCGCCTCCTGCACTCCCGGCTCATCCACTACTCCGAAGGGAGCCGCCATCTTTAACGCATCCTCCAACCGCCATGCATGACCCAGGGGGGCCGCCATCTTGGATGCCATTGCCGCTACCTCCCGCCACACGTGTCTCATGGGGGCCACCATCTTGGGATAACTCCGCAGCCACCCGGGAGCCTGGCTCACCCGACCGTACGCTGGCCGCCGCTACCTCCGACCAGCCTACCGACCGCCTTCCGAAGCTCGCCTCCATCACGCTTGACCAGTCCCGGCTGCACCACTTCGCGAAGTCTACGATGACCGCCCGGATCAACGGGCACGAGACGGCCTGTCTTTTCGGCTCTGGGAGCACAGACAGCTCCATTCACCCAGATACGGTAAAGCGCTGCTCCCTCCCAATCTTACCCGCGACCCAGAAAATCTCCCTGGCTTCCGGATCCCATGCAGTAGAAATCCGGGGGTACTGTGTCACGACCCTTACTGTACAAGGCGTAGAATACGCTAACTTCAAACTCTACGTCCTTCCCCATCTCTGCGCTGCCCTATTACTGGGGCTCGACTTCCAGTGCCATCTCCAGAGCCTTACTTTAAAGTTTGGTGGACCCCTCACCGTCTTTAGCCTCGCGACCCTTAAGGTCGACCCACCCTCGCTCTTCGCAAACCTCACCCCGGTCTGTAAGCCCCTCGCTACCAGGAGCAGATACAGTGCCCAGGTCAGGACCTTTATCAGGTCGGAGGTCCAGCGACTCCTGCAAGAGGGGATCATTGAGGCTAGTACCAGCCCCTGGAGAGCACAAGTGGTGGTCGTCAAGACTGGGGAGACCCACCGGATGATCATCGATTAAAGTCAGACCATCAACCGGTACACGCAGCTCGATGCTTACCCCCTCCCCCGCATATCTGACATGGTCAACCAGATTGCGCAGTATCGAGTCTTCTCCACAGTTGACTTGAAGTCCGCGTACCACCAGCTCCCTATCCGCCCGGAGGACCGCCAATACACTGCCTTCGAGGCAGATGGCCGCCTCTACCACTTCCTCAGGGTCCCCTTCGGCTTCACCAATGGGTTCTCGGTCTTCCAAAGAGAAATGGACCGAATGGTTGACCAGTACGAACTGCAGGCCACTTTCCCGTACTTAGACAATGTCACCATCTGCTGCCATGACCAGCAGGACCATGACGAAAACCTCCGGCGCTTCCTCCACACCGCTAAACTCCTGAATCTCAACTACAATAAAGAAAAATGCGTTTACCGCACAACCCGCCTAGCCATCCTCGGCTACGTCCTAGGGCCCGACCTTGACCACACGCGCCCCCTCATGGAATTCCCCCACTGCTCCAAGGCCCTGAAGAGATGCCTGGGGTTCTTCTCGTACTATGTGAAGTGGGTCCCCAATTTTGTGGACAAGGCCAGCCCACTTATCAAATCCACCGTTTTTCCCCTGACGGCTGAGGCCCGACTGGCCTTCAATCGCATCAAGGCAGATATTGCCAAAGCCGCGATGCACGCCGTGGACGAGTCCATCCCATTCCAAGTGGAGAGTGATGCGTCGGGCTTTGCGCTGGCCGCTACCCTCAACCAGGTGGGCAGGCCCGTGGCTTTCTTCCCCCGTACCCTCCAGAGCTCCGAAATTCGACACTCCTCCATCGAAAAGGAAGCCCAAGCCATCGTAGAAGCTGTGAGACATTGGAGGCATTACCTGACCGGCAGGTGATTCACTCTCCTCACCGATCAACGTTGGTTGCCTTCCGGTTCAATAACACACAGCGGGGCAAGATCAAGAATGACAAGATACTGAGGTGGATGATCAAGCTCTCCACTTACAACTACGATATCTTGTACCAACCTGGGAAGCTCAATGAGCCCCCAGATGCCCTCTCCCCCAGTACATGTGCCAGCGCACAGGTAGACTGACTCCGGGCCCTCCACAATGACCTCTGTCACCCGGGCGTCACCCGTTTTTTTCACTTCATCAAGGCTCGCAACCTGCCTTACTCCATCGAGGAGGTCAGGACCGTGACCAGAGACTACCAGGTCTGCGCGGAGTGCAAACCGCACTTCTATCGGCCAGACAGAGCACACCAGGTAAAGGCCTCTCGCCCCTTTGAGCGCCTCAGCATTGACTCCAAAGGGCCCCTCCCCTCCACTGACCGTAACATGTACTTCCTCAACATTGTTTTTTTTTAAAAATATATTTTATTAAAGTTTTCAGACACAATTTTTCCCCCTTACAAATCAACAAAAACGGTAACATGATAACTGATAGATAACATGGTTTAAATAAAATAGTAAACTAACAACATAACACAAAATAGTGCTCCCCCCCGCCCCTTCAACACCTCTAGAACAAAAACTATTTACCCCCCCCCCCTTCCCTCCCCCCCCGGGCTGCTGCTGCTGGCTATCTATTTTCCCCCTAACGTTCCGCTAGATAGTCGAGGAACGGTTGCCACCGCCTGGAGAACCCCTGAGCCGATCCTCTCAGCGCAAACTTCATCCGCTCCAGTTTTATGAACCCTGCCATGTCGTTTATCCAGGCCTCCACGCCGGGGGGTTTCGCTTCCTTCCACATGAGTAAAATCCTTCGCTGGGCTACTAGGGACGCAAAGGCCACAATATCGGCCTCTTTCGCCTCCTGCACTCCCGGCTCATCCGCTACCCCAAATATAGCTAACCCCCAGCTTGGTTTGACCCGGACCTTCACCACCTTCGAGATCACTCCCACCACTCCCCTCCAATACCCCTCCAGTGCCGGACACGACCAAAACATATGCGTGTGGTTTGCCGGGCTTCCCCCGCACCTCCCACACTTGTCCTCCACTCCAAAGAACCTGCTCAACCTCGCTCCCGTTATGTGTGCTCTATGTAGCACCTTAAATTGGACCAGGCTAAGTCTGGCACACGAGGAAGAGGAATTTACCCTACTTAGAGCATCAGCCCACAAACCCTCCTCAATCTCCTCCCCGAGCTCTTCTTCCCATTTTCCTTTCAGTTCTTCTACCAGCTCCTCCCCCTCTTCTCTCATCTCCTGGTATATTTCGGACACTTTGCCCTCCCCGACCCACACCCCCAAAAGCACCCTGTCCTGGATCCCCTGTGTCGGGAGCAGCGGAAATTCCCTCACCTGTTGTCTCGTGAACGCCCTTACCTGCATATACCTAAAGATATTCCCCGGAGGCAGCTCATACTTTTCCTCTAGCACTCCCAAGCTCGCAAAACGTCCCATCTGTAAATAAGTCTCCCACTCTCCTAATTCCTGCCCGGTGCCAGCTCTGGAACCCTCCGTCCAACCTCCCTGGGGCAAACCTATGGTTGTTCCTGATCGGGGACCACACCGAGGCTCCCAGCACACCCCTCTGTCGCCTCCATTGCCCCCAGATACTTAATGTTGCTGCCACCACTGGGTTTGTGGTAAACCTTTTCAGGGAAAGCGGTAGTGGCGCTGTCACCAGCGCTTTTAAGCTCGTTCCTTTACAGGACGCCATCTCCAGCCTTTTCCACGCCGCCCCCTCTCCCTCTATCATCCACTTACGGATCATCGCCACATTGGCGGCCCAGTAATAGTCGCCCAAATTCGGCAACGCCAGTCCCCCTCTGTCCCTGCTACGTTGCAGGAACCCCCTCCTTACCCTCGGGGCCTTCCCTGCCCACACGAAGCTCATGATGCTCCTATCTATTTTCTTGATAAAGGCCTTAGTGATCAATATAGGGAGACATTGAAACACAAATAGGAACCTCGGGAGGACCATCATCTTAATCGCCTGCACTCTGCCCGCCAGTGACAGCGACTGCATATCCCACCTTTTGAAATCCTCTTCCATTTGCTCCACCAGCCGAGTCAGATTGAGTCTGTGTAAGGACCCCCAGCTCCTGGCTATCTGAATCCCCAAGTATCGGAAGTTTCTTTCCACTCTCCTTAGCGGTAGGCCATCTATCCCTCTACTCTGGTCCCCTGGGTGTATCACGAAAAGCTCACTCTTTCCCATGTTAAGCCTATATCCCAAGAATTCTCCAAACTCCCTCAATATCTGCATAACCTATGTCATCCCCCCACTGGATCCACCACATACAGCAGTAGGTAATCTGCGTAGAGTGACACTCGGTGTTCCTCTCCCCCTCTAACCACCCCTTTCCATTTCCTGGAGTCTCTCAGCGCTATGGCCAGTGGTTTAATTGCCAGCGCGAACAATAATGGGGACAGCGGGCATCCCTGTCTTGTTACCCTATGTAACCGAAAATACTCCGATCTCTGCCGATTTGTGACCACACTTGCCATTGGGGCCCCATAGAGGAGTTTAACCCAGCTGACAAACCCCTCCCCGAACCCGAACCTCCTCAGCACCTCCCATAGATACTCCCACTCTACCCTATCAAATGCCTTCTCTGCATCCATCTCTGCCACTATCTCTGCCTCCCCCTCTGATGGGGGCATCATTATCACCCCCAATTGCCGTTGCACGTTGACATTCAATAGTCTCCCCTTTACGAACCCTGTCTGCTCTTCGTGCACCACCCCCAGGACACAATCCTCTATCCTCATTGCCAGCACTTTTGCTAACAACTTGGCAAAGCGAGATAGGCCTATAAGATCCGCATTGCAGCGGGTCTTTATCTCGCTTCAGGATTAGTGATATCGTCGCCTCCGACATTGTCGGGGGTAGAGTCCCCCCTTCTCTGGCCTCGTTAAAGGTTCTTACCAGCAGCGGGGCCAACAAGTCCACGTATTTCCTGTAAAATTCCACCGGGAACCCGTCAGGTCCCGGGGCCTTCCCAGCCTGCATGTTCCCCAGCCCTTTGGTCACCTCGTCCACCCCAATTGGCATCCCCAGGCCTGCCACCTCCTGCTCCGCCACCCTCGGGAACCTTAGTTGGTCCAGAAACTGCTGCATCCCCTCTTTTCCCTCCGGGGGTTGGGACCTATATAACCTCTCATAAAAGGTCTTAAACACCTCATTCACCTTCCCTGCTCTCCGCACCGTAGTTCCCGTTTCATCACTAACTCCCCCTATTTCCCTCGCCGCTATCCTCTTACGAAGCTGGTGGGCCAACAGGCGACTCGCCTTTTCCCCATATTCATATCTCATCCCCTGTGCCTTCCTCCACTGTGCCTCTGCCTTCCCTGTGGTCAGCAGGTCAAACTACGTCTGGAGTCTTCGCCTCTCCCTATATAGTCCTTCGTCCGGGGCCTCCGCATATCTTTTATCCACACTCAAGATCTCCCCCAGTAATCTTTCCCTCTTTGGCCTCTGTTTTTCCCTTGTGAGCCCTGATGGAGATCAACTCTCCCCTGACCACCGCCTTCAGCGCTTCCCATACTACCCCCACCTGGACCTCACCATCATCACTGGCCTCCAGGTACCTTTCAATACATCCCCGCACCCTTCCACAGACTCCCTCATCCGCCAATAATCCCACATCCAGTCGCTAGAGTGGGCGCTGTTCCCTCTCCTCTCCTAGTTCCAGATCCACCCAATGTGGGGCATGGTCTGAAACAGCTATGGCCGAGTACTCCGTTCCTTCCACCCTCAAAATCAGTGACCTTCCCAGAACGAAGAAATCTATCTGGGAGTATACCTTATGGACATGGGAGAAAAAGGAGAACTCTTTGGCCAGCAGCCTGGCAAATCTCCATGGATCCTCTCCCCCCATTTGGTCCATAAACCCCCTAAGCACCTTGGCCGCTGCCGGCCTTCTTCTGGTCCTGGATCTAGATCTATCTAACCCTGGGTCTAGCACGGTGTTGAAGTCCCCCCCCCCATTACCAGGTTTCCTACCTCCAGGTCCGGGATACGTCACAGCATCCGCTTCATAATTCCCGCTTCATCCCAATTCGGGGCATAGACGTTGACCAGCACGACCTCCATTCCCTGCAGTCTGCCACTCACCATCACATACCTGCCCCCGCTGTCCGCTACACCCGAACGACACCCATTTCCCCACCAATATGGCCACCCCTCTATTCTTTGCGTCCAGTCCTGAGTGGAACACCTGTCCCACCCATCCTTTCCTTAACCTAACCTGGTCCCCCACCTTCAGATGCGTCTCTTGAAGCATGGCCACATCTACCTTCAGTCCTTTTAAGTGCGCGAACACTCGTGCCCTCTTAATCGGCCCATTTAGGCCTCTCACATTCCACGTGATCAGCCGGACTGGGGGGCTGCCCGCCCCCCTCCCCTGTCGACTAGCCATCACCCTCTCTGGGCCAGTCCCACGTCCCGGTCACGCGCACCCACCCGTTCCCCCAGGCGGCGCATTCCCGCCTCGACCACCTTTTCTCTTCCCAGCTCCCTTTCGATCTCAGCAGCAGCAACCCAGTTGTGTCCCCCCCCCCCCCCCCCCCGCTAGATCCCCATCTAGCATGGTTACTCCCCCCATATTGCTTCCGAAAGTCAGCTGACTCAAATGACCCCGGCTTCTCCCGCTCTCTCCTTGACCCCCCCCGTGTGAGGAACTCCCATCCTCCTTGCGCCTATCTTCCCGCCATCATCTCTCTGGCGCGGGAAAAGAAAAAGAAACCCCGCGCTTTCTAGAACCATTCCGCCCCCCCATGGCGCAGCTCCCACTACAGCCCCGTTCCCATTCCCCATCCCCCGCCTGTGTCTCTTTTTCCCCCCCACCGGCGACCACATTTCTCGGTGTCCCTCAATCCCCAATTTACACCTCTATACATCAGCATTGTCATTTCCCCTCCAACATCAGTCCCTCAGTTCTGGTCCAGTTTCTCTTTTTGAATGAAGGTCCATGCTTCTTCCGCCGTTTCAAAATAGTAATGTCTATCCTGATGCGTGACCCACAATCGCGCCGGCTGCAACATCCCGAACTTTACTTTCCTCTTATGCAGCACCTCCTTGGCTCGATTGAAACTCGCCCTCCTTCTCGCCACCTCCGCACTCCAGTCCTGATACACTCGTACCACCGCATTCTCCCATCTGCTACTTCGTACCTTCTTGGCCCAGCTCAAAACAACCTCTCTGTCGTTGAAGGGGTGAAATCGCACGACCATCGCCCTAGGTGGTTCTCCAGCCTTAGGTCTCCTCGCAGGGACCCGGTGGGCCCCTTCCACTTCCAGGGAGCCCGAGGGGGCCTCAGCTCCCATTAGCGAACGTAGCATCGTGCTCGCATAAGCCCCGCCGTCAGCTCCTTCCACTCCCTCGGGGAGACCCAGGATCCGGAGGTTCTTTCTCCTTGATCTATTTTCCAGGACTTCAATTCTTTCGATGCACTTCTTATGAAGCGCCTCGTGCGTCTGCATTTTGACCGCTAGGCCCAGGATCTCGTCCTCGTTGTCAGTTACCTTCTGCTCCACCACACGGAGCTCTATCTCCTGGGCCTTTTGTGTCTCTTTAAACCCCTTGATTGCCTGTAACATCGGGGCCAGCACCTCCTTTTTTAGCAGCTCCACACACCGTCTTAAAAATTCATCCTGGTCCGGTCCCCATGTCGCCTGGGCTCCCTCCAACGCCATCTTGCTCCTTTCTTTCCTCTGCCGTTGCCCTCGAGGATTCTCCGAGATTTGGCCGCCGCTGCCGATCTTTTTCTTTCTCACTGGGGGGGGGACTCCCTGTTGCTTCACCCCACACCGGGTTTCATCGCAAAAGAATTTCCCGTTGGGTCTCTTAAAAGAGCCTGAAGGTCCGTCAAAGCTGGAGCCGCCGAAACGTGCGGCTTAGCTGGTCATCGCCGCAACCGGAAGTCCTCTCCTCAACATTGTTTTTTTTAATAAATATTTTATTGAAAATTTTTGGTCAACCAACACAGTACATTGTGCATCCTTTACACAATATCATAACAACACAAATAACAATGACCTATTTTATAAACAGAAAATGAATAATTAATAAATAACAAAAATGAAAACTAACCCTAGTTGGCAACTGCCTTGTCACAAGTAACACTCTCTTTACGCAAAGAGTAGTGAGGCCGTGGAATGCCCTACCTGCTACAGTAGTGAACTCGCCAACATTAAGGGCATTTAAAAGTTTATTGGATAAACATATGGATGATAATGGTATAGTGTAGGTTAGATGGCTTTTGTTTCGGTGCAACATCGTGGGCCGAAGGGCCTGTACTGCGCTGTATTGTTCTATGTTCTATGTTCTATGTTCTCCAAAAATATAATTTAACAGTCCAATATATAATTATCTGTAGCAACGACCTATACATATTATACAGTATATATTAACAACCCTGAGAGTCCTTCTGGTTCCTCCTCCCCCCTCCCCCCCCCTGATCCTGGGCTGCTGCTGCTGCCTTCTTTTTTCCATTCCATCTATCTTTCTGTGAGGTATTCAACGAACGGTTGCCACCGCCTGGTGAACCCTTGAGCCGACCCCCTTAGAACGAACTTAATCCGCTCTAGCTTTATAAACCCTGCCATGTCATTTATCCAGGTCTCCACCCCCGGGGGCTTGGCTTCTTTCCACATTAACAATATCCTGCGCCGGGCTACTAGGGACGCAAAGGCCAAAACATCGGCCTCTCTCGCCTCCTGCACTCCCGGCTCTTGTGCAACCCCAAATATAGCCAACCCCCAGCTTGGTTTGACCCGGACCCCCACTACTTTTGAAAGCACCTTTGTCACCCCCATCCAAAACCCCTGTAGTGCCGGGCATGACCAAAACATATGGGTATGATTCGCTGGGCTTCTCGAGCACCTCGCACACCTATCCTCCACCCCAAAAAATTTACTGAGCCGTGCTCCAGTCATATGCGCCCTGTGTAATACCTTAAACTGAATCAGGCTTAGCCTGGCACACGAGGACGACGAGTTTACCCTGCTTAGGGCATCTGCCCACAGCCCCTCCTCGATCTCCTCCCCCAGCTCTTCTTCCCATTTCCCTTTTAGTTCATCTACCATAGTCTCCCCTTCGTCCCTCATTTCCCTATATATATCTGACACCTTACCATCCCCCACCCATGTCTTTGAGATCACTCTGTCCTGCACCTCTTGTGTCGGGAGCTGCGGGAATTCCCTCACCTGTTGCCTCGCAAAAGCCCTCAGTTGCATATACCTGAATGCATTCCCTTGAGGCAACCCATATTTCTCGGTCAGCGCTCCCAGACTCGCGAACTTCCCATCCACAAACAGATCTTTCAGTTGCGTTATTCCTGCTCTTTGCCACATTCCATATCCCCCATCCATTCCCCCCGGGGCAAACCTATGGTTGTTTCTTATCGGGGACCCCCCCCAAGGCTCCAGTCTTTCCCCTATGCTGTCTCCACTGTCCCCAAATCTTCAGTGTAGCCACCACCACCGGGCTTGTGGTGTAGTTTCTCGGTGAGAACGGCAATGGGGCTGTCACCATAGCCTGTAGGCTAGTCCCCCTACAGGACGCCCTCTCTAATCTCTTCCACGCCGCTCCCTCCTCCTCTCCCATCCACTTACTCACCATTGAAATATTAGCGGCCCAATAATACTCACTTAGGCTCGGTAGTGCCAGCCCCCCCCTATCCCTGCTACGCTGTAAGAATCCCTTCCTCACTCTCGGGGTCTTCCCGGCCCACACAAAACCCATGATGCTCTTTTCAATCCTTTTTAAAAAAGCCTTTGTGATCACCACCGGGAGGCACTGAAACACAAAGAGGAATCTCGGGAGGACCACCATCTTAACCGCCTGCACCCTCCCTGCCAGTGACAGGGATACCATATCCCATCTCTTGAAATCCTCCTCCATTTGTTCCACCAACCGCGTTAAATTTAACCTATGCAATGTGCCCCAATTCTTGGCTATCTGGATCCCCAGGTAACGAAAGTCCCTTGTTACCTTCCTCAACGGTAGGTCCTCTATTTCTCTACTCTGCTCCCCTGGATGCACCACAAACAACTCACTTTTCCCCATGTTCAATTTATACCCTGAAAAATCCCCAAACTCCCCAAGAATCCGCATTATTTCTGGTATCCCCTCCGCCGGGTCTGCCACGTATAGTAGCAAATCGTCCGCATACAAAGATACCCGGTGTTCTTCTCCTCCTCTAAGTACTCCCCTCCACTTCTTGGAACCCCTCAACGCTATCGCCAGGGGCTCAATCGCCAGTGCAAACAATAATGGGGACAGAGGGCATCCCTGCCTTGTCCCTCTATGGAGCCGAAAATATGCAGATCCCCGTCCATTCGTGACCACGCTCGCCATCGGGGCCCTATACAGCAGCTGCACCCATTTAACATACCCCTCTCCAAAACCAAATCTCCTCAACACCTCCCACAAATAATCCCACTCCACTCTATCAAATGCTTTCTCGGCATCCATCGCCACTACTATCTCCGTTTCCCCCTCTGGTGGGGCCATCATCATTACCCCTAACAGCCTCCGTATATTCGTGTTCAGCTGTCTCCCCTTCACAAACCCAGTTTGGTCCTCGTGGACCACCCCCGGGACACATTCCTCTATTCTCATTGCCATTACCTTGGCCAGGATCTTGGCATCTACATTTAGGAGGGAAATAGGTCTATAGGACCCGCATTGTAGCGGGTCCTTTTCCTTCTTTAAGAGAAGCGATATCATTGCTTCAGACATAGTCGGGGGCAGTTGTCCCCTTTCCTTTGCCTCATTAAAGGTCCTCGTCAATACCGGGGCGAGCAAGTCCACATATTTTCTGTAGAATTCGACTGGGAATCCATCCGGTCCCGGGGCCTTTCCTGCCTGCATGCTCCTAATTCCTTTCACCACTTCTTCTACCTCAATCTGTGCTCCCAGTCCCACCCTTTCCTGCTCTTCCACCTTGGGAAATTCCAGCCGATCCAAGAAGCCCATCATTCTCTCCCTCCCATCCGGGGGTTGAGCTTCATATAATTTTTTATAAAATGTCTTGAACACTCCATTCACTCTCTCCGCTTCCCGCTCCATCTCTCCTTCCTCATCCCTCACTCCCCCTATTTCCCTCGCTGCTCCCCTTTTCCTCAATTGGTGTGCCAGCAACCTGCTCGCCTTCTCCCCATATTCATACTGTACACCCTGTGCCTTCCTCCATTGTGCCTCTGCAGTGCCCTTAGTCAGCAAGTCAAATTCTACATGTAGCCTTTGCCTTTCCCTGTACAGTCCCTCCTCCGGTGCTTCCGCATATTGTCTGTCCACCCTCAAAAGTTCTTGCAGCAACCGCTCCCGTTCCTTACTCTCCTGCTTCCCTTTATGTGCCCTTATTGATATCAGCTCCCCTCTAACCACCGCCTTCAGCGCCTCCCAGACCACTCCCACCTGGACCTCCCCATTATCATTGAGTTCCAAGTACTTTTCAATGCACCCCCTCACCCTTAGACACACCCCCTCATCTGCCATTAGTCCCATGTCCATTCTCCAGGGTGGGCGCCCTCCTGTTTCCTCCCCTATCTCCAAGTCTACCCAGTGTGGAGCGTGATCCGAAATGGCTATAGCCGTATACTCCGTTCCCCTCACCTTCGGGATCAACGCCCTTCCCAGCACAAAAAAGTCTATTCACGAGTAGACTTTATGGACATAGGAGAAAAACGAGAACTCCTTACTCCTAGGTCTGCTAAATCTCCACGGGTCTACACCTCCCATCTGCTCCATAAAATCTTTAAGTACCTTGGCTGCTGCCGGCCTCCTTCCAGTCCTGGACTTCGACCTATCCAGCCCTGGTTCCAACACCGTATTAAACTCTCCCCCCATTATCAGCTTTCCCATCTCTAGGTCCGGAATGCGTCCTAGCATCCGCCTCATAAAATTGGCATCATCCCAGTTCGGGGCATATACGTTTACCAAAACCACCGTCTCCCCCTGTAGTTTGCCACTCACCATCACGTATCTGACCCCGTTATCCGCCACTATAGTCTTTGCCTCGAACATTACCCGCTTCCCCACTAATATAGCCACCCCCCTGTTTTTCGCATCTAGCCCCGAATGGAACACCTGCCCCACCCATCCTTTGCGTAGCCTAACCTGGTCTATCAGTTTCAGGTGCGTTTCCTGTAACATAACCACATCTGCCTTAAGTTTCTTAAGGTGTGCGAGTACCCGTGCCCTCTTTATCCGCCTGTTCAGCCCTCTCACGTTCCACGTGATCAGCCGGGTTGGGGGGCTTCCTACCCCCCCCTTGTCGATTAGCCATCCCCTTTTTCCAGCTCCTCACCCGGTTCCCACGCAGCTGTATCTCCCCCAGGCGGTGCCCCCCCGCCCATCCCCTCCCATACCAGCTCCCCCCTCTCCCCAGCAGCAGCAACCCAGTAATTCCCCCCTCCCCCCCCCCCCCCCCCCCCGCTAGATCCCCCGCTAGCGTAATTACTCCCCCCCATGTTGCTCCCAGAAGTCAGCAAACTCTGGCCGACCTCGGCTTCCCCCCGTGACCTCGGCTCGCACCGTGCGACGCCCCCTCCTTCCTGCTTCTCTATTCCCGCCATGATTATCATAGCGCGGGAACCAAGCCCGCGCTTCTCCCTTGGCTCCGCCCCCAATGGCCAACGCCCCATCTCCTCCACCTCCCCTCCTCCCCCCCATCACCACCTGTGGAAGAGAGAAAAGTTACCACATCGCAGGATTAGTACATAAAACTCCTCTTTCCCCCCTTTTTAACCCCCCTCTTCGCCCCCCACATTCGCCTCACCACTTTGTTCAAACGTTCTTTTTAATAACCCGCTCATTCCAGTCTTGCCGGTTGCAGCATTCCAAATTTTATCTTCTTTTTATGAAGCACCGCCTTGGCCCGATTAAAGCTCGCCCTCCTTCTCGCCACCTCCGCACTCCAGTCTTGATAAACGCGGATCACCGCGTTCTCCCATTTACTGCTCCGAGTTTTCTTTGCCCATCTAAGGACCATTTCTCTATCCTTAAAACGGAGGAGTCTCACCACTATGGCTCTGGGAATTTCTCCTGCTCTCGGTCCTCGCGCCATCACTCGGTATGCTCCCTCCACCTCCAACGGACCCGCCGGAGCCTCCGCTCCCATTAACGAGTGCAGCATCGTGCTCACATATGCCCCGACGTCCGCTCCCTCCGCACCTTCAGGAAGACCAAGAATCCTCAGGTTGTTCCTCCTTGCGTTATTCTCCAGTGCCTCCAACCTTTCCACACATCGTTTCTGATGTGCCTCATGCGTCTCCGTCTTCACCACCAGGCCCTGTATGTCGTCCTCATTCTCGGCTGCCTTAGCCTTCACGACACGAAGCTCCCGCTCCTGGGTCTTTTGTTCCTCCTTTAGCCCTTCGATCGCCTGTAGTATCGGGGCCAACAGCTCTTTCTTCATTTCCTTTTTGAGCTCTTCCACACAGCATTTCAAGAACTCTTGTTGTTCAGGGCCCCATGTTAAACTGCCACCTTCCGACGCCATCTTGGTTTTTGCTTGCCTTCCTTGCCGCTGTTCTAAAGGATCCACTGCAATCCGGCCACTCTCTCCTCCTTTTTCCATCCGTATCCAGGGGGGATTCCCTTCTGGTTTACCGCACAGTGTTTTTAGCCGTCAAAATTGCCGTTGGGGCTCCTATCAAGAGCCCAAAAGTCCGTTTCACCGGGAGCTGCCGAAACGTGCGACTCAGCTGGTCATCGCCGCACCCGGAAGTCCTCCTCAACATTGTTGACGAGTACTCAAGATTCCCCTTCGCCATTCCGTGCCCTGACATGACCTCTGCCACCGTCATCAAGGCCCTGCAGTCTTTTCACCCTGTTCGGGTTCCCCGCCTACATCCATAGTGAGCGGGGATCCTCCTTCATGAGCGACGAGTTGCATCAGTTCCTGCTCAGCAAGGGCATCGCCTCCAGCAGGACAACCAGTTATAACCCCCAGGGAAATGGACAGGTAGAGAGGGAGAACGTGACGGTCTGGAAGGCCGTCCTCCTGGCCCTAAGGTCTAGGAGCCTCCCAGTCTCCCGCTGGCAGGAGGTCCTCTCCGATGCGCTCCACTCAATCTGGTCGCTCCTGTGTACAGCCACCAACAAGACTCCTCACGAGCGTATGTTTGATTTCCCCAGGAAATCCACCTCCGGGGTCTCACTCCCGTCCTGGCTGACAGTCCCAGGGCCAGTCCTCCTCCGGACGCATGCGAGGAGCCATAAATCCGACCCCCTCGTCGAGAAGGTCCTGCTCCTCCATGAAAATCCACAATATGCCTACGTGGCACATCAGGATGGGCGACAGGACACCGTCTCCCTCCGGGATTTGGCACCTGCAGGCCCCCCAGCGACCATCACCATCACCCCCGACCCTACACCGTCTTCCCCCACCCCTGCCCACCTACCTCACGAACTAGCACCCGCAGGCCCACCGGCGACCATTACCACCACCTGCTGTACTGTTCTATGTTCTATGTCCGCCCATACACCGTCCCCCCCCCCCCCCCCTTCACCGACTCAACAACTGGGTGAAGAAGAGGACAACACGCTCCCGAACGCGCAGGTCTCGACGCCGGCGCCCACACCACAGCCGGGACTGAGGCGATCACGGCGGAAGGTCAAGGCCCTGACAGACTTGACCATTAAGACCACTTCACCCCTGCCGGACTCTTTTTTTAAACAGGGGTTGAATGTGGTAAACCACTGTATTGCATTGTGTTGTGTTGTACTTGCCCGGGCTTGTCCCGGCTGGCTCCGCCTGTGGCTCCTCCCCTCAGACTCATGTATAAAGGTGGCTAGTCTCCGCCTCCGCCCCAGTTCGGGTCCAGAGGCAGGAGGTTTGCTGTTTAGTGTATTAAAGCCTCAGTTATGTTCATCACTCGTGTGCTTTTTAAAAAAAAAAATTTTATTGAAGGTTTTCATAAAATATCAATAACAAAATGAGAAAGATAAAAGAACCCAACAGGGTTAAGTACAAAACACAATCTAAAAAAGCAACCCCCAAACCCCTCCCCCCCCCTGTACATAAATAATAAATTAACATTAACACCCCGACTTAACACAACAGGTGTATACACCCCCTCAGACACTCCAGTGTAAATAACATAAACAAAAATAAAGTAAACCCCCCCCCCGAGCTGCTGCTGCCATTGACCAATGTCTATCGTTCTGCCAGAAAGTCTAAGAACGGTTGCCACCGCCTAAAGAACCCTTGTACCGACCCTCTCAAGGCGAATTTCACCCTCTCCAATTTAATGAACCCTGCCATATCGCTGATCCAGGATTCCACGCTTGGGGGCCTCGCATCTTTCCACTGAAGGAGAATCCTTCGCCGGGCTATCAGGGACGCAAAGGCCAGAATTCCGGCCTCTTTCGCCTCCTGCACTCCCGGCTCCTCTGCCACCCCAAATATTGCGAGCCCCCAGCCCGGTCTGACCCTGGATTGCCGTGTGCTTATTGAAGGCATATCAACCTCCCTCCCCAAGCATAACACAGCACACCTCCCTCCCCCAGCACAACACAGCACACCTCCCTCCCCCAGCATAGCATAGCACACCTCCCTCCCCCAGCACAGCACACTGGCCTCCCCCAGCACAACACAGCACACCTCCCTCCCCCAGCATAGCACAGCACACTGGCCTCCCCCAGCACAACACAGCACATCTCCCTCCCCCAGCATAGCACAGCACACCTCCCTCCCCCAGCACAGCACAGCTCCCTCCCCCAGCACAGCACACCTCCCTCCCCCAGCACAACACAGCACATCTCCTTCCCCCAGCACAGCACACCTCCCTCCCACAGCACAACACAGCACGCCTCCCTCCCCCAGCACAGCACACTGGCCTCCCCCAGCACAACACAGCACACCTCCCTCCCCCAGCATAGCACAGCACACTGGCCTCCCCCAGCACATCTCCCTCCCCCAGCATAGCACAGCACACCTCCCTCCCCCAGCACAGCACAGCTCCCTCCCCCAGCACAGCACAACTCCCTCCCCCAGCACAACACAGCACATCTCCTTCCCCCAGCACAGCACACCTCCCTCCCACAGCACCTCACAGCACGCCTCCCTCCCGCAGCACAACACAGCACGCCTCCCTCCCCCAGCACAGCTCGCCTCCCTCCCCCAGCACAGCACAGCACACCTCCCTCCCCCAGCATAGCACAGCACACTGGCCTCCCCCAGCACAACACAGCACACCTCCCTCCCCCAGCATAGCACAGCACACCTCCCTCCCCCAGCATAGCACAGCACACTGGCCTCCCCCAGCACAACACAGCACGCCTCCCTCCCCCAGCACAGCACACCTCCCTCCCCCAGCACAGCACAGCACACCTCCCTCCCCCAGCACAGCACACCTCCGCCCCCCGGGAATACAGCCAGCAGTTACGCCCTAAAGTCCCAGAGCACAGTGGGGCCAGATGCGTTTGTTGTGACAAGACACAAGTCAGTGACCATGGGAATAATGGAGCCATAATTTTAAAAATTGTACTTTTCATCTTGCCGACATACACAGGGTTGAAGTTTACCTGAGACTTGTGTATCTATGGTTAATTTTTATCTTATTAGAAAGTTGATCAGCCATCCCTGGGATTCTCAATTCTCCGCCTCTGGCTGATTGATGACTTGGACATCAGAGTGGGCGGAGAAAGGAGTGTGTTTGCAAAGAAAAATTGCGATTCGGGCACTTTTTGAAGGTTCGCAGTTTCTTTTTAAAAGATGCAAAAGTTGACATTTTCTGAAACAACAGTGGGAGAAAGAATGGTGGGGAGGAGGGGGTAGGAGCAAAGGAGGGGGACCATTCGGCCCCTCGAAGCTGCTCTGTGATTTTTTTATTTAGCGCCTTTCGCAATCTCAGAACGTCCCAAACCCATTTCACAGTCGAATAAGGGGCTTAGGAGGTGCAATCATTGCTGTAATGTGGGAACCCCGGTCTCCAAAATGCGCACAGCAAGATCCCACAAGTGATGGCACTTGCCATGCGCAAATTGACGGCTGTTCCCTACTTTAATAGGTGCCCTTCAAAAAGTGCTCCTAAAAATTGGTTGACCAAAAAAATGAGGGTTTGGGAGGTCCCAATTAAGGACGTGAGAAGCGTTAGATAAATATCTTGTGATTATACTTTCTGTGTCAAGTTGGGAGCATCTGAAATATTGTGCAGCCATCGAGTGTGGCTGGTCTAGTTTGATATGAACTCCCTATTAAATGACTGAATCCCTCTTCAATGTTTAACTGACCATCCCCCAGTGCATCGCTGTCTCTGGCTGCAAACAGCTCCCTCCCAACAAAAGAATGTAATTATTAATACGAATTCATTATGCTCCCCAAGCGGAATAATTCCCTGCAATGCAAAGGACATCGAATGGGAAAAGAATTTCCAGTTTTGACAGCAGCCTGTAATTCAAAGGTCGGCTGTTTATATTGTTATTGCTCTTTAAGGTCGTTCTGCCTTCTCGAGAAAAAAAAATGAATAACGCAAACTAGAACGACAAAAAAAATCTGCTGAGCATTCAGTTACAAATATTGGAGTTATAATCGGTGCAAAATAGAGAGAATGTTGCATTGGAAAAAAATTGCAACAACAAATAAGAGATTTTGTTCCCCAGATGAACAGACAGCTGAAATGTGCATACACACACTTCTTTGTAGTTCCGTTTTAAATTGGGTTTTTCTTGTTGCAAAATACATCTTTTATCCAAAAACAACAAATGATGTGGTTAAGAAACGCGAGAGGGGGAATGACGGGAAATAATACCTGAGCTGGGCTACCTTGCTAACTGGGCCACCTTAAATTGCAGTTTCTGGCGAGTGGACTTTTGTCCTGAATATCCCACCCTGGGCGGTGCCGCTACATCTCCGGCTTCTCTCTCTCACTCACTGGCTGCTTCACTCCTGGTGTGTGCGTGGCAGGCTTGAGGATTTGTGCCATGACTGACAGGTACCACAAGGCAGCCAGGGATGGCTACCTGGGTCCCCTTAAGGAGGCCACCAGGAGGGATCTCAACAATCCGGATGAGGACGGGATGACCCCGACCCTTTGGGCGGCGTATCACGGGCATCTGGAGGCCCTTCAGCTCATTTGTAGCAGAGGGTGAGTGTCACAGCCTGGCTCTTCATGTTTTTGTTGCTTGTCAAGTGATGGATGAGTTCTGACATGACAACTGTTTCAGAGGGAAACCCTCCCGTCGCTTGAGTAAAGGCGATTTCCCCTTTGAGGGGGAGAGCTGACTAATGGTGATTTAACCTGAGGATCACCACACCTCAGGGGTGAGAGGATGGGGGCCTTCATGAATGACCTCAACCAGTATGGGAATGAATCCACCCTGTTGGCCTCGCTCTGAACCAGCTGTCATTAGAATCCCTAAAGTGCAGAAGGCAGCCATTCGGCCCATCGAGTCTGCACCTTCCCTCTGAAAGAGCACCCTACTAAGGCCCACTCCCTACCTCTGTAACCCCACCTAACCTACACATCCCTGAACATTAAGGGGCAATTTCTATCATGCCCAATCCACCTAACCTGCACTTCTTTGGACTGTGGGAGGAAACCCATGCACGCACAGGGAGCAAGTGCAAATCCAACACAGTCATCCAAGGCCGGAATTAAACCATGGTCCATGGCGCTGTGAGGCGGCAGTGCTAACCAATGTGCCGCTGTCCAGCAAACTGAGCTGAACCACCACCCCCTCTTGAGTACAGAAGGTTCAAATATGCTCCTTAAACTTGAGCACATAATCCCGACTGAACAGTACTGAGGAAGTGCTGCACTGCCTGAGGTACCGCCTTTCAGATGAAACAGAGGCCCCATGTGCCCTCCCAAATGAATGTAAAAGATCCCACAGCACTATTTGGAAAAGAGCAGGGGAGTTCTCCCGGGTGCTCTGCACAATATTTATCCCAAATGCTTTAATAGATCTATCTTCAGTTGCTTCAGTTTATCACATGCCTTCTCAATACACTCAAAAACAGAATGCAAAATCTCCTTGGGACCCTCTTCTGCCCATCCTGCTTGTGGTAGTTTCTGTAAAATGTCTACTTGGTGCTGAACAACGATTTCAGCTGTATGCAGATTAAAAACTAGGAACCGGGAAGAGCTAGTGCCTTGGTCAATCGCTCCGACCAGAGGTTTTGAGGCGATTGCTGGTGAATGAGCGGAGCATCACCTTCCATTATTGAGCTTCCCACATGTCTTCCTTGTTCTCAGACAAGGATTCTTCGTCACCTCCCATAGGGCTCTCAACTGTGTCACACCCATTTCCCATATCTCCTTCTCATGGCACCTTCCCATGCAATCGCAGAAGGTGAAATACCTACCCATTTACCTCCTTCATCCTCAGCCCCAAACACACCTTCCAGGCGAAGCAGTCATTTACTCGCACTTCTTTCAATTTAGCATTCACTGCTCACAATGCAGTCTCCTATACTCTGCGGAGACTAAACGTAGACTTGGTGATCGCTTTGCAGAACACCTTCACACAATCCGCAAGCATGACCCTGAACTTCTTGTTTGGTATTTCACCTTTCTCTCATGCTCACATTTCTGTCCTCGGCCTGCTACATTGTTCCAGTGAGGCCCAATGCAAGCTGGAGGAACAACTGGAGGGCAGCACGGTAGCATTGTGGATAGCACAATTGATTCACAGCTCCAGGGTCCCAGGTTCGATTCCCGGCTTGGGTCACTGTCTGTGCGGAGTCTGCACATCCTCCCCGTGTGTGCGTGGGTTTCCTCCGGGTGCTCCGGTTTCCTCCCACAGTCCAAAGATGTGCAGGTTAGGTGGATTAGCCATGATAAATTGCCCTTAGTGTCCAAAATTGCCCTTAGTGTTGGGTGGGGTTACTGGGTTATGGGGATAGGGTGGAGGTGTTGACCTTGGGTAGGGTGCTCTTTCCAAGAGCCGGTGCAGACTCGATGGGCCAAATGGCCTCCTTCTGCACTGTAAATTCTATGATAAAAGTCTATGATAAATCTATGATTCTGATTGGGCACGTTACAGCCTTTTGGACTCAGCATTGAGTTCAACAATTTTAGACTATGAAATCCGTCCTCCATTTTTATTTGTTCTCCAAAAACTGTCTCAGATTGTATCTAGTCCTCATGTTGTTGCTTTCAGACAGAGCTGGCCTTTATTCTGCTATTCACGCCTACTCTGGGTCAAATCTTTGTTTCTTTAATAATAACATTACCATTCCATTTGCCTTTGGTTCCATGACATCTTTGCCATTTAATCTCCTCTGCCCTCTAGCTGACCTTCTGTTTGGCTCCACCCATCCCTCCACCCTTTTTCAACAGCGTAAAACCCATCACATTCCTACCTCACGAATTCTAAAGAATTTCTGTTGGACTCGAAAGGTTAACTCTGTCTCTCTCTCCACAGATGCTGCCAGACCTGCTGAGTTTTCCCAACACTTTCTATTTTTATTTTAGATCCCTGCATCCACAGTATTTTGCTTTTATCACAAAAATACTATCTGGTCATTATGTCATTGCTGTTTGTGGGGTCTTGCTGTTGTTGCTAATTGTGTTCTCTTTATTCGGCTCAGAATATAGCGGTCAATATGGTCGCCTTCCTTAATTCTAATTACGTTTTGCTCTAGAGTCGCCAGGTATCTCTCGATACCGCCACAAGGTTCAAACCGAATACCGATCAAAGACTCGATACACCAGTTAGTTCAAAGTCAAATGCTTATTTATTTACACATATAGTTAAATATGCTCATGCACGAATACTACAGACTAAACTATCACTACTGCTAAACTATCACTACTGCTAAAGTCTATACGTAGCTTTGGGCGCCCACATAGTCAGAGGAACAATGGCCGTTGTTTGGTTCTGAGGCTGCTGGGGTCAAAATGGTGAAGGGGAACAGCTAAGGCCGTCTGTCTGGTAGCGTGCGTTGACCTTGGGCTTACTTGTTCTGGTGCAGCTGTTGGGTAGGTCTCTCCTCGGTGAGGGCCAGAGCCAAGAGAACGATTCTCTCTTGGCGGTTCCTTCTTATACCCAAAGGGGCTTCATGCGCTTTTGGGCGGGCCTTGAACTTGGCCCTAATTAATTGGGCCGTTTCTCGATCGTTCCTATTGATTTCCTCCAATAAAGGGGTGGGTGCCCTGATGGCTGGGCGTGTCCTAGGTGGCCGTTGGCCTGCTTTGTTCGGGTCTCCTCTGGCGCCGGGGTGTCTGCCTTAGTATCGGTTACTCAAATGTTACTCTTTTGTTCCGCGGGAGCATTGCGGAAGGAGGTTGCTGGGAGGTAAGTCAACCTTTAAAAGCACTTGTCTTTGCAGGGGCAGGCCAGTCGATTTCGGCGGGAGAACAGCTGGTGAGTCAGTTTCAGCGGGAGCATTGCGGAAGGAGGTTGCTGGGAGGTAAGTCAACCTTTAAAAGCACTTGTCTTTGCAGGGGCAGGCCAGTCGATTTCGGCGGGAGAACAGCTGGTGAGTCAGTTTCAGCGGGAGCATTGCGGAAGGAGGTTGCTGGGAGGTAAGTCAACCTTTAAAAGCACTTGTCTTTGCAGGGGCAGGCCAGTCGATTTCGGCGGCGTGAGAACAGCTGGCTGGTTAGTCAATTTCAGCAGGAGCTGAGAATTATTCTTTTTTTTTTAAATTAGTTTTTTAGGCGGGAACAGGAAGTCGACCAGCGGATGTCTGGGAAGACCCTCACCAATAAATTCTGGTGGAGAGGAAACCCGAGACACTACACGTGTAGTGTCTCCCACCCGCCCTCCTCCTCTAACCTAATAATAAAACCCATTGGTCTGAGGTAAGTACCATATTTTATTATATTATTATTATTTTTTATAAAAATTTAATTTAGTTGTTAGCCAGATCTTGGTAGAAAGTTAGAGGAATGGCAGGGAAGGGAGTGCAATGTTCCTCCTGCAGGATGTTTGAGGTGAGGGATGCAGTTAGTGTCCCTGCTGATTTTACCTGCAGGAAGTGCTGCCATCTCCAGCTCCTCCAAGACCGAGTTAGGGAACTGGAGCTGGAGTTGGAAGAACTTCGGATCATTCGGGAGGCAGAAGGGGTCATAGATAGCAGCTTCAGGGAATTAGTTACACCAAAGATTGGAGATAGGTGGGTAACTGTAAGAAGGACTGGGAAAAAACAGTCAGTGCAGGGATCCCCTGCGGTCGTTCCCCTGAGAAACAAGTATACCGCTTTGGATACTTGTGGGGGGGGGGACTTACCAGGGGTAAGCCATGGGGTACGGGCCTCTGGCACGGAGTCTGTCCCTGTTGCTCAGAAGGGAAGGGGGGAGAGGAGCAGAGCATTAGTAATTGGGGACTCTATAGTCAGGGGCACAGATAGGAGATTTTGTGGGAGCGTGAGAGACTCACGTTTGGTATGTTGCCTCCCAGGTGCAAGGGTACGTGATGTCTCGGATCGTGTTTTCCGGGTCCTTAGGGGGGAGGGGGAGCAGCCCCAAGTCGTGGTCCACATTGGCACCAACGACATAGGTAGGAAAGGGGACAAGGATGTCAGGCAGGCTTTCAGGGAGCTAGGATGGAAGCTCAGAACTAGAACAAACAGAGTTGTTATCTCTGGGTTGTTGCCCGTGCCACGTGATAGTGAGATGAGGAATAGGGAGAGAGAGCATTTAAACACGTGGCTACAGGGATGGTGCAGGCGGGAGGGATTCAGATTTTTGGATAACTGGGGCTCTTTCTGGGGAAGGTGGGACCTCTACAGACAAGATGGTCTACATCTGAACCTGAGGGGCACAAATATCCTGGGGGGGAGATTTGTTAGTGCTCTTTGGGGGGGTTTAAACTAATGCAGCAGGGGCATGGGAACCTGGATTGTAGTTTTAGGGTAAGGGAGAATGAGAGTATAGAGGTCAGGAGCACAGATTTGACGTCGCAGGAGGGGGCCAGTGTTCAGGTAGGTGGTTTGAAGTGTGTCTACTTCAATGCCAGGAGTATACGAAACAAGGTAGGGGAACTGGCAGCGTGGGTTGGTACCTGGGACTTCGATGTTGTGGCCATTTCGGAGACATGGATAGAGCAGGGACAGGAATGGATGTTGCAGGTTCCGGGGTTTAGGTGTTTTAGTAAGCTCAGAGAAGGAGGCAAAAGAGGGGGAGGTGTGGCGCTGCTAGTCAAGAGCAGTATTACGGTGGCGGAGAGGATGCTAGATGGGGACTCTTCTTCCGAGGTAGTATGGGCTGAAGTTAGAAACAGGAAAGGAGAGGTCACCCTGTTGGGAGTTTTTTATAGGCCTCCTAATAGTTCTAGGGATGTAGAGGAAAGGATGGCGAAGATGATTCTGGATATGAGCGAAAGTAACAGGGTAGTTATTATGGGAGACTTTAACTTTCCAAATATTGACTGGAAAAGATATAGTTCGAGTACAATAGATGGGTCGTTTTTTGTACAGTGTGTGCAGGAGGGTTTCCTGAAACAATATGTTGACAGGCCAACAAGAGGCGAGGCCACGTTGGATTTGGTTTTGGGTAATGAACCAGGCCAGGTGTTGGATTTGGAGGTAGGAGAGCACTTTGGGGACAGTGACCACAATTCGGTGACGTTTACGTTAATGATGGAAAGGGATAAGTATACACCGCAGGGCAAGAGTTATAGCTGGGGGAAGGGCAATTATGATGCCATTAGACGTGACTTGGGGGGGATAAGGTGGAGAAGTAGGCTGCAAGTGTTGGGCACACTGGATAAGTGGGGCTTGTTCAAGGATCAGCTACTGCGTGTTCTTGATAAGTATGTACCGGTCAGACAGGGAGGAAGGCGTCGAGCGAGGGAACCGTGGTTTACCAAGGAAGTGGAATCTCTTGTTAACAGGAAGAAGGAGGCCTATGTGAAGATGAAGTGTGAAGTTTTGGTTGGGGCGATGGATAGTTACAAGGTAGCGAGGAAGGATCTAAAGAGAGAGCTAAGACGAGCAAGGAGGGGACATGAGAAGTATTTGGCAGGAAGGATCAAGGAAAACCCAAAAGCTTTCTATAGGTATGTCAGGAATAAGCGAATGACTGGGGAAAGAGTAGGACCAGTCAAGGACAGGGATGGGAAATTGTGTGTGGAGTCTGAAGAGATAGGCGAGATACTAAATGAATATTTTTCGTCAGTATTCACTCAGGAAAAAGATAATGTTGTGGAGGAGAATGCTGAGCCCCAGGCTAATAGAATAGATGGCATTGAGGTACGTAGGGAAGAGGTGTTGGCAATTCTGGACAGGCTGAAAATAGATAAGTCCCCGGGACCTGATGGGATTTATCCTAGGATTCTATGGGAGGCCAGGGAAGAGATTGCTGGACCTTTGGCTTTGATTTTTATGTCATCATTGGCTACAGGAATAGTGCCAGAGGACTGGAGGACAGCAAATGTGGTCCCTTTGTTCAAAAAGGGGAGCAGAGACAACCCCGGCAACTATAGACCGGTGAGCCTCACGTCTGTAGTGGGTAAAGTCTTGGAGGGGATTATAAGAGACAAGATTTATAATCATCTAGATAGGAATAATATGATCAGGGATAGTCAGCATGGCTTTGTGAAGGGTAGGTCATGCCTCACAAACCTTATTGAGTTCTTTGAGAAGGTGACTGAACAGGTAGACGAGGGTAGAGCAGTTGATGTGGTGTATATGGATTTCAGCAAAGCGTTTGATAAGGTTCCCCACGGTAGGCTATTGCAAAAAATACGGAGGCTGGGGATTGAGGGTGGTTTAGAGATGTGGATCAGAAATTGGCGAGCTGAAAGAAGACAGAGGGTGGTGGTTGATGGGAAATGTTCAGAATGGAGTACAGTCACAAGTGGAGTACCACAAGGATCTGTTCTGGGGCCGTTGCTGTTTGTCATTTTTATCAATGACCTAGAGGAAGGCGCAGAAGGGTGGGTGAGTAAATTTGCAGACGATACTAAAGTCGGTGGTGTTGTCGATAGTGTGGAAGGATGTAGCAGGTTACAGAAGGATATAGATAAGCTGCAGAGCTGGGCTGAGAGGTGGCAAATGGAGTTTAGTGTAGAGAAGTGTGAGGTGATTCACTTTGGAAGGAATAACAGGAATGCGGAATATTTGGCTAATGGTAAAGTTCTTGAAAGTGTGGATGAGCAGAGGGATCTAGGTGTCCATGTACATAGATCCCTGAAAGTTGCCACCCAGGTTGATAGGGTTGTGAAGAAGGCCTATGGAGTGTTGGCCTTTATTGGTAGAGGGATTGAGTTCCGGAGTCGGGAGGTCATGTTGCAGCTGTACAGAACTCTGGTACGGCCGCATTTGGAGTATTGCGTACAGTTCTGGTCACCGCATTATAGGAAGGACGTGGAGGCTTTGGAGCGGGTGCAGAGGAGATTTACCAGGATGTTGCCTGGTATGGAGGGAAAATCTTATGAGGAAAGGCTGATGGACTTGAGGTTGTTTTCGTTGGAGAGAAGAAGGTTAAGAGGAGACTTAATAGAGGCATACAAAATGATCAGGGGGTTGGATAGGGTGGACAGTGAGAGCCTTCTCCCGTGGATGGATATGGCGGGCACGAGGGGACATAACTTTAAACTGAGGGGTAATAGATATAGGACAGAGGTCAGAGGTAGGTTCTTTACGCAAAGAGTAGTGAGGCCGTGGAATGCCCTACCTGCTACAGTAGTGAACTCGCCAACATTGAGGGCATTTAAAAGTTTATTGGATAAACATATGGATGATAATGGCATAGTGTAGGTTAGATGGCTTTTGTTTCGGTGCAACATCGTGGGCCGAAGGGCCTGTACTGCGCTGTATTGTTCTATGTTCTATGTTCTATGTTCCCAGAGATGGGCCATTAGTATGCTATTGGGTTTGCAGTTTTGGTCTTGTCTGGGAGCTGCGGCTCCAATATGCAGACAAACCCTGAACCTGTTTTCTCAGGTTCCATTTTCCCTGCAATCTTTGCAAAGTGTCCATTTTGTAATCGGGAAGTGGCCATCCCAGATGGCTACACCCCCTCCTTGTGATCCTCAGCACGAAGCGTGAAGGTTCACATTACCGCGTCGTCTTCATTCTCTGACCAAGCGGGGCACCCGTAAGCACTTCACTGCCCTATCCTATGATTAGCAATTTTTACCTAAAATCATTTTACACACATACATCATTATAAACTCTACGGGGCGCTATGACATTCAGGTATGCATTACAAAATAAAACAACTGGAACCTTTAACTTTCCTCAGTAAACTATCTCAAACAATCAAAAATAATCTACAACACTTTAAACTGTACAAATAGCAGCAACACAAGTTTCTCTGGCTTGGCAGTCAAGCACAGAGGTTTACATTTCTTTATTGAACAAAACACACACAGCAAAAAACAGATGCCCTTTAATTCACTCAAGGGGTTGGGGGGTTTGGTGAAGTCCGATAATAGGGGACCTAAACGTGTATACCGGGGTGCGAGAGCGGGAGGCTCTCCTTCGCCATTTTCTGAGTCTAAGTGTCTGCACGACACTGCAGAGTATCGGCAGTACTAAGAGTGATTCTACTATGTAAGATAGTGAATACCAGGTGATAAACTTGTCACACCAGGTCAGGGTGTTGGTAACTGTCTCGGTGGTAACTATCTCGGGGTTAACTATCTCGGGGTTAACTATCTCGGGGTACAGTATATGGCAGGGCTGGGAATCATTCACGGCCTGTGTGGTAGGGGTCAGGGGGGTAGCGTCCGCACGCAACTGAAGGGATCCCGCTAAGATCCAGGTGAAAAACATGAAGGTTGTCTTCACCTTTCCTTTTGTTGGTCTTCTTCTTTCTCTTCCTCTGGGGTTCCTGAGGTTCCGGAGTTCTGTGGACACAAGCATAATATCTGTTATTATCTTGCTTAAGACCTCGTATGTCTGTCTGTCTGCCCTTTGTTGCCAATTACCCATTATAATTGGTCACCATCTATGACTCCCTCATTTAAAAAAAAAAACAAATCTTTGGACAAGACATCCGAGAAAAATACTGACACAGTGCGAGCCATCTTGCAGCCTGTGTGATCTACCATCCGAGTGTTTGAGGATGTAAATAGCATACGGAGGCAACCTAAGGGTCGCCAGAAACAAACAAAAGAATTTTGAACTGAAAGTGCCAAAATGGGGTGCGTATGGGCTGCAGCGGGTAAGAAATGGGTGGAATCCCCGGGTAGGACGGTGATCAGTGCCGTTTGTGCTCGACCCGAGCGTAGCTGACCAGAGGGGGGTCCTCAGGCAGGGCGGGGACCAGTGCCGTTTCTCCACTGCCTGAGCGACCGGCAAGAATGGGTAAGAATGTGGTCGTCGTGGGGGGCTGCCTCTTGTGATCGAATCAGAAGAGTAGCTATGATTGGTGTCTGCCGTTAATGTCAGCCATTGGCCGTCAAAAGGGTAGTTCTGCCTGCATCAAGACGTGGCGTGGGGCCATGGAAACTTTAAATTCACAAACAACATTTAACATGTATATTAAACGAACAAACATACAACAAACATGGTGCAGGTTCCATCAGAAAGGACACCGTATCTCTCCATCAGTTCCTTTTTGCCATCATGTGGACACCTCATTGCTCAGTAGCGAACAGGGTCGCAAAGGGATTTGTTTGGTGGGAGTCAGACTCTATGTCATCATCTTCTCCCGGCTGCCATACTCTTGACTGGAGTAGTTTGGCTAAAGCTGTTTGGGGCGAATTGGGGTCCATCTCATCATTCCAGATGAGCCTGAACAAATTGTCTCAGTTCCAGAATCGCGTGTCGAGGTTGGAGCTACTAGGTTGTAATCCGTAATCGTCGGGCGGTGGGTCTGCGTCAGGGGCTTTGATGCACGTGATTTCGAAGGGGTCACTGGAATCATGCTTGGATTCGCTGGGAGTGGGACCTGGTGCAGGGGTGTAATCATAACGTGGTGTGCTGTGGCTGTCATCATTGCTATCGCTATCACTGTCGCTGCTGGTTGAAAGAAGGGAGAGGCGGAGCCGTGCCTGTGGGGGTGGAGTTGAAGTTGTGTCTGTGGACGGGCTGGACTGGCTGGGGGAGGGTAGGAATAAGTCATCTGTGGGCGGGATGTGCTTGTCTGCTGCTGCGAGCGAGATGTGGTATGCATGGTTGTTCTGCGAGCCATAAGCCTTAAGCTGGTTTATGTGAAACCACGCAGAGTTGCCAGTGGGATATGTGATCTTGTATACCGAGGGGCTCACTTTGTCTGAAATGGAGTACGGTCCGGAAAATTTGGGCTAAAGGAATGAACTGGGGTTGTATAGGGATTGCATTACTTGCTGCCCTACTGGAAACTTGGTGGCGTGTACCTTTTTTTTATCAGAACAAGCTTTGCTTTGTTTCCTCCTGGTCCCAAGTCTCACAGCTGCTGTGAGCTGGGCTGCCTTTATGTTCTCAATAAGCTGCTGTACAGCATTTTCATGCGTGAGGGCGGTGACTGCGGGGCTGGCCAAATCCAGTCACCATAAATACTCTGTCCCTTTCATGGGGCATCCGGTCATGAGGGGTGGGGGGTGTATCCTGTGGACGTGGAGACCGTGTTTCGTAAGAACATCAGTGCAAATGGGAGAACTGAATCCCAGGTACTGTTATTCTGTTGTACCATTTTCCTGAGAGTTCTGTTCATCCTCTCTACAATGCCGCTTGACTGGGGGTGGTAGGCTATGTGAAACTTCTGCCTTATTCCAAAAATTGTGAGGACGTTCTTCATTACTCGTCCTGTAAAATGGGAGCCTTGATCGGACTCCACACTGCGTGGGAGGCCCCATCTTGTAAAGATGTGCTGTGTAAGGATTTTAGCTGTCGTTTTGGCTGTTTTCGTTCTGGATGGGATAGCTTCCACCCATTTTGTGAAGGTGTCGATGACCATCAACACATACTAAAAACCATTTCTGCAGGTGGGTAGGGGTCCTATATAATCTATCTGCAAATTCGTCCAGGGGCCATTAACGGGACGGGTGTGACTAAGCTGAGCCGTTCTTGCATATCTGTCCGGATTGTTCTGGGCACAGATCAAGCAATTCTCTATGTAGTGGGTAACATCGGCTTTTAAATCAGGCCACCAGCAGAGAGGTCTGAGGTGGACTAGGGCGGGTTCAATGCCTTGGTGTCCATGATTGTCATGGAACTGACAAATAATCTGGTTCCTGTCCTGGCTGGGAACTACATAAATGCCTTCTTTCAAAATCACACCGTCATGTGTGGTGATTGTGTTCTTAAACATGTCATACGGGGCTGGGAAGGTTCCTTTCAAAACTTTCCTGAGTTCATCTTCCTTCTGGGCCTTCACTAGATCCTGAGGCCGCGTGTACTGGGGTGCTCTCGGGGGGGGGGGGGGGGGGGGGGGGGGGGGTTCCAAAAGTAACCATGTCTGGAACCTGGATATGTCGGAGTAATGGGGCTGAGGGTAGGGGCTTTCCATCTGCGGAAATGAATCCCCTAGTTTCCCACAGGGGTAGGAATTCCGTTAAACTATTACAGACATATAAACTGTCCGAATATATGTCCGCTGGGGTCGGGAATGAGTCAGGGCAATCTACAATGTACGTTATGGCTGCCAGTTCTGCTGCCTGCGAGCCTAGATGTCCTGGCAACTTTAATGAAATCTCTTCAAGGGCGCGTCCCTGCGCGTCCTCTACATAAATGCCGCAACCGGTGATTCCCGTTCCATTCAAAACTGTGGAGGAACCATCCACATAAATTTTCAGGGGTGCGCACATGTCTGTGGGCTGGGGTCTCTGGGGTGTATTACCTGCTTTCCTGGGAGCTGACTTAGGTATAAATGGGCCTGAATTATGGTTTGTGGTGATGATCTCGCACTCATGTGGGGTACCTGCATATTGCAAATTGCCGACTAGGAAAGTGTGGGTCTTGGTTCTTTTAACTGTAATGTCCCGTCCCTGTAAAAGAAGGGTCTAACGGGCTGCACGGGTTTGGCTGACTGTGCCATCTTTAAGTCGACCGTCTAATAATAGCTGTGTTGGGGTGTGCTCAGTGAGAACGGTGATGGGGTTGAGTCCTGTAATGTAGGCGAAGTACTGTACTGCCCACAAAACTGCGAGCAGGTGCCTTTCGCAGGCAGAAAATCCTTGCTCGACAGGATCTAACACGCGTGAGGCGTATGCCACGGGCGTAATTGGTCATGGCGTTCCTGGAGGAGCACGTCCAAAAGGGTTTGGTCAGTGCTTGCTACTTCGATTGCGTACGGGGAAAGTGGATCTGGGACCTGTAGTGCGGGGGCTGTGCTGAGGGCTCTCTTTAAAGCATCCACGGCATCCGTGTGCTGTGGAAGCCATTCCCAAGGTGCCTGCTTCTTGAGAAGGTCGGATAGGGGCGCTGCTTTTATGGCAAAACCGTCGATATGGTTTCGGCAGTAGCCAGCCAGTCCTAGAAATGACCGGAGGGCTGAGACATTATGGGGAAGGGGCAATTTGACGATCGAGTCAATTCTCTTTTGCTCGATCTCGCGTTTACCATGAGTGATTACTGTACCCAAGTAAATCACTTTTTCCTGCAAAATCTGGGCCTTTTTGGGGTTGACTTTACATCCAATCTGTTTTAGGCATCCTAGGAGTTTGGCGAGAAGCGAAATGTGCTCTCCCTTTGTGTCTGTCTGTAGTAGCAGATCATCTACATATTGGACCAGACAATCGGGTCGGGAAAACTTTGCTAGTCCATTTGCCAGCTGTCGGTGGAAAATGGAGGGGGAGTTGTGGAAGCCTTGTGGAAGGCACGTCCACGTGTATTGTTGTCCCTGGAATGTAAAGGTAAATTTACATTGGCACGCTTTATCCAATGGAATAGACCAAAAGCCGTTGCTAATGTCCAAAACCAAATTTTTTTTGACTGAAGTCCCTGTTTGAGCATGGTCTCGGGACTCGTGGCTACGGTGGGGGCTGCTACTGGGGTTACTTTGTTTAGTTCCCGGTAATCAATGGTCAGTCGCCATGATCCATCGGGTTTCCTGACGGGCCAAATTGGTGCGTTATTCGTGGAGGCTACTGATCGGAGTACGCCTTGATCAAGCAGACTCTCTATTACTTTGGAGATTTCTCCCTCTGCTTCTTGGGGAAAACCATACTGCTTTTGGGGTCTGGGGTCGGACCTGTAATGTTCACCAAGCCAGCGATCTTGCCACAGTCATGCTTGTGCTGTGCAAATGCTGCTTTGTGTTGCTGCAGGACTTCCCTCACCTGTTTGTTCTGACTAATGGCTCGAGGGTCGAACCAGAAGTCTCCTACTGCGCTAATTCTGTTTTCGTAGTCTCCAACTGTGAGCGTGGCGGGGGCTCGTGCTGCCTTTGCCATTCTCCATACACATTTATTAACCGGATCAAAAGAGAGGTTGTGGGAGCTCATGAAATCGATTCCTAGGATGTGTTCAGCTGTCTGGGATAGATCGACCAAACCTACGGGGTGTTTAGCCGTAATGTTCCCTATTTGTATCGCTACAGGGGCTGTGATGTGTCCTTGTTGTAAATGACCTGTAAAGCCGCTGAGTGTGATGGTGTCTGTTGTGGGCCATGTGTCTCGCTGAAACATCGTGGAGGAATTTAGTGTGGTTCGGGAGCCTCCTGTGTCCCAAAGAAATTCTACCGGGTGTCCCCAGACTTTGCCTGCTACGACCGGTCTACCGGACTTGTCCCAAAGGGTGTCGCAGACCCGAGTTGGGGAGCCCGAACACCGTCAGTCGGTGCCGTTCATGTCTGTGTTCTCTGAACGGGCGCTAACGCTACGGATTGGCTTTGCCCTATTCTTATTTAGGGTGCCTGTCTGTTGGTTTCTCTGCTGCTTTTGGGGCACATTGCACTCTCGTGCAAAGTGTCCTAATTGTCCACAGTTGTAACATTCCTGGAATTTAGGCTGTGGTGGGCTGTTCCTGCCCTCATTTACCCATGCGGGGTTCTGGTGCGCTTGAACTGGATTCATGTTTGCCTGCTCTTCCTCGGGTTTTGCAAATGCGGTTTTGCCTTGGACGGATTGTTCCAAAAGTGCGGGACAATCTTTTCAAAACCCATTTCTCGTTGTGGGCCTCGTCTGAGGGGTCGTAATTTGCGCAAGCTCTCTGTCCTGCCTCTGTCGCATGAGAGTAGGATTCGAGTCCATTTGGCCATATTATTCGCGGACGAATGGGCACGGGCTAACTCTCTGAAAACTGCTGTGAAATGTATCCACAAGCATCCAGCAAACACTGTGGGGTGCTCTGTTCTCTTTTGCCTATACTTGTTTAGGCATTCTACGGGGTCTCCTCTGTTATAGCCGATCGCATCTAGGATCGCTGTGTGCATCTCTTGGAGTGTGCCTCCTCTTACATTCTGTGGGTCGGGAAGGGCTGCCACGACTGAAGGGTCGAGGCTTAAAACTGTGAGCTTCACTTGCCCCTTTTCGTCCAGGCCGTACATGGTAGCCTGCTGTTTAACTCTAGCAAAAAAACTGGTGGGGGTCTAATGTGGGAAGGAATGGTGTAATTTTTCCACACGCGTCCCGTAATTGGGTCACGGTTAACGGGGTTGTATATAGGAAATCTGTGTTTCCTTCTGCTGCGGTCCTGCGATGTGTGGTTACAGGGTTCATGGGGGTGTGTTCTGCCTGTTCAGTCTTCAGTGGGGGTGCTTTTCTCTTTTGTGGCTTTTCTTGCGTACATGTCCCATGTACATATCTGTGGGCAGTTTCATTTAACTCCTGCCAATCGGGGCCGTTTTCCTGGTCTAACTGGGGTCCAAACGTACTTTGAAACCCATTCTGGACAGACAGTAGAGATTGCAATTCTGCAATTTGCTTCCGGCACTTTGCATGATCTATGGAGCTCTGCCTTTGTTCCGTCGTGGAAGTGTGGAGCGCTCATAGGGCTGCTTTTAAATCATTGCACTGTTTCTGCAATTGCTCTACCTGTTGCTCGGTTTCTTGTCTTACCAAGACCGCGTGTTGTGTGTCCTGGTAGGCCTTATCATACTGGGTCTAAAAACTACTCAAATGGGCGAGACAAGACTGGTGTGCCCACTTGGCATCATCCACCTCTCTGTACTTCGCTGCTAACTGTTCTCTTAAATCCTTATTCTCCTTTTCAAACTCGCTCACATCTCCCTCATTATTTCTGCCTCTCTCCTCAATCTCTCTACGGAGCGTCGTAACGACCTCCTCTGTGCCTCGCAATTGTGCTAAGCAGGACACGATTGCCATCGGCTTGCGAGCTTTCCCTAAGCTCTTCTTGTGGATCTCTGACAGGTTCTCCCACCAAGTATGTCCTATACTCCCGGGACCTGTTTCGTCATTCGCGCAGAATTTACTCCAAAGGGGCCATCCTTTCTCTTTGAGGTACTTTCTGATTTCCTCTTCCCATACGGGACACTGTCCTACTCTACTGGTCGCTGCGACCTCGAATTCTTGGGGGTTCATAAGGCGTTCCATTGCCTTCATTGCCATTTTCTCTCTCTGGGTTCTCTACTGAATTTGGAACAGGGGGTGATAATGTGGTGATGTAAACACGGGTACGGCTTACGCTATTTTCCGGCCTACAAAACTCCCGACAGTTTTATGCAACAAAATCTCTCAGGTTTACCTTATATCCCTGTTCGTACGCATGTATTAACACACTTCCGAATCTTGGAGGTTTGATCAGTATCGTTCTCACACTTGTGGATTCCAAATCAAATTTGGGTTAACTCGGAATGACTCGGCCACATCTGGTTCGAGTCCCGGCAGAGTTGCCAGTAAATGTTGCTAATTGTGTTCTCTTTATTTGGCTCTGAATATGGCGGCCAATATGGTCGCCTTCCTGAATTCTAATTAAGTTTTGCTCTAGAGTCGCCAGGTATCTTTCGACACCGCCACAAGGTTCAAACCGAATACTGATCAAAGACTCGATACACCAGTTAGGAAGTTCAAAGTCAAATGCTTATTTATTTACACACATAGTTAAATATGCTCATGCACAAATACTACAGACTAAACTATCACTACTGCTAAACTATCACTACTGCTAAAGCCTATACTTAGCTTCGGGCGCCCACTCAGTCAGAGGAACAATGGCCGTTGTTCGGTTCTGAGGCTGCTGGGGTCAAAGTGGTGAAGGGGAACAGCTAAGGCCGTCTGTCTGGTAGCGTGCGTTGACCTTGGACTTACTTGTTCTGGTGCAGCTTTTGGGTAGGTCTCTCCTCGGTGAGGGCCAGAGCCAAGAGAACGATTCTCTCTTGGCGGTTCCTTCTTATACCCAAAGGGGCTTCACGCGCTTTTGGGCAGGCCTTGAACTTGGCCCCAATTAATTGGGCCGTTTCTCGATCGTTCCTATTGATTTCCTCCAATAAAGGAGTGGGTGCCCTGATGGCTGGGCGTGTCCTAGGTGGCCGTTGGCCTGCTTTGTTCGGGTCTCCTCTGGCGCCGGGGTGTCTGCCTTAGTATCGGTTACTCAAATGTTACTCTTTTGTTCCCGGAGATGGGCCATTAGTATGCTAATGGATTGCAGTTTTGGTCTTGTCTGGGAGCTGCGGCTCCAATATGCAGACAAACCCTGAACCTGCTTGTTTTCTCAGTATTGTCCATTTTCCCTACAATCTTTGCAAAGTGTCCATTTTGTAATCGGGAAGTGGCCATCCCAGATGGCTACACTGTGCAAACATTGTCTGACAAGTTTCCACAGTGCTTGATGTTACCACAGTGACCACAGTCCCAAAAGACGTGCTGTTAGGTAATTTGGACATTCTGAATTGTCCCTCTGTGTACCCGAATAGGTGCCATAGTGTGGCGACTAGGGGCTTTTCACAGTAACTTCATTGCAGTGTTAATGTAAGCCTACTTGTGACAATAATAATAAACTTGTGATACTTCAGAAAACATTTTCATTAGCTGGAAAGTGTTTGGGACATCTGGAGGTTGTGAAAGTCTCAATATAATTACAAGCTTTTCATTATTTAATTTTACCCGGAGCAGCTCAATCATTGTTATTTTTAAATGTTTGCATTTTTTATGTTTGCTTCCTAATGTTGTCTTTATCACTTGGGAAGTTTTTGTGTGGGCCACGAAGAATTCAGCACGAGTTTGTAGAATCGAAAAGAATTAACTTTATTTACAATTACATGTATACAACAGCAGCAGTACTCCACCACTCCTCTCTCCTCTAGCTTGTTCCACACTGACCAGCTCTACTTATGCAGGTGACTCTGCTAATGATTTCTCCGCCCTCCTCATTGGGGGAGCTCATACTCACTAAGGATTGTGGGATTGCCATTAGTCCTCAGCCAATGATAATCTGGTAGGTTATAACAGAAGTACGTTTGTAGCCATTTGGAGTAAATAAACAGACATAAAAATAAAAGATCATCTGAATTAATATAAAACAGATATTTTAGATTTAAAAAAATTTTTTTTTAGAGTGCCCAATTTATTTTTTCCAATTAAGGGGCAATTTATCGAGGCCAATCCATCTACCCAGCACATCTTTGGGTTGTGGGGGCGAAACCCACGCAAACACGGGGAGAATGTGCAAACTCCACATGGACAGTGACCCAGAGCCGGGATCGAACCTGGGACCTCGGCGCCCTGAGGCAGCAGGGCTAACCCACTGCGCCACCGTGCTGTCTGAATTAAGCAGTAGGTCAGTTGTAGAAAGAAATCCTGTCTTAATATTTCAAGGGTGTGTCTCTCATCAACCTGAATCGGTGCCCCAACCCCTGCTCTTAAAGTCATGGTTCAGTGTTGTCTGGGTGGCAGTAACTGTAAACAGATACAGGTTATTTATTGCCTGTTACTGTCAATGCATGGAAATCTTACTGGGGTTCAAAGTGCGCAACCGCTCCAGTCACACCCAGGGAGAAAGAAGAAACAAAATATTTGTATTTATATAGCGCTGTCAAGCATAACCTCAGGCATCCAGAAACACTTTAGTCAATGAAGTAATTTATGAAGTGTAGTCACTGCTGTAATGTACAGATCGCAGCAGCCAAGCTCTCACAAAGAGTTACATGATCATGACCAGATAATCTGTTTCACTGATATTGGTTGAGGGGTAAATATTGACCAGGACAGTGGGAAGAATGATTCTTTGAATCATTTACACCCACCCAGAAAACAGACAGGGCTTTGATTTAACATCTCGTCGGTAGGACTGGCACCCTGACAGTGCAGTACTCTTTTTTAAAATAATTTTTATTGTCACAAGTAGGCTTACATTACCACTGCAATGAGGTTACTGTGAAAAGACCCCAGTTGCCACATTCCGCCGCCTGTTCGGGTACACAGAGGGAGAATTCAGAATGTCCAATTCCTCTAACAAGCACGTCTTTCGGGACTTGTGAGAGGAAACCGGAGCACCCGGAGGGAACTCACGCAGACACGGGGAGAACGTGCAGACGCCGCACAGACAGTGACCCCAGCAGGGAATCGAACCTGGGATACTGGCAAGGTGAAGCAACAGTGCTAACCACTGTGCTACCGTAATGCCCATTTCAGCACTGCAATGAAAAATCAGCGTGGATTTAAGTACTCGGGTGTCTGGAGTAGGATTTGAACCCACAACGTTTGCCAAAAGCTTTAATTATTGGACATAGTCTGTCCCACAAGTTATTAAAAATGTTGAATATGGAAGACGGCATGGTGGCGCAGTGGTTAGCACTGCTCCCTCACGGCACCGAGGACCCGGGTTCGATCCCAGCCCCGGATCACTGTCCTCGTGGAGTTTGCACATTCTCCCCGTGTCTGCATGGGGCTCATCCCGACAACGCAAAGATGTGCAGTGTAGCTGGATTGGCCACGGTAAATTGCTTTCAAATTGGAATTTTTAAAAAAAGTTTTGCGAATCTCAACATTAAGCTTACCTATTTTAGCCTGCCCGCTTTGCAATGCACAATTGGTGTAGTTTAGAATGTTTGAGTAGATTAAAAAGGTGGTAATGGGGCAGCACGGTGGCGCAGTGGGTTAGTGCTGCTGCCTCACGGCGCCGAGGTCCCAGGTTCGATCCCAGCTCTGGGTCACTGTCCGTGTGGAGTTTGCACATTCTCCCCGTGTTTGCGTGGGTTTCACCCCCACAACCCAAAGATGTGCAGAATAGGTGAATTGGCCACACTAAATTGCCCCTTAATTGGAAAATGAATCGGGTATTCATTTGGGTATTCACCGTGCTGCCAAGAGTTGGCCAGCAGGTGAAAGTAGCAAGAATGTCCACTTGGGTAAGCATCAGAGGCCAGAGCCCAAAATGTGTCACCAGCTCCAGGAAAAGATGGGTAGGGTTTGAGAGGCTGAAACAAAAGACTTGCTACACATTGCAAAACCCTGTACTAAATCAACTCTTTATGGTTTGTCTTTCAGAGGTGACCCTAATATATGTGACATCTGGGGCAATACCCCTTTGCACCATGCTTCAATCAATGGCCATCTTCACATTGTCACTTTTTTGGTCAACTTTGGTGCAAACATTTGGGCTTTGGACAATGATTTCCATTCCGCCATGGATGCTGCAGCTGGTAAGGATAGAATGGAATGTGTCCGCTTTCTGGACACAGCTGCCACCAAGCAAACTACCCTGAATCCAAAGCAGGTCGCCAGGCTAAAGGAGAAGGCAATAAAGGACAGCGAGAAACAGATCAAAGACTGCGAAAGACGCAAGAAAAAGCACCAAAATCGTATGAACAAGAAATATAACCGGGAGATGGAAGGCCAAAGCAATGGTGCTGCCCCAGTACAGAGTGGGACCATATCTAGTATCAGTGACCTCTTCAAAATAGGTGGATCACAACACAAAGGGAGCATTTCTTCCATCGTGAAAGGATCCCTGCAGAAGAGACTTGGGAAGAAGGATAACAGCAAAAGCAACATGGAGCAGCAACTGGGAAAGGATGTCATCTTTGTAAGTCAAGAAGGGAGCAGTGGGGTTCGGGGCAATGTATTTAGTGTGTTTAATGAAAGAGATGAGGGGAATGCCGCCTCTGCTGATTTGAAATGCTCTGAAGATGATAATATGTTCGGTCAGGAGTCCCTCTTCAATCGACCTGGTTTGGGGAATATGCTCTTCAGAAGAAATTTTGTCTTGGGTTTGAATGTGGAAGAGGAAATGTTCAGCAGTAATGAGCTGGAAGATGTTGGTTCCAAATTGCGCAGTGAAGTATTGAAGCCTAAGGAAAGTTGTACTGAGCCTGAAACCTTTGGTGAATTCAACGAAGAACAGGAAGATGATTTGCCCTGGAATGAGGATGATATCGGTCTAGATGATGACGAGCCTGAGACAACACCACTTGAAACTTTCTTGGCATCTCAGAACATGACAGAGTTCATCCCTATCCTGGCAAGAGAGCAGATAGACCTGGATTCCCTCATGCTGTGTACTGAAGGAGATTTGAAAGGTATCCATCTGCCACTTGGACCACGGAAAAAGATTAGTTCTGCAGTAGAAAGAAGAAACTTTATCTTGGAAACGCCAAACAAACTAGTGGATACTGTATTGTAAGTATCACAGTGTTAAAAGCATATAGTGATGTTTGCTATCCAGCTAGAGACATTTTGTCTTCTCCATTAGGTAATAAATACCAATTATTCATTACATCCAATCGCTTCTCGGCCTTTTGGCTAAGATCAAGCGTCAGATCAAGCCCATGATGAGGTGCAATGTATAATGACACAGTAGTTAGCACTGTTGCCTCACAGCTCCGTGGACCTGGATTCAATTCCAGCCTTGGGTAACTGTGTGTGTGGAGTTTGCACTTTCTCCCCATGTCTGCGTAGGTTTCCTCCGCATGCTTCAATTTCCTCACAGTCCAAAGCTGTGCAGGAGAGGTGGATTGGCCACGTTAAATTGCCCCTTAGTGCCCAAAAGGTTGGGTGGGATTACTAGGTTGTGGGGATAGGGTGGAGGCGTGGGCCAGTGCAGACTCATTGGGCTAAGTGGCCTCCTTCTGCACTCTAAATTCTATGATTCTTGTCAGCTTGGATCTTGTATGTCTCCCTTGTGGATTTGAAATTGAATTGTATTTTGGAGCAGGCAATGCGATGGGTTAAGGGTTTCTCCCGGACACGCTGTGCATTGGCTTTGTAACTTATTTAAAAATAAATTTAGAGTACCCAATTCTTTTTTTTCCAATTCAAGAGACAATTTAGCGTGGCCAATCCACCGACCCTGCGCATCTTTGGGTTGTGGGGGTGAAACCCACGCAGACACGGGGAGAATGTGCAAACTCCACCCGGACAGTGACCCAGGGCTGGGATCGAACCCGGGTCCTCAGCGTCATGAGGCAGAGTGCTAGCCACTGCGCCACCCTGCTGCCCTTGGCTTTGTAACTTTAAGGATGGGATTAAAACAAATATTCATTACATCCTTCTTCAGTTTGGGGTATCTACAATTAAAGGACTTTATGTGATTTTAGTACTACTGCAAGGTAGTTCATTTGGTAGCCCTCTCATCGCGGAGACAGAAAGGTGTAGGCTCAAGTCCCACTGCAGGACTTGACCACAAGGACTGCAGCAATTCAAAAAGGGCAGCTCACCACCACCTTCCCCGGCGCAACTAGGGGTGTTCAATAAATGCTGGCCTAGCTAGCAATACCCACGTCCTGTAAATTAATTTTTATAAATTGAAATTTTCATTCCAGTGCAGTACAGATGATGAAAGTCATGCAACTTTTTCTTTACACCCCTAATATTTATGTCCAAAGCATTCTCCCTCTTTGACTCTGCTTGGAAACAAAGACAGCGAAGAGAAACCTGATCAAAATTGCCATAACAGTCCATGAAAAAAATCAAAACAGCCTAGAGTCAAACCAAACAGAGGGAGAAAAGGACACAAACTAAAATAGGGGAAGGAAGGTAAGACATAGGAGATAGGTCCTATGAAAGAGGACAACGTATCTCAGGTAGGGTATCAAGCCATAATCACAGCCTCAAGGTATAGAATGCACCCAAGCCTGAGAGAACCATATCAGAACCAAGTTATAACAGCTGAATACTCACTCATGGGAGGTAAGAGTGACTGGCCTTGAATAGAATACCAGGCAGCATTTGACCAAGCATGACATCAAGGAGCCTTAGCAATATTCAGGTTAATGGGAACAGGAGAAAACTCTTCACTGGTTGGAGTCATACCTAGAACAAAGGAAGATGGTTGTGGTTGTTGGAGGCCAATCAACCCAGCCCCGCAGCATCACTACAGGAGTTCCTCAGGGTAGTGTCAGAGGCCCAACCAGTTGCTTCATCAATGACCCCCTCTCCTTCTTAAGGTCAGAAATGGGGATGTTTGTTGATTATTTCACAATGTTCAGTACCATTTGCAACTCTTCCAAAACAGAAACAAGTCTGTGTCCATAGGCAGCACAACTTGGAACTTTCAGGCTAGAGCTAATAAGGGGAAAGTCACTTATCACAGTTGCCAGGTAATAACCATCTCCAACAAGAGAGAATCAACCATCTCCTCTTGGCATTCAATGGCATTACCATCATTAAATCCCAAACCATCAACATTCTGGAGATTACCATTGACCAGAAACTGAACTGGACCAGCCATATAAACACTGTGGTGACAAGGGCAGGATCAAGGCTAGGAATTCCTCAGAGAGCAACTAACCACCTGACTCTCCAAAGTCTGTCCACAATCTACAAAGCACAAGTCAGCACTGTGATAGATTATCCCCACTTGCCTAGATAAGTGCAGCTCCAACAATACTCAAGGAGCACCATGGCATCCAATACAGCCCACTTGATTGGTACCCCATCTACCACCTTAAACATTCACTCCCTCCACTACTGGTGCACAGTGCCAGTATTGTGTACCATTTACAAGGTATGATGTGGCAACTTGTCAAGCCTCCTTCGACACCTCATTCCAAACTTGCAACCTCAACCACCCAGAAGAACAAAGACAGCAGATGCATGGGAACACCAGCAAGTTCTCCTCCAAGTCACACACCATCCTGACTTGGAACTGGATCTCTATTTCTTCATTGTCACTGGGTCAAAATCATGGAAATCTGTCCTTTACAGCCCTGTGAGTGTATCGTCGGCAGTTTGACTGCAGCAATTCAAAAAGGCAGTTGCCCGCCACCTTTTTGAGGGCAATTACGCATATTTAATGAATTTGCTGCGAGCAGGGCTCAAACCTGCCCGGGGGGGGGGGGGAATCCTCACTGGATGCCGGGCGGGGGGGGGGGGGGGGGGGGGGGGCGGACTCCTCACTGGATTTCAAGTCTAAAGCCTTAACCATTCGGCCATCGAAGGATGAGTGACAAGATCCATTCCCATAAACGAGTTAACATGTGTCAGATTAGACCCTGTCACGGTGATTACTGCAACTGCAATGTAATGTAGTCATGTAAACAGTACTTGAAACAAATTATTCTTCACAAAGTAACAAGCTTTAGAACGCTAATGAGAAACAAGAGGATTGAATTGTGTTACCACAATAGTTGCATGTGATACTGTAATACATATTCATTTATGTAGCACCACCGATCACACACGAGGCGAGACGGAGAGAACTTCAATCGAGGCTTTATTGAGCAGACTTGTTCAGACTTGTTCCCCAGCAGCTCAGTCACAGAATGCAGCTGCGGGGAGTAAACCGGGTTCTTATACCCCGCCTATCTGGGTGGAGCCCAGTAGGCGGCAGATCCAATCGGGACCCAGCATCTGTCCTCCAATAGCTCCTCGGCATTCATGGTGTACCGTATTACCCCTAATACATACCACCACAATTTATCTATTTCTGCTCGCTCTATTTGCAAAGCCAAACTAATACAATAGAATATGGTTGCCTGCTGGGAATGTGCACCACCTACTGCCAGAGAAACAGCAGGATGCTCTGTGGTCAGGGTCAGTTAGCCAAGCCCACCAGTACAGGTGTTGTCCTCACTGTTTCCTATATTAAAACAGTGACTGCGCTTCAAAAAGTATTTAATTGGCTGGAAAGCACTTTGGGGCTTCCGGAGGCCAGGAAACTTTGAGCATGAAAATTCTCCTTTTTCACTAACAAATAAATCAAAACAATGTAGTACTTTGCAGTGAAACTAAATCCCTTCAGTTACATACATTGTCAGTATAAAGTGTGGTATAGTCTTCACTATTAATATGTAACTTCTTTTTAAACATGAAATAGGTAAACAAGTTTGGACACCATTGAGAAGAGTTGCAATTGAAGCAATCACCAGCATTTAATGCAGGACCATCATCATTCCCTGGAAGAGGCAGAATCAGCCAGAATGATATGGAACAGAAACGACAGCAGTCTCCAATATCCATTGTGTTGGGGGGAGATAAATAGAAATCAGAGGATTATTAAAAGTATCCAAATTTTTGTCTTGCATGTTTAGATTTAGAAAATGGGAGTGATGATGTGCCCAATTAGAAAGTTTCAGTGAGGGCAGCATGGTGGCTCACTGGTAGCACTGCGGTCTCACGGCGCCGAGGTCCCAGGTTCGATCCCGGCTCTGGGTCACTGTCCGTGTGGAGTTTGCACATTCTCCCCGTGTTTGCGTGGGTTTCGCCCCCACAACCCAAAGATGTGCAGGGTAGGTGAATTGAACATGCTAAATTGCCCCTTAATTGGAAAAAATGAATTGGGTACTCTAAATTTAAAAGAAAAAAAGAAAGTTTCAGTGTCTTGCATATTGATGTGTTGTAGAATATTCTGACAAATGATTGAAACATGGACCACTGAGGTTCCAATGCACAAGAAATCTCTTCAGAATTCATTACTCGGATCCAAAGATGTTCATGTGCTTCAGCTGGGGCTAGAAACTGTTCCTTAACTGGGTGTCAGGGTGGCACAGTGGTTAGCACTGCTGCATCACGGCACTGAGGACCCGGGTTCGACACCGGCCCCGGATCATTGTCCGTGTGGAGTTTGCACATTCTCCCCGTGTCTGCGTGGGTCTCACCCCCACAACCCAAAGATGTGCAGGGTCGGTGGATTGGCTACGCTAAATTGCCCCTTAATTGGAAAAAATAATAATTGGGTCCTCTAAATTTATAAAGGAAAAACTGTTCTGTAACTATGTACTTTTGACTCAATAAAGATGGGCAGATGCATGTTGTTGGGGAAGAATAGGGAAGGCGTTACCCAGATCCACCTGGATTGCTCCTGATCTGGGAGTGCTCGGTACCAACACTTAACAGGCTGAAATGAGAAATGTTCTCTCTTCCATTGTTTAATCCTTAAAATGTATTTAAAATTGTTCTGTAACATGATGGAATTGTGTGCCCTCCCCTGTGGTTTGTTTGGTGGCCGTGGGAGAATTTCATCTGGTGGATTGGAACCTTGCCACCTTCCTGCCTCCCCCCAGATTAAGTACATGGTTGCTCACATATGCCAGCCTTCTCACCTCACTGCCAATTGAGGCCTTTAAGTTGGCAAATAATGCCGACTCAAGAGGCTCATCCGCTGCCACTAGGGGTGCTTACCATGCAGGCAGCACAGCAAGCCAACCCTGGAGTTTTGGGGGGGCGGTGGGCATTCAAATGCACAGTGCCTGATTAAGGAACCTGGCATTGGGAAGGGAGTGGGCAGCTGAAAGCTATCCTTGCCCTTGCTGCTAACCCCCTCCCCCACACACACAGATCGCTATCCCTTGATCCTCCTCCCACCATCATTCACATGTGGCCTGGGTCCCCCCTCGAATCCGAGGACTCCCTGGTGGCACTGCCATGTGCAGAAAAGTTGCTAGTCTCTGATTGGTACGCAGTTCTTGGCTGGTGGGACATCTGCCCCTAGGCTCTTCTAACCCGTGGGAAGGCCCACGGCTGACCTGTTAAGTGCCTGAGTTTCCCAAAATGCAGCCAGTTTTCTCAATAAGAGGCGACATGGGTGTGTCACCGGCTCTCCTGCCAGCCCGAGACCCCCGTCACCGCCACAGGACTCCACCCTATGGATCTTCCTTTAAACTGCTCTTCAGCCAGTCACTTGGATATGTCACAATAATGTGCAAATGGGAACAGTTCCAGGTCACCCAGATCCAATCGCGAGAAATTGTAAAACGGTCATTTTAAGTGGAGTGCATTGCATAGTCCTCGAATAAAAATATGATGGTCACCAATAACTCCAACTGGGAATTCAAGGAGAAACGTATTCACCCAGAGAGTGGTGCGAATGTGGAATTTGCTACCACAAGGAATGGTTGAGCTGAATAATATCGATGCACTTAAAGGGAAGCTAGATAAACACGAGGGAGAAAGGGATACAAGAGTACGCTGACAGAGTGAGATGAAGAGGGATGGGACAAAGGCTCATGTGCATTGTAAACACCAGCACAGACCAGCTGGGCAAAATGGCCTGTAGCAAACGGCAGCAAAGTAGCATTGTGGATAGCACAATTGCTTCACAGCTCCAGGGTCCCAGGTTCGATTCCCCGCTGGGTCACTGTGCGGAGTCTGCACATCCTCCCCATGTGTGCGTGGGTTTCCTCCGGGTGCTCCGGTTTCCTCCCACAGTCCAAAGATGTGCAGGTTAGGTGGATTGGCCATGATAAATTGCCCTCAGTGTCCAAAATTGCCCTTAGTGTTGGGTGGGGTTACTGGGTTATGGGGATAGGGTGGAGGTGTTGACCTTGGGTAGGGTGCTCTTTCCAAGAGCCGGTGCAGACTCGATGGGCCGAATGGTCTCCTTCTGCACTGTAAATTCTATGATAATGAAGTCTAGCCTCTGTTGTTGGGACTGTGTTTTTTTTGATGTGAAGAATCACATTCAGTTAGTCTCTCCTGAAGCTGCAGAGCCTGACTTGGCCTCTAACCATAACATATTGTACTCTAATCTACAATTGATGTCGTGTTCAAAACAGGTTGTAAGGATATGCCCAACAATTACAGACCAGTCAGTTTAACTTCAGTATTGGGGAGCATCTAGAATTATTCAGGATAGAATTAATAATTGAAGTGTTGGGTAGGCTGGGTCGATGTGGACTACACTTGATACAGTGTAGCGAGAGACAGACCTCCAACACTTGATAAGATGCAACATGATTTCATTTAACATCTAAACTATTATACATGTTCAATTGTGGGTTGACACTATGCTGACTTGACTGGAGACCTGATACTAGCCTAACCAGACTTACTAGCTACCACATGGTGTTTGCACTGGCCAGCTCACTAACTCTGACTGTCTCAGAGGCTGAGTCCCGAGAGAGAGCGGGAAAACTGGTGCCCTCTGGCTATATAGTGGTCGTGTCCTGTCTGGTGATTGGCTGCTCTGTTCTGTGTGCTTATTGGTCATCCTGTGTGTCAATCACTGCCTGTCTGTACTCCATTATATACATAGATGTATAAAAATATGGGTTGATTCGGAACAGCCAGCATGGATTTCTTAAGGGAAAATAGTGTTTCACTTTCTGGAGTTTGTTGAAAAAGTAACAGAGAGGAAGGTAATGTTGTTGATGTGGTGTATATGGGCTTCCAAAAAGCATTTCATACAGTGCCACACTACAGACCTTTGAGAAAAGATACAACTCATGGAATAAAAGGGACAGTAGGATTGTGGAAACATAATTGGCTAAGTAATAGGAAACAGCGAGTAATGGTTAATGGATATTTTTGAGACTGGAGGAAGATTAGTTGTGGTGTTCCCCAGAGGTTGGTATTGGGATCCTTGCTTTTCCTGAAATATATTAATGATCTAGATCTTGGCATGTAGGGGACAATTTCAATGTTTGCGGATGATACAAAACTTGGAAACATTGTAAACTGTGAGCAGGACAATGTTAACACATCAAAAGGACATAGACAAGTCCGTGGAATGGGCAGATAGGTGGCAGATATAGTTCAATGTGGAGAACTGTGAAGTGATTCATTTTGGTTGGAAGAACTTAGACAATATACAATAAGGTACAACTCTAAAGGGTGTGCAGGAACAGAGGAATCTGGGTGTATATGTGCATAAGTCATTGAAGGTGGCAGAACAGGTGATGGGGAGGGAGCAGGTAATAATGCATGTTGTATTCTGGACTTTTATTAACAGTGCATATAGAGTACAACAGCAAGGAGGTTATGCTGAATTTATACAAGACACTAGTTTAGCCTCTGCTGGATGATTGTGTACATACAATCCCTACAGTGCAGAAGGAGGCAATTTGGCCCATCAAATCTGCACTCACCCTCCAAAACAGAACCCTATCTAGGCCCACTCCCCTGTTCTACCCCCATAGCCCCACCTAACCTGCACATCTTTGGATACCATGGGGAAAATTAGCATGGACAATCCACCTAACCTACACATCTTTGGACTGTCAGAGGAAACCGAAGCACCCGGAGGAAACCCACGCAGACACAGGGAGAACGTCCAGACTCCAAGCTGGAATTGAACCTGGCTCCCTGGTCTGGTGAGGCAGCAGTGCTAACCATTGTGCCACCATGCCTGGTGTGTATAGTTCTGGGAACCTCACTTTAGGAAGGATATGAACACATCGGAGAGAGTGCAGAAGAATGATTCCAGACATGAGAAACTTCAGTTATGAGGATAAATTGGAGAGGTTAGGACTGTTCTCCTTGGGGGGGAAAAGCCAAGAAGATATTTGATAGAGGTAATCAAAAATCATGAGGGGGTTGGACAGTGTAGATAGGGAAAAACTGTTCTTGTAATAGGATGAAGAACGAGAGGGCACAGATTTAAGGTGATTGACAAAACAAGCAAATGTGATACAAGAAAAAAACATGTTTCGCACAGCGAGTGGTTCTGGTCTGGAAAGCACTGCCGGAAGTGTGGTGGAGGCAGGTTCAATCGAGGCATTCAAGAGGGCATGCATCTAGAGGTTATTCATGAAGGCCCGCTTTCTCAACCTTGCCCCTCAGCTGAGGTGTGGTGACCCTCAGGTTAAATTCCCACCAGTCAGCTCCCTCTCAAAGGGGAAAGCAGCCTATGGTCATCTGGGACTATGGCGACTTAAAAAAAAAAAGATATCAGAATAAAAACAAAGTGCAGGGTTATGGGTAAAAGCCAGGAGAACGGCTCTAAGTCAAAATGCTGCTTTCGAGAGCTGGTGCAGCCACAGTGGGCCGAATGGCCTTCTTCTGCACCGTTACAACTCTGGGAGAGACACCCTTATGACCTTAGCCCCACCAGGGGATATCTGGGATGGAGAGATTATGTTTGTGTGGGATACAATATAAATAAACCAGAGCTGGCTCTCGCAATGATGGTGCTGCCAAACTGTCTTCATACCTCTCCCCATTCCTTTGTCATTAATAAATGGTTTTCTGTACTGCAAAGTATTTGTGTATGGATTTGATTAATTTGTGCCCAAAAGAGGAAAAACTTAACTTTGCAACCGGACATCGTCTAAATGGACAAACTAAGCAGTCCCATTAAGGATGGTAATAAATCAAATGCAAGAATAGAGACCTGTATATTCCATTATTAGAATTGTTCCGTATCCCAGGAGCTAGAAACCCTTTTCTGGCTTTTAGCCAATTTTCTGCTGATGTTACACAAATTATGTTTCACCAGGAAATCCAGTTGTGGAATGTGATACTAAATTAATTCCATTACCTTTATCAACAACCCTCTCCACATCTTCCCAATTTCCACCATATCTGCACCCCATCTACGGAAGCTCCTCTGTGCGCTCCATACTGCACACAACTGGCATCCCACCTCATCAAAGCCTTTTCCAAATGCAGTCAGATTGTATCATTGGACCATTATTCAGCCTCATGCTAAGATTGTGTTAAACTAAATCTTCATTCCAGACAAGAAAGGACAGAAATGGTACAAACCTGAAGAACTTGAGACTTGTTTTATTTCTATCTGATGTACAGTCAACTTGTAATCTCATGAATAAAATTTGGTCGACATATGTCATAAGGACAGGGTATCAATTTGGCTCATTTTAGCAGCTGTCTCCCCTTTGAAACATTTTGACAAAGGCATATCTATAAACGCAATTACAACTAGAGATGGATTTGGAAGCAGACATTTTACAGGGCTATGGTGGAGGAGGGGTGTGGGACTAATTGGAACAGCAAAGAGCTGACACAAACACAATGATTCTAGAAAGTGATTAAATCAAACATGTAACAAACATTGGTAACAGTTGGGTTGAAATTCAACAACCGATACTGTGCTTGAACAGGTTCAGAGGAGTTTGTTTCCAACTTGTGAAAACGCAAACCTTTGAGCAACAAGCTGATTTAAATGCATCATTAATTTCTTTCAGCCGTCCCATTACTCTGATTCAACATCATCCGTTTCAGTGAAATAATTTTCAGTAGATTGGAAACGGTCTTTTTTAGTTCATGACTTCTGTTTGTTTTCAATTTCCCAACAATCATAAACCAGTTTTGCAGTCACCGTGTCTTCAATGGCCATTCCTGGGAAAAATGAACAAAACAAAGGGCTTGAGCAAACAAAGCTTCAGACAAACAACAAACAGTGTCACATCCATTCTAAAAGTTTATAGAAGTTTGTTTTGGAGAAGCTCTGCTCTTTCCCACTGAGGAGTTGAAGTGGTGGTGGGGAGGGTTGTCCACTGACTGAGAAAAAGCAGTAAGGACCTGGTTCAATTTCCACTCCCACAGTCAGTGCTGACTCCACTGGCCTCAGTGTCTGCTGGATGTAGCCAAATGTCACTCCAAATCGCCAGTGAATCCTGCTGCAAATACATGGGAGGCCGGGTGAGGACAGAGCATAGAACATAGAACATTACAGCGCAGTACAGGCCCTTCGGCCCTCGATGCTGCGCCGACCCGTGAAACCACTCTAAAGCCCATCTACACTATTCCCTTATCGTCCATATGTCTATCCAATGACCATTTGAATACCCTTAGTGTTGGCGAGTCCACTACTGTTGCAGGCAGGTTATTCCACACCCTTACTACTCTCTGAATAAAGAACCTACCTCTGACATCTGTCTTATATCTACCTCCCGTCAATTTAAAGCTCTGTCCCCTCATGCTAGACATCACCATCCGAGGAAAAAGGCTTTCACTGTCCACCCTATCCAATTTTCTGATCATCTTGTATGCCTCAATTAAGTCACCTCTTAACCTTCTTCTCTCTAACGAAAACAGCCTCAGGTCCCTCAGCCTTTCCTCATAAGATCTTCCCTCCATACCAGGCAACATTCTGGAAATCTCCTCTGCACCCTTTCCAATGCTTCCACATCCTTCCTATAATGCGGCGACCAGAATTGCACGCAATACTCTAAATGCGGCCGCACCAGAGTTTTGTACAGCTGCAACATGACCTCATGGCTCTGAAACTCAATCCCTCTACCAATAAAAGCTAACACACCGTACGCCTTCTTAACAACCCTCTCAACCCGAGTGGCAACTTTCAGGGATCTATGTACATGGACACCGAGATCTCTCTGCTCATCCACACTGCCAAGAATCTTACCATTAGCCCAGTACTCTTGTCTTCCTGTTATTCCTTCCAAAATGAATCACCTCACACTTTTCTGCATTAAACTCCATTTGCCACCTCTCAGCCCAGTGCTGCAGCTTATCTATGTCCCTCTGTAACTTGTAACATCCTTCCGCACTGTCCACAACTCCACCGACTTTAGTGTCATCTGCAAATTTACTCACCCATCCTTCTACGCCCTCCTCCAGGTAATTTATAAAAATGACAAACAGCAGTGGCCCCAAAACAGATCCTTGTGGTACACCACTAGTAACTGGACTCCAGTCTGAACACTTCCCATCAACCACCACCCGTTGTCTTCTTCCAGCTAGCCAATTTCTGATCCAAACTGCTAAATCTCCCTGAATCCCATGCTTCCGTATTTTCTGCAGTAGCCTACCGTGGGAAACCTTATAAAACGCTTTACTGAAATCCATATACACCACATTAACTGCTTCACCCTCATTCACCTGTTTGGTCACCTTCTCAAAAAACTCAATAAGGTTTGCGAGGCCCGACCTACCCTTCACAAAACCGTGTTGGCTATCTCTATTCAAATTATTCCTTTCCAGATGATTATACACCCCATCTCTTATAAACCTTTCCAAGATTTTTCCCACAACAGAAGTAAGGCTCGCTGGTCTATAGTTACCGGGGTTGTCTCTACTCCCCTTCTTGAACAAGGGGACAACATTTGCTATCCTCCAGTCTTCTGGCACTATTCCTGGTGACAAAGATGACTTAAAGATCAAAGCCAAAGGCTCAGCAATCTCCTCCCTAGCTTCCCAGAGAATCCTAGGATAAATCCCATCTGGCCCAGGGGACTTATTTATTTTCACCCTTTCCAGAATTGTTAACACCTCCTCCTTATGAACCTCAAGCCCTTCTAGTCTAGTCGCCTGAATCACAGTATTCTCCTCGACAACATTGTCTTTTTCCTGTGTGAATACTGACGAAAAATATTCATTTAGCACCTCTCCTATCTCCTCGGACTCAAAGTACAACTTCCCACTACTGTCCTTGACTGGCCCTACTCTTACCCTAGTCATTCTTTTATTCCTGACATATCTATAGAAAGCTTTAGGGTTATCCTTGATCCTACCCGCCAAAGACTTCTCATGTCCCCTCCTGGCTCTTCTTAGCTCTCTCTTTAGGTCCTTCCTAACTAACTTGTAACTCTCGAGCGCCCTTACTGAACCTTCATGTCTCATCTTTACATAAGCCTCCTTCTTCCTCTTGACAAGTGTTTCGACTGCCTTAGTAAACCACAGTTCCCTTGCTCGACCACTTCCTCCCTGCCTGACAGGTACATACAGGTTAACTATCACAAAGTGCTCACCTACCTCCAAATTTAACACCTGTCCTGGTTCATTACCCAGTACCAAATCCAATACGGCCTCGCCTTTCGTTGGCCTATCTACATACTGTGTCAGGAAACCCTCCTGCACACATTGGACAAAAACGGACCCATCTAAAGTACTCGAACTATAGCGTTTCCAGTCAATATTTGGAAAGTTAAAGTCCCCCATAACAACTACCCTGGTGCTTTCGCTCCTATCCAGAATCATCTTTGCAATCCTGTCCTCTACATCTCTGGAACTTTTCAGAGGCCTATAGAAAACCCATAACAGGGTGACCTCTCCTTTCCGGTTTCTAACCTCAGCCCATACTACCTCAATCGACGAGTCCTCATCAAACGTCCTTTCTGCCACTGTAATACTGTCCTTGACTAACAATGCCACCCCTCCCCCTCTTTTACCACCTTCCCTGAGCTTACTGAAATGTCTAAACCCCGGCACCTGCAACAAGTATTCCTGTCCCTGCTCTATCCATGTCTCCGAAATGGTCACAACATCGAAGTCCCAGGTACCAACCCATGCCGCAAGTTCACCCACCTTATTCTGGATGCTCCTGGCATTGAAGAAGACACACTTTAAACCACCTTCCTGCCTGCCAGTACACTCCTGCAACTTTAAAACCTTACTCATGACCTCACTACTCTCAATCTCCTGTATACTGGAGCTACAATTCAGGTTCCCAAGCCCCTGCTGAACTAGTTTAAACCCTCCCGAAGAGCATTAGCAAATTTCCCCCCCAGGATATTGGTACCCTCTGGTCCAGGTGTAGACCATCCCGTTTGTAGAGGTCCCACCGACCCCAGAATGAGCCCCAATTATCCAGAAATCTGAAACCCTCCCTCCTGCACCATCCCTGTAGCCACTCGTTCAACTCCTCTCTTTCCCTATTCCTCGTCTCGCTATCAAGTGGCACGGTGACAACCCAGAGATAATAACTCTGTTTGTCCTAGATCTAAGTTTCCACCCTAGCTCCCTGAATTCCTGCCTTACATCCCTATCCCTTTTCCTACCTATGTCGTTGGTACCTATGTGGGCCACGACTTGGGGCTGCTCCTCCTCCCCTTAAGGATCCCGAAAACACGATCCGAGACATCACGCACCCTGGCACCTGGGAGGCAACACACCAACCGCGAGTCTCTCTCGTTCCCACAGAATCTCCTATCTATCCCCCTAACTATGGAGTCTCCAATGACTAATGCTCTACTCCTCTCCCCCCTTCCCTTCTGAGCAACAGGGACAGACTCTGTGCCAGAGACCTGCACCCCATGGCTTACCCCTGGTAAGTCCCCCCCCCCCAACAGTATCCAAAGCGATATACTTGTTACCTAGGGGAACGACTACAGGGGATCCCTGTACTGACTGCTTCCTCCCAGCCCCTCTCACCGTCACCCATCTATCTTTATTCTTCAGAGTAACTACATCCCTGAAGCTTCTATCTATGACCACCTCTGCCTCCCGAATGATCCGAAGTTCATCCAGCTCCAGTTCCCTAACGTGGTTTCTGAGGAGCAGACTTGAAGTGATGCTGCAGCAGTTCAATGACCTGCTGATGCTCATGCACACAAAAAAAATCATAACTTGGAGGGCAAATGCTGCTGTAATATGGCACTCCAAAAAGCAGTTAAAGTGGAAATAAAACAGGAGCTATACTGCACTCTCCAGATCAATGCAAGACTGGAGTTATACTGTAGTCTCTAAATCACTGCAATGCATGAAGCAAACTTTTCAGCATAAACTGACCCTTAAAATGCATGGTTAAGCACGGTGGCGCAGTGGTTAGCATTGCTGTCTCACAGCGCCAAGGTCCCAGGTTTGATCCCATTTCTGGGTCACTGTCTGTGTGGAGTTTGCACATTCTCCCCGTGTCTGCGTGGGTTTTACCCCCACAACCCAAAGATGTGCAGGGTAGATGGATTGGCCACGCTAAATTATCCCTTAATTGGAAAAAAATGAATTGGATACTCTAAATTTATTTATTTTTAAAAATAAAATAAAATGCATCGTTAAAGTGGACTCCGTACTGTCGTGGTGTGACTCTGTGAATTATTCATCCTACAATTCAAAGCTGATTCTACGATTCAATAAAATATGTCCAAAGGTTATAGTTTGTTCACTAAATTAGCGATTATGTTGAACCTTGCATAACAACGGAGCAGCAGTGAAAGACGTGCTTTGGGGACGGCACGTGGCGCAGTAGTTAGCACTGGGACTATGGCACTGAGGACCCGGGTTTGAATCCAGGCCCTCAGTCACTGTCCGTGTGGAGTTTGCACATTCTCCCCGTGTCTGCGTGGGTTTCACCCCCACAACCCAAAGATGTGCAGGTTAGGTGGATTGGCCGCACTAAATTGCCCCTTAATTGGAAAAAAAAAATTGAGTACTCTAAAATTATCAAAAGAAAGAAAGACGTGCTTTGTCTTGTCATCAGCTCCTTTAATAATAACTTGTTTGTTCTCACCCAATGATTTGAAAACTGTGGTCTTCTCACACAGAGCAGGTTTAGTCCCTTTCACCACTTCTCCCAGCTCTGCAAAGATCTCAGCCTGAGATAAATTGAAAAGAGGCTTTGAGAAACAGTTGCACTCCTTGTTCCATGAACATCAATCAACAAATACTTTACAATTAGAGATTGTTCATGATTTTAATTGAAAGGACAGTTAAATCCAAACAAATGGCAAATAAAGAGTGGGTCAATGGTGTACAATTAGGATTTCACTTCAGTTGGTATGTATTGGTTGGTATATATTAATAGGTTTTCCCTTTTATATCCTCCTGCACTAATTTTTCTGCCTTGACAATTTTGTCTGCTTATCCCCTTCTGGTTTCTTGCTCAAGTGTCACTCTTCAACTGTGAGCCTCAACAATTGGTGTGTATCACCGTCTATTCTCACTGACTGGCAACAAGAGGGAGGAAAGGGGAAAGGAGAGCAAGAGGTCACTAATTAGTGACCATGAGCAGGAATATGACTGCTTTTCGCTTCTCCAATCCAGAGGCACTACTAGTGCCGCCCACGAACAGGGCAAGACAACAGGAGTGTGATAACCTCCTGGTCTTTGTGATTCATAAACTCACCGAAGCATCAGGGAGCGCCTATAATCATTTCCACAGAATACGATGGGTGATTTAACTCACAGGATGTATCAGAAGCAGTATCAGAAACTATGGGCGAGAACCATCAGCCGCAGTGTACCCGAAAAGATGCCGGGAGACCCCTCAGGATTTATCTGGCTCGCCACACCTCACGAGATCTAACGTGATCTCACGAGGTCTAACGTGATCTCATGAGACATTGTGATGTGATTCCCACCCATGTGGGCAGGATCTACATATTAGAATGAAACAGCTAGTGTCACTCTAATATGCATTCCTGAGATCTAACCAAGGTGTGGGATCTAACCCCCTCAACTTGAAGTCCTTGGGCGAGCTCTGTTCAGTGCTGCACTCGTAGGGATCTCCCGGTGATCCGAAGCCCCCAGGTGCTTGCCCTCTGGTCAGAGTGGCACCCAGGCACCACCAGCCTAGCACTGGCACTGCCAAGGTGCACAGGTGGTGGTGCCAAGCTGGCATTTTTTGCACGACAAGGATCGGGCCCAGGGGTGTCCCGCGCAGCTGCGAGGTAGGCCAGGGACCCCCTTATAGGTGAGTTGATGCTTGGCATGTTCGGTCGGGCGGTCGGGCGGGCGGGCGGGCGGGGGGGGGTGTCGAGAGATTGGGGCACCATTTTTAAATCTGCACTGAGGAGTTCAAGCGAGTCAAGCTCCTCAGTGAAGAAAAGGGACTAAGTGCTGCCTTGTCATTGTAGAATCTACAGAGGGCAGCACGGTGGTGCAGTGGGTTAGCCTTGTTGCCTCACGGCGCTGAGGTCCCAGGTTCGATCCCCGCTCTGGGTTACTGTACGTGTGGAGTTTGTACATTCTCCCTGTGTTTGCGTGGGTTTCGCCCCCACAACCCAAAGATGTGCAGACTAGGTGGATTGGCCACGCTAAATTGCCCCTTAATTGGAAAAAATGAATTTTTTCCAATAAATCGTAGAATCTACAGCGCAGAAGGAAGCCATTCGGCCCATCATGTCTGCACCGGCCCTTGGAAAGAGCACCCTGCTTAAGCCCACACCTCCACCCTATTCCCATAACTCCACCTAATCTTTTTCTTGGACACAAAGGGCAATGTATCATGGCCAATCCACCTAACCTGCGCATCTTTGGATTGCGGGGGGGGGAGAGAGAGAGAGAGAGAGAGAGAAACCAGAGCAAACCCATGCAGACACGGGGAGAACATGCTTGAATGAATGAAAATCGCTTATTGTCACAAGTAGGCTTCAAACCTACAGACAAATCTACAAACCAAAAGCACAGACAGTGACCCAAGCCAGTAATCGAATCTGGGACCCTGGAGCTGCGAAGCAACTGTGCTAACCACTGTGCTAACATGCTGTCTTGGCTGTGCATTCCCTGCTATGGCCTCTGATCTACCCTAATCACGCTATGGGGCTCTGTTCCCATTTGGGTAGATCGCGCCCTATATTTATAGTAGAAAATTGATTTGCACACTGGGCTAAATCGCTGGCTTTTAAAGCAGACCAAGGCAGGCCAGCAGCACGGTTCAATTCCTGTACCAGCCTCCCCGAACAGGCGCTGGAATGTGGCAACTAGGGGCTTTTCACAGTAACTTCATTTAAAGCCTACTTGTGACAATAAGCGATTTTCATTCATTCATTTCATACAGGGCGAAGCAAGGAAGAGGTTGGATTCCGGCTGACTTCGGCTGATGATCCCCAGAGAGCCGAAAGGGCAAGGGTGGAAACAATGAACTTTGTCGTTTTGTGCAATCTTCACAGCAGCAAGAGGATGAAGAATTAGTGATGGGCTAGACAATAACATCAAACACCAAGTAAATTACAGAACCAAAATGAAATGTATTACCTCCGAGAGGATGACATCTCCCGACTCCTTCATAGCTCCCGCTCTGCTATCCACATACAGAACAGCATTTTTCATCAGCTCGTCATCCAGCTCCCGCCAGTTTGGTCGACAAGCTCCAACAGCTAAAAGATTCAATAACATGCCACAAATACCTGTTAGAAAACTGAACTAGGGAAACTTGAACACTTAACCAGCTGTTTTAGGAGATTATCACTTTGCTGGAGACCATCCGAAGGAAGTAGGTTCAAGTTCCACTCCATAGACCTAGGCGCATAGTTCAGGCTGAAACTCACAGTGCGTCACTGAGGGAGTGATGGACTGTTGCAGTGCCAAGCGACCACTGTATTGTCGGAGGAGCAGTATTGAGGGAGTGCTGCACCGTCGGAGCGGAAGGACTGAGGGAGTGATGGACTGTTGCAGTGACAAGCGACCACTGTATTGTCGGAGGATCAGGGTTGAGGGAGTGCTGCACTGTCAGAGGGGCCATTAAACAGAATCTCGAAACAGAACCTGATTCAGGAAGAAAAGCACATTGTGTCCCGTCCCCCCCGTCCCCCAAGCAAACATTTTTCCCTCGGCCAGACTAACTTGCCACTTTTCATTTACTCTTCTGTGGCGATCTTACTATGTGTGAGTTTTGCTTCTGTGTTTATCTACACAAGAAGAACAACCACATTTTTAAAAATACTTCATTGGATACAAAGCAGGTTGAAATATCCTCAGGATATGAGGGAAGGCTGAAAAAAGTGGGGAAAGAACCTAAATCAACAAAAGGAGGAGCTGATTACTGGATGCTGAGATTGAATCTGGCAGGATTTTGGACACTCAAAACCCTGGGATTGAACCAATCATGCTTTCCTGGTGCTGTTTCATGCTTTTGAAAGCCCAAAGCCCCTTCATTCCCCGATTACTGGAATGTTTCCTCAAGTTATGATTTTGAAAACATTCCCCAAACATTTTGTTTAAATTCTCAACATACGGACTCCAAAAGGAGACACTAAAGTAAATATTTTCCAGCAGCCCTTCGCCTCTCAAGCTCCATTAGGTGGTTACATACCATTAACATGAGCTCCCGGCTTTACCCATTCTCCAAATAGGATGGGCTCCGTCGCCAAGGTGACTGTTATCAACACATCAGCATCGAGAACAGCTTCTTTTACCGATGCACAAATCTGCACTGGTCCCTTAACCATTTCAGCAAACTTCTGAACCCGCTGTCGAGTTCGACTCCACACTTTCACCTACAATGACCAACAAAGCAGGAGTTAATTCAGTTGAAAACATAGCAGATAAATAACCACTGTAAATATTCCCACTGGAGCAAAGAAGCCAAGAGGAGATTTAACCAACCTCATTAAAATTACAGTGGGAATGGGCAGCACGGTGGCGCAGTGAGTTAGCACTGTGGCCTCACGGCGCCGAGGTCCCAGGTTCGATCCCGGCTGTGGGTCAGTGTCTGTGTGGAGTTTGCACATTCTCCCCGTGTTTGCATAGGTTCGCTCCCACAACCCAAAAGATGTGCAGGGTAGGTGGATTGGCCACGCTAAATTACCCCTTAATTAGAAAAATAAATGAATTGGGTACTCTAAATATATAGGAAAAAAAAATGTGACAAGTCCCATGATTGTCCAACTCCTTTGTAGAATAGTAGAGGCCTATCTGCATTAAAGGGTTTAAGATAAAGGGAATTGAATTGTGTGCGTTAATTAATCAAAATTCACATGTGACGCTGATTAGCAGAGTAAAAATGGAACATCTGAGACTGATTGTTGCAGCTGGTGAAGGGTTTGAAAGCACAAGAAAGCCAATTCAAGTGCATGAAGTTAGGATAAGGACCAGCCATGATGTCACCAAATGGCAGACCATGCTCAAGGCGCTGAACAGCCTCCTCCTGTTCCTTTGTTAAAGTTACTTCTTTTGCCACAGACACATACACACAAGCACAAGTATGTACACGAAAGACGGAAAGAAGAATTTGTAAAAAACACCTGCTTGAATGGAAACATCTGGGTGAAGAGTTCATAGTGAGTCACAGCCATAGGCCCGGCTCCCAAAATACATAACACATCCAGGTCCTTCTGCTTCAGATACTGAATCAAAATGGAGAAAACTCAGATTTAGACAAAGAATCTGAATTGAACAAAACAGCTTTGGGGTTCCTCTCTCTTGAGCTAGGAGGATGTATGGTACGTGACAACCATTGGGACTGGCATTATAAACTGGGGTGTTCCGCCCCCCCCCCCCCCCCCCCCCCCTCCCCCAGGCCATCATTGCAGACTCCGCACAGACAGTGACCCAAGCCGGGAATCAAACCTGGGACCCCAGAGCTGTGAAACAACTGTGCTAGCCACTGTGCTACCGTGAGGTCTAGGATCAACGATGGACCCAGGTCACAGCTGAGTGAGGGCAGGTTGAGCTTTCAGGGAGGGGGTAGTTGTCTAGCAGCGAGGGAGGGGTTTGGTAGAAAGGGCAAGGGGGCAGCTCACAGTGGATCACTCCCGCGCGGGTTTCCTCCGGGTGCTCCGGTTTCCTCCCACTGTCCAAAGATGTGCAGGTTAGGTGGATTGGCTATGCTAAATTGCCCTTAGTGTCCAAAAAAGGTTAGGTGGGGTTACGGGGATAAGGTAGAGGTGTGGGGATAGGGTGGTGGTATGGGGTTAGATAGGGTGCTCTTTCCAAGGGCCGATGCAGACTCGATGGGCCGAATGGCCACCTTCTGCACTGTAAATTCTATGATTCTACAATTTTATGATAGGTCGATTAATAATAATATAATAATCACTTATTGTCACAAGTAGTCAATGAAGTTACTGTGAGAAACCCCTGGTTGCCACATTCTGGCGCCTGTTTGGGGAGGCCGGTACAAGAATTGAAGCCGCGCTGCTACTGCACTTGTTCTGCATTACAAGCCAGCTGTTTAGCCCACTGTGCTAAACCAGCCCCTTACCAGGATAAGTGGCAACATCGTGCTGCTAGACTCTGATCGGGGGGGGGGGGGGGGGGGGGGGGGGGGATTTCTGTACCCGGGGTCCTGAATTCTCGGAAAGTCCCAACTGCCTGATGGGCACTCAATTCATGTGGACCTGTCCAATGGAGGCGACACGGGACTCCCATCAGTTCTCCGACCAGCAGGCAAGACAACCCTTCCCAACATTATGTTCCGCCTAATGCATGGGCCAGGTTGAAAATGGGATTGAATGAGATGCCCTCATAGACAAACAGCCTGCCAGCATTCATTGAGCTCAAGCATGAATGGCCATTCAGGTGATTTTTATATCTAGAGGACTAGAATACAAGGGGGTGGAAGTTATACTTCGGTTGACGGTTTCCAGTTTTTGTTTTAAATTTAGAGTACCCAATTCTTTTTTTTTTCCAATTAAGGGGCAATTTAGCGTGGCCAATCCACCTACCCTGCACATCTTTGGGTTGTGGGGGTGAGACCCACGCAGACACAGGGAGAATGTGCAAACTTCACACACAGACAGTGACCCGGGGCTGGGATCGAACCATGGTCCTCAGTGCCATGAGGCAGCAGTGCTAACCACTGCACCACCATGCCACCCTGATATTTTGCAGTTATTAAAGGTGGACGTAGGGGAGATGGAGATAAACTAGTTCTGCTTGTTATGGATTCTGGGACTGGGGAACATTGCCTAAAAATTTGAACCAGACCTTTCAAGAGTAAAATTAGGAAACACTTCTACGTGCAAAGAATGACAGAAGTTTGAAACTCCTCCACAATAAATCGTAGATTGTTAAATATTTGTTAACCAAAGGTATTAAACAATAGGAGGAAAAGCTGGGTAAATGGAGTTATATCACAGATCAGTTGTGACCTCACTGAATGTCAGAATCAGCTGGAGGGGCTAAATGGGCTCCTCCTGTTCCTACGCGAGTTATTAAAAGTTGAATGGTGCGTTGCCCATGGATTTTGAGCCCAGCACACAGTAGGACACAGGAAAGGAGAACAGAAAATAAGCTATTCACACTGGAAGAAGAACCCCTTCCCAAGTTATGCACTTTGGTAGGAAGAATAAAGGAGCTGAATATTATTTAAATGGAGAAAGGATGCAGAAAGCTGCAGCACAGAGGGTTTGGGGCTCCTCGTGCATAAATCACAAAAAGCTAGCATGCAAGTTCCGCAGGTAATTGGGAAGGTAAATGGAGTGTTGGTCTTTATTTCAAAGAGAATGGAGTATAAAAATAGGAAAGTCCTGCTAAAATTATACAAGGCACTAGTTAGACCACACCTGAAATACTGTGAACAGCTTTGGTCCCTTTATCTAAGGAAAAATATACTGGCATTGGCGGCAGTCCAGAGAAGGTTCACTAAGCTGATCCCAAGAATGGAGGGATTTTCTTATGAGGAGAGGTTGGGCCTGTACTCAATGGAGTTTAGATGAATGAGAGGGTACCTTATTGAGACATATAAAATTCTGCGTGGTTTGATGTTTTTTTCCCCTTGTGGGAGAGTCTAGGGCCAGAGGGCATAATTTCAGAGTAAGGTGTCAGCATTTAAGACGAGGAGGAATTTCTTCTCTCAGAGGGTCGTGAATCTGTAGAATTTATTATCGCAGAGAGCTGTAGAGACTGGGTCGTGAAGTATGTTCAAGGCTGAAGGGCAACACGGTGGTGCAGTGGATAGCACTGCTGTCTCGTGGCACAGTGGTCCCAGGTTCGATCCTGGCCGTGTGGAGTTTGCACATTCTCCCTGTGTTTGCCTGTGTTTCGCCCCCACAACCCAAAGATGTGCAAGTTAAGTGGATTGGCCACGCAAAATTGCCCCTTAATTACAAAAAAGAATTGCGTACTCTAAATTTTTTTTTAAAGGCTGAGATGAACAGATTTAAAAAATAAATAAACTTAAAGTCCCAATTCAGTTTTTCCAATTAAGGGGCAATTTAGCATGGCTAATGCACCTACCCTACACATCTTTGGGTTGTGGGGGTGAAACCCACGGAAATACGGGGAGAATGTGCAAACTCCACACGGACAGTGACCCGGGGCCGGGATCGAACCTGGGACCTCGGCGCAGTGAGGCAGCAGTGCTAGCCACTGCGCCACCATGCTATCAGTAAGGGAAGTAATGGTTGTGGGGATAAGCGAGAAAGTAGAGATGAGAAGAAGCAGACATTCTGGCCTTTGCCTCCGTGGTAGCCCGGAGACAGATACTATTGGCTTGGAGGGACTCAAAGCTCCCGAATTCAGAGACCTGGCTCACTGACATGGCTAGCTTTCTCTGTCTGGAGAAATCAAGTTTGCCCTGAGAGGGTCAATGTCAGGGTTCGTCCGGAGGTGGCAGCCGTTCGTCGACGTCTTTGGAGAAAATTAACTGTCAGCAAAGAAGAGGGGAGGGGTTAGCTTAGATTAGCGTGTAAGAAATGTGGGACCTGTGAGGGCGGAAGACAGCCTTTGCACTATGTTTATATTTGTATGTACACTGTTTCTTCTGTCATTGTTACTTCAGCCAGAGAGTGGTGGGTCTGTGGAATTCATTGCCACAGAGGGCGGTGGAGGCCGGGACGTTGAGTGTCTTTAAGACAGATGTTGATAAATTCTTGATTTCTCGAGGAATTAAGGGCTATGGAGAGAGAGCAGGTAAATGGAGTTGAAATCAGTCATGATTGAATGGCGGAGTGGACTCGATGGGCCGAATGGCCTTACTTCCACTCCTATGTCTTATGGTTACAAAATCACAAACACCTCAATAAAATGTTTTATAAAAAAGACAGTAGAGTTGAGGCTTATCATATCTGTTCAGTCATGATCTCATTGACTGACGTGGTGGGCCGAATGGCCTACTTCTGCTCCTACGCCTTATGGGTCTTATGTGGCAATTCTGCCTCCACATTGACAATTTTTCATTACCTTAGTTGCTATGGCAGAAACTGCAGCCGTTCTCTTCTCAGTGATCACTGTTCCATCCATCACCTTCAGAAACAACAGGGAAAAATTAATCACCCTTCAACAGATGACGTGCAGCACCCCCTCTCTCCCCTGCCAGCCATCGATACTCCAGTTATCAACCCACAATTTTCCTTGCTTCAAATCTCATTAACCCAAATCCTTCCTGTCTGGCACAAATCAATTGCTGCACCCAAGGACATTGTAGCTCAGCTTGTTTGGACTCATCTTCATGACTGTACCAAACATGCAAAATCTCCACTCTCCTATTCCCAATATTGAAGATATTGTCCGCTACCTTAGGACAGAACATAGAACATAGAACAATACAGCGCAGTACAGGCCCTTCGGCCCACGATGTTGCACCGAAACAAAAGCCATCCAACCTACACTATGCCATTATCATCCATATGTTTATCCAATAAACTTTTAAATGCCCTCAATGTTGGCGAGTTCACCACTGTAGCAGGTAGGGCATTCCACGGCCTCACTACTCTTTGCGTAAAGAACCTACCTCTGACCTCTGTCCTATATCTATTACCCCTCAGTTTAAAGTTATGTCCCCTCGTGCCAGCCATAGCCATCCGCGGGAGAAGGCTCTCACTGTCCACCCTATCCAACCCCCTGATCATTTTGTATGCCTCTATTAAGTCTCCTCTTAACCTTCTTCTCTCCAACGAAAACAACCTCAAGTCCATCAGCCTTTCCTCATAAGATTTTCCCTCCATACCAGGCAACATCCTGGTAAATCTCCTCTGCACCCGCTCCAAAGCCTCCACGTCCTTCCTATAATGCGGTGACCAGAACTGTACGCAATACTCCAAATGCGGCCGTACCAGAGTTCTGTACAGCTGCAACATGACCTCCCGACTCCGGAACTCAATCCCTCTACCAATAAAGGCCAACACTCCATAGGCCTTCTTCACAACCCTATCAACCTGGGTGGCAACTTTCAGGGATCTATGTACATGGACACCTAGATCCCTCTGCTCATCCACACTTTCAAGAACTTTACCATTAGCCAAATATTCCGCATTCCTGTTATTCCTTCCAAAGTGAATCACCTCACACTTCTCTACATTAAACTCCATTTGCCACCTCTCAGCCCAGCTCTGCAGCTTATCTATATCCCTCTGTAATCTGCTACATCCTTCCACACTATCGACAACACCACCGACTTTAGTATCGTCTGCAAATTTACTCACCCACCCTTCTGCGCCTTCCTCTAGGTCATTGATAAAAATGACAAACAGCAACGGCCCCAGAACAGATCCTTGTGGTACTCCACTTGTGACTGTACTCCATTCTGAACATTTCCCATCAACCACCACCCTCTGTCTTCTTTCAGCTAGCCAATTTCTGATCCACATCTCTAAATCACCCTCAATCCCCAGCCTCCGTATTTTTTGCAATAGCCTACCGTGGGGAACCTTATCAAACGCTTTGCTGAAATCCATATACACCACATCAACTGCTCTACCCTCGTCTACCTGTTCAGTCACCTTCTCAAAGAACTCAATAAGGTTTGTGAGGCATGACCTACCCTTCACAAAGCCATGCTGACTATCCCTGATCATATTATTCCTATCTAGATGATTATAAATCTTGTCTCTTATAATCCCCTCCAAGACTTTACCCACTACAGACGTGAGGCTCACCGGCCTATAGTTGCCGGGGTTGTCTCTGCTCCCCTTTTTGAACAAAGGGACCACATTTGCTGTCCTCCAGTCCTCTGGCACTATTCCTGTAGCCAATGATGACATAAAAATCAAAGCCAAAGGTCCAGCAATCTCTTCCCTGGCCTCCCATAGAATCCTAGGATAAATCCCATCAGGTCCCGGGGACTTATCTATTTTCAGCCTGTCCAGAATTGCCAACACCTCTTCCCTACGTACCTCAATGCCATCTATTCTATTAGCCTGGGGCTCAGCATTCTCCTCCACAACATTATCTTTTTCCTGAGTGAATACTGACGAAAAATATTCATTTAGTATCTCGCCTATCTCTTCAGACTCCACACACAATTTCCCATCCCTGTCCTTGACTGGTCCTACTCTTTCCCTAGTCATTCACTTATTCCTGACATACCTATAGAAAGCTTTTGGGTTTTCCTTGATCCTTCCTGCCAAATACTTCTCATGTCCCCTCCTTGCTCGTCTTAGCTCTCTCTTTAGATCCTTCCTCGCTACCTTGTAACTATCCATCGCCCCAACCGAAACTTCACACTTCATCTTCACATAGGCCTCCTTCTTCCTCTTAACAAGAGATTCCACTTCCTTGGTAAACCACGGTTCCCTCGCTCGACGCCTTCCTCCCTGTCTGACCGGTACATACTTATCAAGAACACGCAGTAGCTGATCCTTGAACAAGCCCCACTTATCCAGTGTGCCCAACACTTGCAGCCTACTTCTCCACCTTATCCCCCCCAAGTCACGTCTAATGGCATCATAATTGCCCTTCCCCCAGCTATAACTCTTGCCCTGCGGTGTATACTTATCCCTTTCCATCATTAACGTAAACGTCACCGAATTGTGGTCACTGTCCCCAAAGTGCTCTCCTACCTCCAAATCCAACACCTGGCCTGGTTCATTACCCAAAACCAAATCCAACGTGGCCTCGCCTCTTGTTGGCCTGTCAACATATTGTTTCAGGAAACCCTCCTGCACACACTGTACAAAAAACGACCCATCTATTGTACTCGAACTATATCTTTTCCAGTCAGTATTTGGAAAGTTAAAATCTCCCATAATAACTACCCTGTTACTTTCGCTCATATCCAGAATCATCTTCGCCATCCTTTCCTCTACATCCCTAGAACTATTAGGAGGCCTATAAAAAACTCCCAACAGGGTGACCTCTCCTTTCCTGTTTCTAACTTCAGCCCATACTACCTCGGCAGAAGAGTCCCCATCTAGCATCCTCTCCGCCACCGTAATACTGCTCTTGACTAGCAGCGCCACACCTCCCCCTCTTTTGCCTCCTTCTCTGAGCTTACTAAAACACCTAAACCCCGGAACCTGCAACATCCATTCCTGTCCCTGCTCTATCCATGTCTCCGAAATGGCCACAACATCGAAGTCCCAGGTACCAACCCACGCTGCCAGTTCCCCTACCTTGTTTCGTATACTCCTGGCATTGAAGTAGACACACTTCAAACCACCTACCTGAACACTGGCCCCCTCCTGCGATGTCAAATCTGTGCTCCTGACCTCTATACTCTCATTCTCCCTTACCCTAAAACTACAATCCAGGTTCCCATGCCCCTGCTGCATTAGTTTAAACCCCCCCAAAGAGCACTAACAAATCTCCCCCCCAGGATATTTGTGCCCCTCAGGTTCAGATGTAGACCATCCTGTCTGTAGAGGTCCCACCTTCCCCAGAAAGAGCCCCAGTTATCCAAAAATCTGAATCCCTCCCGCCTGCACCATCCCTGTAGCCACGTGTTTAAATGCTCTCTCTCCTTATTCCTCATCTCACTATCACGTGGCACGGGCAACAACCCAGAGATAACAACTCTGTTTGTTCTAGTTCTGAGCTTCCATCCTAGCTCCCTGAAAGCCTGCCTGACATCCTTGTCCCCTTTCCTACCTATGTCGTTGGTGCCAATGTGGACCACGACTTGGGGCTGCTCCCCCTCCCCCCTAAGGACCCGGAAAACACGATCCGAGACATCACGTACCCTTGCACCTGGGAGGCAACATACCAAACGTGAGTCTCTCACGCTCCCACAAAATCTCCTATCTGTGCCCCTGACTATAGAGTCCCCAATTACTAATGCTCTGCTCCTCTCCCCCCTTCCCTTCTGAGCAACAGGGACAGACTCCGTGCCAGAGGCCCGTACCCCATGGCTTACCCCTGGTAAGTCGTCCCCCCCACAAGTATCCAAAGCGGTATACTTGTTTCTCAGGGGTACGACCGCAGGGGATCCCTGCACTGACTGTTTTTTCCCAGTCCCTCTTACAGTTACCCACCTATCTCCAATCTTTGGTGTAACTAATTCCCTGAAGCTGCTATCTATGACCCCTTCTGCCTCCCGAATGATCCGAAGTTCTTCCAACTCCAGCTCCAGTTCCCTAACTCGGTCTTGGAGGAGCTGGAGATGGCAGCACTTCCTGCAGGTAAAATCAGCAGGGACACTAACTGCATCCCTCACCTCAAACATCCTGCAGGAGGAACATTGCACTCCCTTCCCTGCCATTCCTCTAACTTTCTACCAAGATCTGGCTAAAAAATAATAATATAATAAAATATGGTACTTACCTCAGACCAATGGGTTTTATTATTAGGTTAGAGGAGGAGGGCGGGTGGGAGACACTACACGTGTAGTGTCTCGGGTTTCCTCTCCACCAGAATTTATTGGGGAGGGTCTTCCCAGACGTCTGCGGGTCGACTTCCTGTTCCCGCCTAAAAAACTAATTTAAAATTAAAAAAAATAAAAATTCTCAGCTCCTGCTGAAATTGACTAACCAGCCAGCTGTTCTCACGCCGCCGAAATCGACTGGCCTGCCCCTGCAAAGACAAGTGCTTTTAAAGGTTGACTTACCTCCCAGCAACCTCCTTCCGCAATGCTCCCGCTGAAACTGACTCACCACTCACCAGCTGTTCTCACGCCGCCGAAATCGACTGGCCTGCCCCTGCAAAGACAAGTGCTTTTAAAGGTTGACTTACCTCCCAGCAACCTCCTTCCGCAATGCTCCCGCTGAAACTGACTCACCACTCACCAGCTGTTCTCCCGCCGCCGAAATCGACTGGCCTGCCCCTGCAAAGACAAGTGCTTTTAAAGGTTGACTTACCTCCCAGCAACCTCCTTCCGCAATGCTCCCGCTGAAACTGACTCACCACTCACCAGCTGTCCTCACGCCGCCGAAATCGACTGGCCTGCCCCTGCAAAGACAAGTGCTTTTAAAGGTTGACTTACCTCCCAGCAACCTCCTTCCGCAATGCTCCCGCTGAAACTGACTCACCAATCACCAGGTGTTCTCACACCGCCGAAATCGAAATCGAAAATGGAGGTTGCATTGTACCACAGTTTACTGTCAATGATTGAACTGTTTAAGTTTTATATATAAACCAGAGTGCGTGTTGTTTCTGTATCTGTACAATGTGAAGATGTGGGAGAATCCCCAGGCTGATTAACAGTCTGACAAGCCAATGTCAACACTTTATAGCCATAACCTTCCTTATACCTCCCAATGAGGGAGTTAATTCTATACCGTGGGGGGGGATTATAGACTTCCACAGCTCAGGACATCTTTTTTGGAGTGGGGGGAGCCCACATAAACCCATAACTGTCAGACAGGGACTGAAGATACAGGAATGGAGTATACACAACTGGAGGTACAGGAATCGAGCATACACACCAGATGTTTCTCTCTTTATTCTTTCATGGGAAGTGGGCATCACTGGCAAGGCCAGTATATATTCCCCATCTCTGATTGATTCTTAACTAACCGAGCAAAGTTAAGAATCAACCACATTGCTGTGGGTCTGGAGAAACATGCAGGCCAGACCTGATGACAGATTTCCTTCCCTAAAAGAACAGTAGTGAACCAGACGGGTTTTTATGACAATGAATGTTGGTTTCATGATCATCATTACTGAGAGTAGCTTTATATTCCAAGTTTATTAATTGAATTTAAATTCCACCAGCTGCCGTGATCATTAACCAGGCCTCTGGATTACTAGTCCAGTGACATTACCATGGTGCTGCCATCTCCCCATACGTACTGCCTTTAAGATGCCATTGCTTGGGTCAAACAGCAGCACTGTTGTACGATGGGTCACGGTGGATGCTGGATACAAGCTGACGAATTTTGTGACCAACGCATCATCCTCTGCACTGTACGCTGGCATTACTCCTAAAAGTCTGAGACATGTTTAACTGTCAGTTCAGCTGAAAAAGCGGTAACAAGGTGAATATTTACATGAAGCAGAAAAGATTTAACAAGTTTCCCCAATTACAAAAAGCAAAACGGAGACAAATAGTGTGTGTTAAACACCTGTGTAACTCCAGAGTGATGAAAATGTGACCAAGGGATTTTCCAGCACTGAGGCGAGGGGGGAGGGGAGGAAAGAATTGGGATACAAGAGTGAGATCAAGGGTAAGGGTAGTGACACTGTCACACATTCCTGCATGTATAAAATAACAAACACTGCACAATAACAGTTAACAAGGCACAAGTCAGGAGTGTTACCGAGTACCCTCCACCTGCCTGGATGAGTGCAACTCCATCAATGCTCAAGAAACACGAAACCATCTAGGGCAAAGCAGCCCGTTTGATTGGCACCCCTTCCACCACCTTTTTAAAAACATTTTAGAGTATCCAATTCATTTTTTCCACTTAAGGGCCAATTTAGCGAGGCCAATCCACCTACCCTGCACATCTTTTGGGTTGTGGGGGTGAAACCCATCCTGAACTGGAAATATATCGCCGCTCCCTCACTGTCAGAGTCAAAAGCCTGGAACTTTCCCCCTAACAACACTGTGGATGTACCTACACCATATAGACAGTTGATAACAATATAGCTCAAAGGAGCGGCACGTGGTGCAGTGGTTAGCACTGGGACTACAGCGCTGAGGACCCGGGTTCGAATCTGGCCCTGGGTCACTGTCCGTGTGGAGTTTGCACATTCTCCCCATGTCTGTGCAGGTTTCGCTCCCACAAGGGAGCTAGGATGGAAGCTCAGAACTAGAACAAACAGAGTTGTTATCTCTGGGTTGTTGCCCGTGCCACGTGATAGTGAGATGAGGAATAGGGAGAGAGAGCAATTAAACACGTGGCTACAGGATGGTGCAGGCGGGAGGAATTCAGATTTCTGGATAACTGGGGCTCTTTCTGGGGAAGGTGGAACCTCTACAGACAGGATGGTCTACATCTGAACCTGCGGGGCACAAATATCCTGGGGGGGAGATTTGTTAGTGCTCTTTGGGGGGGGGGTTTAAACTAATGCAGCAGGGGCATGGGAACCTGGATTGTAGTTTTAGGGTAAGGGAGAACGAGAGTATAGAGGTCAGGATCTCAGATTTGACGTCGGAGGAGGGGGCCAGTGTTCAGGTAGGTGGTTTGAAGTGTGTCTACTTCAATGCCAGGAGTATACGAAATAAGGTAGGGGAACTGGCAGCATGGGTTGGTACCTGGGACTTCGATGTTGTGGCCATTTCGGAGACATGGATAGAGCAGGGACAGGAATGGATGTTGCAGGTTCCGGGGTTTAGGTGTTTTAGTAAGCTCAGAGAAGGAGGCAAAAGAGGGGGAGGTGTGGCGCTGCTAGTCAAGAGCAGTATTACGGTGGCGGAGAGGATGCTAGATGGGGACTCATCTTCCGAGGTAGTATGGGCTGAGGTTAGAAACATGAAAGGAGAGGTCACACTGTTGGGAGTCTTCTATAGGCCTCCAAATAGTTCTAGGGATGTAGAGGAAAGGATGGCGAGGATGATCCTGGATAAGAGCGAAAGTAACAGGGTAGGTATTATGGGAGACTTTAACTTTCCAAATATTGACTGGAAAAGATATAGTTTGAGTACATTAGATGGGTCGTTTTTTGTACAGTGTGTGCAGGAGGGTTTCCTGACACAGTTTGTTGACAGGCCAACAAGAGGCGAGGCCACATTGGATTTGGTTTTGGGTAATGAACCAGGCCAGGTGTTGGATTTGGAGGTAGGTGAGCACTTTGGGGACAGTGACCACAATTCGGTGACGTTTACGTTAAGGATGGAAAGGGATAAGTATACACTTAAGAGTATACTTATACAGCAAGAGTTATAGCTGGGGGAAGGGAAATTATGATGCCATTAGACATGACTTGGGGGGGATAAGGTGGAGAAGTAGGCTGCAAGTGTTGGACACACTGGATAAGTGGAGCTTGTTCAAGGATCAGCTACTGCGTGTTCTTGATAAGTATGTACCGGTCAGGCAGGGAGGAAGGTGCCGAGCGAGGGAACCGTGGTTTACCAAAGAAGTGGAATCTCTTGTTAAGAGGAAGAAGGAGGCCTATGTGAAGATGAGGTGTGAAGTTTCAGTTGGGGCGATGGATAGTTACAAGGTAGCGAGGAAAGATCTAAAGAGAGAGCTAAGACGAGCAAGGAGGGGACATGAGAAGTATTTGGCAGGAAGGATCAAGGAAAACCCAAAAGCTTTCTATGGGTATGTCAGGAATAAGCGAATGACTAGGGAAAGAGTAGGACCAGTCAAGGACAGGGATGGGAAGTTGTGTGTAGAGTCTGAAGAGATAGGCGAGATACTAAATGAATATTTTTCGTCAGTATTCACTCAGGAAAAAGATAATGTTGTGGAGGAGAATGCTGAGCTCCAGGTAAATAGATTAGATGGCATTGAGGTACGTAGGGAAGAGGTGTTGGCAATTCTGGACAGGCTGAAAATAGATAAGTCCCCGGGACCTGATGGGATTTATCCTAGGATTCTCTGGGAGGCCAGGGAAGAGATTGCTGGACCATTGGCTTTGATTTTTATGTCATCATTGGCTACAGGAATAGTGCCAGAGGACTGGAGGATAGCAAATGTGGTCCCTTTGTTCAAAAAGGGGAGCAGAGACAACCCCGGCAACTATAGACCGGTGAGCCTCACGTCTGTAGTGGGTAAAGTCTTGGAGGGGATTATAAGAGACAAGATTTATAATCATCTAGATAGGAATAATATGATCAGGGATAGTCAGCATGGCTTTGTGAAGGGTAGGTCATGCCTCACAAACCTTATCGAGTTCTTTGAGAAGGTGACTGAACAGGTAGACGAGGGTAGAGCAGTTGATGTGGTGTATATGGATTTCAGCAAAGCGTTTGATAAGGTTCCCCACGGTAGGCTATTGCAGAAAATACGGAGGCTGGGGATTGAGGGTGATTTAGAGATGTGGATCAGAAATTGGCTAGCTGAAAGAAGACAGAGGGTGGTGGTTGATGGGAAATGTTCAGAATGGAGTTCAGTCACAAGTGGAGTACCACAAGGATCTGTTCTGGGGCCGTTGCTGTTTGTCATTTTTATCAATGACCTAGAGGAAGGCGCAGAAGGGTGGGTGAGTAAATTTGCAGACGATATTAAAGTCGGTGGTGTTGTCGATAGTGTGGAAGGAAGTAGCAGGTTACAGAGGGATATAGATAAGCTGCAGAGCTGGGCTGAGAGGTGGCAAATGGAGTTTAATGTAGAGAAGTGTGAGGTGATTCACTTTGGAAGGAATAACAGGAATGTGGAATATTTGGCTAATGGAAAAGTTCTTGAAAGTGTGGATGAGCAGAGGGATCTAGGTGTCCATGTACATAGATCCCTGAAAGTTGCCACCCAGGTTGATAGGGTGGTGAAGAAGGCCTATGGAGTGTTGGCCTTTATTGGTAGAGGGATTGAGTTCCGGAGTCAGGAGGTCATGTTGCAGCTGTACAGAACTCTGGTACGGCCGCATTTGGAGTATTGCGTACAGTTCTGGTCACCGCATTATAGGAAGGACGTGGAGGCTTTGGAGCGGGTGCAGAGGAGATTTACCAGGATGTTGCCTGGTATGGAGGGAAAATCTTACGAGGAAAGGCTGATGGACTTGAGGTTGTTTTCATTGGAGAGAAGAAGGTTAAGAGGAGACTTAATAGAGGCATACAAAATGATTAGGGGGTTGGATAGGGTGGACAGTGAGAGCCTTCTCCCGCGGATGGAAATGGCTGGCACGAGGGGACATAACTTTAAACTGAGGGGTAATAGATATAGGACAGAGGTCAGAGGTAGGTTCTTTACGCAAAGAATAGTGAGGCCGTGGAATGCCCTACCTGCTACAGTAGTGAACTCGCCAACATTGAGGGCATTTAAAAGTTTATTGGATAAACATATGGATGATAATGGTATAGTGTCGGTTAGATGGCTTTTGTTTCGGTGCAACATCGTGGGCCGAAGGGCCTGTACTGCGCTGTATTGTTCTATGTTCTATGTTCTATAAACCAAAGATGTGCAGGGTAGGTGTATTGGCCATGATAAATTGGCCCTTAATTGGAAAAGAAAAATAATTGAGTACTCTAAATTTATATTTAAAAAAAACAGCTCACCACCACTTTCTCAAGGTCGATTGGTTCTGGGCAATAAATGCCTTGTCTAGCCAGCAATGCTCTTGTCCTATGAATGCATAGAAAAACTATGCAGCATGGTAGCATTGTGGTTAGTACAATTGCTTCACGGTCCCAGGTTCGATTCCCAGCTTGGGTCACTGTCTGTGCGGAGTCTGCAGATTCTCCCCGTGTGTGTGTGTGGGTTTCCTCCGGGTGCTCCGGTTTCCTCCCACAGTCCAAAGAGGAAGGAACAGCGCTCCGAAAGCTAGTGACATCGAAACAAACCTGTTGGACTTTAACCTGGTGTTGTAAGACTTCGTACTGTGCTCACCCCAGTCCAACGCCGGCATCTCCACATCATGTCCAAAGATGTGCAGGTTAGGTGAACTGGGCATGCTAAATTGCCCTTAGTATTGGGTGAGGTTACTGGGTTATGGGGATAGGGTGGAGGTGTGTGGACCTTGGTGCAGACTCGATGGGCCGAATGGCCCCCTTCTGCACTGTAAATTCTATGAACCTGCAGCACTGGCTGCTGGAGCTGGGCCACTGTCCCAGCTTTCAGCAGTTGTGACCTTACCCTGGGATACGGACAGATTGAGAATGCGTGGATGGAAACACACTGAACCTCTGAACAAACTTGGTTCGGTTTGTCCAGGGCGGGACGATGGATGTTGCTCGTCCTCGGTGCCGGTCCCCGGTTTAAAGCTCTCACCCTTTGTGCTTGGGCACGAGCACGATGCTCCGCACCGGCTGCTCCACCCCGCCGCCGCCTTCACTGGAGAAGTTGGCCAGAGCTCTCTCCAGCACCGGCAGCAGCTCGGAATACTGCAGCAGGCGGGAGATGTCCCCGGAGCCGATGGACAGCAGCTTCTCCGCCATTTCCACACAATATTCTGGGCGCAGTCACGGGGTTTGGAAATTCTCCAGTTTACCTCAGCAGCCTTGACTTGTGGTTGGAGACGCATGTTGAACTACCGGATTAAATATTAACGTTTTGATTTTCGCTCCAATAGGCCATTGAGACAGCCTGGCGACATTTCTTCTAGAAAAAGCTTGACAAACTATTAATTAAACAAAACAATTTAAAGAGACACTGCATTTGTGCAAAGAAAAGCTGATGTAAAGTGGAAGAATTTGGCGATAAATAAGAGGGAAAAAATGTATTTATTCATGGGATGTGGTGTTACTGCCACCTAGGTGGCACAGTGGTTAGCACTGCTGCCTCACAGTGCCAAGGACCCGGGTTCAATTCCAACCTTGGGTCGCTGCCTGTGCGGAGTCTGCACGTTCTCCCCGTGTCTGCGCGGGTTTCCTTCGGGTACTCCCGTTTCCTCCCACAGTCCAAAGATGTGCAGGGGACGTGGATTGGCCACTCTTTTGAGGTCCACCAACAAAACAGAAGAAAGGAAACAAACTGAGGGACAAAGCAAAAAAGGGCCGCTCCTGTCAGGGGCACCGCCCGAACTTAACAAAGATCAACGGAAATTTAAAAACATCAAATAAGAGTGCAGTTAAAGGGGTCAATAAAGCACCCCAACCCCGGCGGTGCCCACCCGGCACGGAAGCCTCGATGGTGCCCGTGGACACCGCATGCTCTCTTTCCAGGGACACCCGGCCGCGAATGTAACCGTGGAAGTGGTGCAGACAGTCTGGCCGGATGAGCCCCACGGTTGCTCGCTGCCTGGAACTATAAATGGCACACTTTGCCAGTCCCAGGAGCAGGTTCACAAGGAGGACCTCTGCCTTCCCTGCGCCCCCGCACCGGGTGGGCGCCCGTAGATCAGGAGTGTGGGGCTGAAGTGCAAACAAAACTCCGGCAAAAGATTGGTTCGAAAACTAAAAAGGGAGTGCAGCCTGAAACATGTAACATAGACATGGTCCACGGACTCCACAAGGTCGCAAAAATGGCAGGCTTCTTGGGAGTCCGTGAACCGGTGCAATCGGTGATTGTACAGCACTGTTGCATGCAACACCCTCCACCCAAAGTCCCCAAGATTGAGGGGGAGGACTCCTCCATAGAGGGACCTCCAGTGGGGACCTCCGCCGCCGGATGGCAATAAGGCACGCCATTGCTTGTCTGGACGAAGGCGAGGGCAAGGAGGTGAAGGGTGTGCAGCAGCAGCCTGTACGGGAAATCCCTCCGCGCAGCGCGAAGAGGCACGGAGCGTATTTCCGCGAGGCGGCTAGGATTGTGGGGAACCAGCCCCAGAGGGAGGTTTCGGGGTCTGGGACCAATGTGGAATTCCGTCCGGACAGGGGTTCACCCAGACGGGATACCACCACACACCTGTGCGTCCTCCAAACCATGAGTGCCATCGGGTCTGAGCACGACCGTTTTGAGGTCTCTGATGGCACTGGCCGCGAGCCGGACGTCCACCGCCGCACGTTTTGCTAACTTGTGGGGTGTCATCCAGCCCACTCCTCCGCCACCCAGCACATCCCCGATCCTGGTCACCCCGGCAGCCGCAGCTCGCTCCTCCGCCAGCCACTCAAAATGGTATTGGTGGAGGTGCGGATTCCTGAGCAGCGCCTCCCTGACGACAGCCACCATTCCTGATGGGGGGGAGCTGCGCTGCGAGGTGACCATGTTTCAGACTTTAGCAGGTCCTGGTAAAAGATGGGCAGCGCCTGCAGAGGGTAACAAAGACCCTGCAGATCTATGAACAAGATCTGCACGTCATAATTCAGGCCGAGGGCAGCATGGTGGCGCAGTGCGTTAGCCTTGCTGCCTCACGGCGCCGAGGTCCCAGGTTCGATCCTGGCTCTGGGTCACTGTCCGTGTGGAGTTTGCACATTCTCCCCGTGTTTGAGTGGGTTTCACCCCCACACTCCAAAGACGTGCAGGCTAGGTAGATTGGCCACGCTAAATTGCCCCTTAATTGGAAAAAATGATTTGGGTACTCTAAATTTAAAAAACGAAAATTCATGCCGTGAAACAGGCAGAAGAAATGCGTCGCCAGGGCACACCATCATGGAGTTGGTTCAACGTAAAGGTATCGTTGCAGGGTCTGAAGGCGGAAGGTCACCACCTGGGTGCGAAGGCACACTAGCTCCTGGCCGCCCTCCCTAAGCGGGAGACTCAGAACCTCAGCAGCGACCCAGTGCAGTCTCTTGTCCCAGAAGAACTCTCCAAGCATTCTCTGGACCTTCGTGACAAAGTCAGGGGGAGGGGTCAAAGTGACTAGCTGGTACCACAATATGGAGGCTATCAGCTGGTTTATGACGAGAACTCAACCCCTGTAAGACAGCACTGGGAGCAGTCATGTCTAGCATGTGGTGCAGCACGGTGCCAAGGCACTAAAACATCACCTTGGCGAAAATCTTGTATTCCATGCTGAGGAGGGAGACTGGACGTCAGTTTTTCTGATGGCTGTGATCCCCCCTCTTTGACAGCAGGCTAATGATGGCTCTGCACTATGAGTGGGGCAGCTCCTTGGTCGCGATACTTTCCCCCAGGACCCCGCATTGTCCCTCCCCAGGAGGTCCCAGGACACCCTGAAGAACTCTACGGTCAGCCCATTCAGCCCTGAGGTTTTGCCCCTGGACAGGCTATCGAGGGTGTCGGTCAGCTCCCCCAGGCTTATAGGGGTGTTAAGCCTCCGAGCGCTCTCCGGACCGGCCTGTGGTAGGTCCTCCCACAAAACTCTGTAAGCATCCTCGCTGAATGGATCCGGAGGGAAGAGGGCGCTGTAGAAGCTTCGAATTTGGGCCCGAACCGCCTCCGGACCAAGATGAGTGACCCGTCGTCGGCCAGCAACGTAAGGAGCTGCTGACGGACCCCGCGCCTTGTTTCCAGCAAGTAGATGAAGGGGGAGCCGCGGCCCATGTCCGTGAGGAGAGGTGGATGGAATCGGAGTGGGTCTGGTTGGAGGAAGATCGTGTAAGGGGATGTGCCTGAGAGCCCTGGTGACGTCGCCTTTGTCATTCTCCCCAGGGAAGTCTATGAGCAGCCCAGTGGTGGCATCATCAATTAAAATCTGGAATCAGGACTTCCGGTTGCGGCGATGCGGAGCTAAGCCGCACGTTTCGGCAGCTCCCGCGATTACGGACTTTCGGGCTCTCCAGAGGAGCCCCAACGGGAATTTTTCGAAGACGTCCCGTGTGGGAAGGTGAGAGAAAGGTCCCCCTTCACTGTATATGGAACGGACAAGAAGTGGAACGGCTAAAAAAGCGGCATTGGAGCAGCGAGGGCAGCGAGGGAAGAAAAACAGGATGGCGGCGGCCGGAGATAAAGTGGAATGGGGGCCGGAGCTGCAAGAGTTTAGCGAGCGCTGTTTTGAGGAGCTGCGGAAAGAGATGCTGGTGCCTATGCTGTCGGCGATCGAAGGATTAGGGATGACCCAGAAGGCCCACGAGGTAAAGATCCAGGAGGTGCAGAAAAAAGTCGATGAGAACGAGGACGAGATCTTGGGCCTGGCGGTGAGGGTGGAGGCGCACAAGGCGCTGCACAAAAGGTGGACAGAAAGATTCGAAGACCTGGAGAACAGGTCGAGGAGAAAGAATCTTCGGATCCTGGGTCTCCCTGAAGGAGTGGAGGGGGCCGATGCCGGGGCATACGTGAGCACGATGCTCGGGGCGATGATGGGCGCGGAGGCCCCTCCGAGGCCTCTGGAGCTGGATGGGGCACATCGGGTGCTGGCGAGGAGGCCCAAGGCCAACGAGCCGCCAAGGGCGATTGTGGTGAGGTTTCACCGTTTCACGGACAGAGAGAGGGTCTTGAGATGGGCCAAGAAAGAGCGGAGTAGCAGCTGGGAGAATGCAGAGATCCGAATCTACCCGGACTGGAGCACGGATGTGGCAAAGAAGAGAGCGGGTTTCAACCGGGCCAAGGCGGTGCTGCATCGGAAGGGAGTGAGATTGTGGGTCACATTCCAGGATCAACGTCACTACTTTGAAACGCCTGAGGAGGCAAACTGAAAAGTTGGACTCAAACTGAGGGTTTGTGGGGGTGGGGGGGATGTTGGATGTTTGTTGTACACAGGGTTTTAATCACGCGCAGGAAATGTTCCACGGGTTGGGTGATGGATGGGGATGGGGAAAGGGATCGGGTGAGAAGACTGTGCGAGAAGGTGGGCGCTGGTGCTGGAGGGAGAGGAGACTCGGGGATGGGGGAAATGAGATAAGGCCTCGACAGGAGCTGCGCCAGAGGGGGCGGGGCAGGCTTAGGAAAGCGCGGGCTTTTTCCCACGCTAGGGAAGGACGGCGGGGGGGGGAGTGGAGGAGCGCACACGGATTGTTGGGGAGGGGGGATTCCCACACGGGGGGGTCAATGGGACGGCGGGGGAAGCCGGGGTCAGCAGGAGTCAGCTGACTTACGGGAGTGTTATGGGGGGAGCAAAAGAGCTAGACTCGGGTCTAGCGGGGTGGGAGGGCGGAATAGGGTTGCTGCTGCACTGGCCGAGGGGGAATTGGACACAGAAGAGGTGGTCGGGGCGGGGGTCCCCCGTCTGGGGGACTGGAGGGTAAGGGCAGCGCGGGCACGGGACTGGCCTAGAAAAGGTGATGGCCCCCCCAATCCGGCTGATAACGTGGAATGTGAGGGGCCTAAATGGGCCGGTAAAGAGGGCCCGAGTGTTCGCGCACTTAAAGAGACTGAAGGCAGACGTGGTCATGCTCCAGGAGACACATTTGAAGGTGGCAGACCAGGTCAGGTTAAGAAAGGGATGGGTAGGACAGGTATTCCATTCGGGGCTGGATGCGAAGAACAGATGGGTGGGGAAGCGGGTGTCGTTTGAGGCCAAGAATATTGTAGTGGACAATGGAGGTCGATATGTGATGGTGAGCGGTAGGTTGCAAGGGACATGGGTGGTAGTGGTAAATGTATACGCCCCGAATTGGGACGATGCTGGATTCATGATGCGTATGTTGGGGCGCATTCCGGACCTGGAGGTAGGAAGCTTGATAATGGGGGGGATTTCAACACGGTGTTGGACCCAGCACTGGATCGCTCCAGATCTAGGACCGGAAAGAGGCCGGCTGCGGCCAAGGTGCTTAGGGGGTTTATGGACCAGATGGGGGGAGTGGATCCGTGGAGGTTTGCCAGGCTGCAGGCCAGGGAATTTTATTTTTTCTCCCACGTGCACAAAGCCTACTCCCGAATAGATTTTTTTGTTCTGGGCAGGGCGCTGATCCCGAAAGTGGAGGGAATGGAGTATTCGGCCATAGCCGTTTCGGATCACGCCCCGCATTGGGTGGAAATGGGGCTGGGGGAGGAGAGGGACCAACGCCTGTTGTGGCGGTTGGATGTGGGACTGCTCGCAGATGAGGCGGTGTGCGGGTGGGTGCGGGGGTGCATTGAAAGGTACTTGGAGGCCAACGACAATGGGGAGGTGCAGGTGGGGGTAGTATGGGAGGCGCTGAAGGCGGTGGTCAGGGGAGAGTTAATCTCCATCAGGGCTCATAGGGAGAAGAGAGAGGGCAGGGAGAGGGAGAGGTTAGTGGGGGAGATTTTAAGAGTGGACAGGAGATACGCAGAGGCCCCTGAAGAGGGACTACTTCGGGAAAGGCGAAATCTCCAGATGGAGTTTGACCTGTTGACCACAGGGAAGGCAGAGGCACAGTGGAGGAAAGCGCAGGGGGCGAGGTATGAGCATGGGGAGAAGGCGAGCTGGATGCTGGCACACCAGCTTCGTAAGAGGATGGCAGCGAGGGAGGTAGGTGGAGTCAAGGATGGAAGGGGAGCTACGGTGCGGAGTGCGATGAAAGTAAACGAGGCATTCAAGGCCTTCTATGAGGAGCTGTACAGATCCCAGCCCCCAGCGGGGGAAGAGGGGATGCGACGATTCTTGGACCAACTGAGGTTCCCGAGGGTGGAGGAGCAGGAGGTGGCTGGTTTGGGGGCACCAATTGGGTTGGAGGAGCTGATTAAAGGTCTGGGGAGTATGCAGGCAGGGAAGGCCCCGGGACCGGATGGGTTCCCGGTTGAGTTCTATAGGAAGTACGTAGACCTGTTAACCCCGATGCTGGTGAGGACTTTTAATGAGGCAAGGGAGGGAGGGACCCTGCCCCCGACAATGTCTGAGGCGACGATCTCTTTGATCCTGAAGCGGGATAAGGACCCACTGCAATGTGGGTCGTACAGGCCGATCTCGCTCCTCAACCTGGATGCTAAGTTGCTGGCAAAAGTGCTGGCTATGAGGATCGAGGACTGTGTCCCGGGGGTGATTCACGAGGACCAGACGGGATTTGTAAAGGGCAGACAGCTAAACACCAATGTGCGGCGGCTCCGAAACGTGATAATGATGCCATCGGTGGAGGGAGAGGCGGAGATAGTGGCGGCTATGGACGCGGAGAAGGCCTTTGACTGAGTAGAGTGGGAGTACCTTTGGGAAGTGCTGCGGAGGTTTGGGTTCGGGGGAGGGTTTATTAGCTGGGTTAAGCTCCTATATAGAGCCCCGGTGGCGAGGGTGGTTACGAATCGGCGGAGGTCGGAGTATTTTCGGCTGTATCGAGGGACGAGGCAGGGGTGCCCCCTGTCCCCCCTGTTGTTTGCATTAGCAATTGAACCCTTGGCCATGTCATTAAGGGAGTCTAGGAAATGGAGGGGGATGGTCCGAGGGGGAGAGGAGCATCGAGAGTCGCTTTACACAGACGACCTGTTGTTGTATGTGGCGGATCCAGTGGAGGGGATGTGGAGGTCATGCAGATTCTCAGGGAGTTTGGGGATTTTTCGGGCTATAAGCTCAATGTAGGGAAGAGTGAGCTCTTTGTAGTACAGTCAGGAGACCAGGAAAGGGGGATAGACGTTCTACCGTTGAGGAGGGCGGAAAGGAGCTTTCGGTACTTGGCGATCCAAAGAGCTAGGAGCTGGGGGGCCCTACATAAACTTAATTTGACGAGGCTGGTGGAGCAGATGGAGGAGGACTTCAAACGATGGGACATGTTGCCGCTCTCGCTAGCGGGTAGAGTGCAGTCGGTCAAAATGGTGGTCCTCTCGAGGTTTCTTTTTGTGTTCCAGTGCCTTCCAATCGTGATCACCAAGGCCTTTTTTAAGAGGGTAGGCAGGAGTATTATGGGTTTTGTGTGGGCGAATAAGACCCCGAGGGTAAGGAGGGGGTTTCTGGAGCGCAATAGGGACAAGCGCAAGAGGAGGGTTGGCGTTGCCGAATCTGGGTGGCTACTATTGGGCAGCCAACGTGGCGATGATCCGTAAGTGGGTGATGGAGGGAGAGGGGGCGGCATGGAAGAGGTTGGAGATGGCGTCCTGCAAAGGAACGAGCCAGGGGGCGCTGGTGACGGCACCGCTGCCACTTTCTCCGACAAGGTACACCACGAGTCCCGTGCTGGCGGCAACGCTAAGGATCTGGGGGCAGTGGAGACGGCACAGGGGTGCGATGGGAGCCTCGGTGTGGTCCCCGATCAGGGGTAACCATCGGTTTATCCCGGGGAGGATGGACGGGGGGTTTCAGAGCTGGTATCGGGCAGGGATTAGAAGAATGGGGGACCTGTTCATTGATGGGACGTTTGCGAGCTTAGGGGCACTGGAGGAGAGGTTTGGGCTACCCCCGGGAAATGCTTTCAGGTATATGCAAGTGAGGGCATTTGTGAGGCGACAGGTGAGGGAATTCCCGCTGCTCCCGGCACAGGAGATTCAAGATAGGGTGATTTCGGGCGTATGGGTCGGAGAGGGCAAGGTGTCGACGATATACCAGGAGATGAAAGAAGAGGGGGAGGCGTTGGTAGAGGAGCTGAAGGGTAAATGGGAGGAGGAGTTGGGGGAGGAGATTGAGGAGGGGCTATGGGCTGATGCCCTAAGTAGGGTTAATTCCTCTTCTTCGTGTACCAGGCTTAGCCTTATACAATTTAAGGTGGTTCATAGAGCGCATATGACGGGGGCGAGGCTGAGTAGGTTCTTTGGGGTGGAGGACAGATGTGGGAGGTGCTCAGGAAGTCCGGCAAACCATGTCCATATGTTTTGGTCATGCCCGGCAGTGGAGGGGTTCTGGAGGGGAGTGGCGGGAACAGTATCTAAGGTGGTGAAAGTCCGGGTCAAGCCAAGCTGGGGGCTAGCAATATTTGGAGTAGTGGACGAGCCGGGAGTGCAGGAGGCGAAAGAGGCCGGCATTCTGGCCTTTGCGTCGCTAGTAGCCCGGCGAAGGATCTTGCTAATGTGGAAGGAAGCGAAGCCCCCCAGCGTGGAGGCCTGGATAAATTATATGGCAGGGTTTATCAAGTTGGAGAGGATAAAGTTTGCCTTTGAGAGGGTCTGCGCAGGGGTTCTACAGGCGGTGGCAACCGTTTCTAGCCTATCTCGCGGAGCGTTAGATGAAGGTCGGTCAGCAGCAGCAGCAACCCCGGGTGGGGGGGGGGGGGGATATCTTTCGTGGCGGGGGGGGGAGGGTTATTTGGGGGGCATTCGAGCAAGAAAATACATGAATGAGCCGGAAAACTGACATGTACGGGAGGAATCCAATGTACAAAGCTATGTATCATATTGATTTACCATGTTCATGTATTACTATGTGAGCTTTCTTTCTTTTTGTTACGGGGGGGGGGGGGGGGGGGGGGGGGGTTTGTAAGGGTGAAAATTTTTGTTTAAAAAATTCGTAATAAATATATATTTTATTTTTAAATCTGGAATCAGTTGAGGAGGCACTTTAAACTAGAGCACATGTTGGTGCTGGCCTGCTCTGTGGGAACAGGGTGGCGAATGGATGGGATGTATCGAAAGTGGCAGAAGAAAAGGACAGTGCGGGTTCGAGATATGTTTTTGAAGGGTAAGTCTGCGAGTTTGGAGGAGTTGTGGGTGAGGTTTCAGTTACCGAGGGGGAGTGAGTTTAGGTATTGGGAAGTGTGGGATTTTGCGCGGGAGGAACTTCCCTAATTTCCCCAGGTACCGGAGTATGTGCTGTTGGAGAAGCTGTTGCTCCTGGATGTGTGGGGGGACAGAAGGATTGGGGATATATATGGGTGATTGGGAGGGAAGAGAGCCACCTTAGTGAAAGAGATCAAGCGAAAGTTGGAGGAGGAGTTGGGGGATGGAGATAGGGTGGGGAGTCTGGAGTGAAGTAATGGACTGGGTCAACTCAACCTCCTCCTGCGCAAGGATGAGTCTTATACAGTTTAAGGTGGTGCATAGGTTCATATCACTCGGGCCCGGATGAGTGGGTTCTCCCAGAGGGCAGCAGCTGTGTGCGAGAGGTGTGAGAGGGGCCAGAAAACCATGCCCACATGTTCTAGGGGTGTGCAAAATTTGACAGTTTCTGGGAGGTGATGTTTGAGATTGTTGGGGATTGTGGGGTAAGTTGACACTGGACCCTATGGTGGTGATTTTTGGGGTGCCGGAGGTGACATGTGTTCAGGAGGGGAAGGGGGTTGGGGATTAAAAGGAGGAAAATGTATGTATTAGATTTTGTTGGTGTTATGTGGATGGGGTTTTTGAGTGTGTTTTGGGATAAAATATATATATTTTAAAAAAGTGTTCAAAGATTTGCAGGTTAGGTGGGGTTACAGGGGATAGGGTAGGCTTAGGTAGGGTTCTCTTTCAGGCGTGTCAGTGCAGACTTAACCATAGTGTACATAAACATATTCAGCCCATCACATCTGTGCTTACTCCTTCCTGCTGGTTCCAAACTGGCCAGCTTTATTTATACAGGGAGTCTGCTAATGATTTCTCCGCCCCCTCACTGGGGAAGCTCATACTCCCACAGGATTGTGGGATTGTCATTAGTCCCCAGCCAATGGTAAGCAGGCAGGTTATAACACCCACCTAACCTTGTTTTGGACACTAAGGACAATTTATCAAGGCCAATCCACCTAACCTGCACATCTTTGGAATGTAGGAGGAAACCAGAGCACCCGGAGGAAACCCACGCAGACACAAGGAGAATGTGCAGACTCCACACAGACAGTGACCCAAGCCAGGAATCGATCCTGGGACCCTGGAGCTATGAAGCAACTATGCTACCGTGCTGCCCTCTTGATGGGATTGTAGGAATTCTATGATTCTATGAGAAGGTGGTGAGCTGCTTTCTTGAACCCCTACAGTCCATATGGTATTGTAGCGAAACCCATAATGTTGTTAGGGTGGCAGTTCCAGGATTTTGACCCAGTGACAGTGAAGGAACGCCAATATATTTCCCAATCAGGATGGTGTGTGGCTTAGACGGGAACTTGCAGGTGGTGGTGTTGCCATGCTTCTGCTGCCATTGTGCTTCTTGGTGGTAAACATCCTGCTCCTTTTGGAATATTAATTGCTTAACAGGTAAACCATCAAGACCGCCAAGACCGCCACTATGTCGAGTCTGGAGGTTGGGGAGTATGAATTTGCTTCAACATACACTCTGGGTATCATGTGATATAACTCACAAAGAGTGGGTACTCAAAATATCAGGGAACAACCCCTTCACTCGGAGCTCACAGGATAGCTGGAGGGACAACATCTACAGAGGCCGAGACCTTGGGTCTGCAAGGAATCAGGTTGTGTGAATCTATTTTATAACCCCGTAATCGTTTCATACTTTTGGTGTCTGAGCAATAAATTTGCATTTGGACATCACCCTTGAGCTTGAGCCAGGAGGAATTATTTAACCATCATAGAATCCCTACAGTGCAGAAGGAGACCACTTGGCCCATCAAGTCTGCACCAACCCTCTGAAAGGGCACCCGAACATAGGCCCACCCGCCCACCTTATCCCTGTAACCCTGTCTAACCTTACGACCCTCAGGGGCAGTTTATGGCCAATTCACCTAACCTGCACATCTTTGGACTGTGGGAGGAAAGCAGAGCACTCAGAGCAAACTCATGCAGACGGAGGGAGAACGTGCAAACTCCACAGATGGTCGCCAAAGGTTGAAATTGAACCCGGGTCCCTGGCGCTGTGAGGCAGCAGTTCTAACCACTGTGAGGCAGCAGTTCAAAACACTGTGCCACCGTGTGTAAGACTTCCTAACACATTTCATATTGACTGCAGCACAAACCTAAGCCTACTTTGGGAAAGTTTCTACATTCTCCATCCAATTTAAACAGATTTTTAAAAACTTAAAAATAATTACTGACTGCATGTGCATTCATTTAGCATTGTTTAAAACATAATTTTCTCCTTCACTACAAACAAAGGCATAGTTTAATAACTGGATTTGCAGCTGTATACAGGGAGAATAAAGCTTAATTGTATATAATTAACACATGATTTTAGAAATCTAGGTTTATATTTAGGGGTGTTATATATTTGGATGTTATGTTAATTAGAGTCATTAAATTATTTGGCACATAATACTTAGCTATTTGTCCCTCACTCGCCACATATCGTTATTGTCTGTAACTTCTGTAAATTTGTCCTCGTTAAACTACAAATTACTCTCCTGGAGAAATGAAATACATTGAAGCAATCTGTGATTCTGCAAATTGTCAAGGCAATGTTCACATAAAAAGCATCTTTTTAAAAAAAAAACTTCAATTTTTAAATATTCATTTAGAAATGTAACTTCACATATTAGCAAATAGAGTTGTTGTTCACTTTATTTAAAGTTGTCTGAAGGCTGGCACCCAATAAAGGAACCAGCCTCCCTGACTGTTCCACTTGCCATCTGCACAGTTCGGCTTGCAGTGCTCCATTTGTACAATTCTGCTGCCTTAATGCCATGTCACATATTCATTTTTAAATTTACTGTCAGGTTGGAAATGTCACCAGCAATTGTTAAGGGTGTTGAGCCACAGAGAAGGAACAGCACAGACACCACTTAGTGTGAGGAAATGCAATTAGAAATAACTTTAATACTTTGCTGTTTTCATTGTAGCAGAGGTGACTGTGAAATGATTGAGAGTGGTACTTAAACTATAAAGTGATGAGGTGGATTAGATAGCAACCTTTCCAAGGGGACATCAGTGTAAGATTAAATGTAAGAGATTGGAACAGAGACCAGGAGAAGCATCTTCACAAAGAACCTTCTTATAAATAAATTTAGAGTGCCCAATTATTTTTTTCCCAATTAAGGGGCAATTTAGTGTGGCTAATCCACCTACTGTGCACATCTTTGGGTTGAGAGGGTGAGATCCACACAGACATGGGGAGTTTTGCACAGAATCTTGACACTATGGCATGCAATAACAACAAAAACTTGCATTTATGAAGTACCTTTAACAGAGTAAAATGCCCAAACAAAATTTGATCATGTCAATAGTAACTTTCAAAGGAGAATTAAAGATTTTTAAAAATTCTTTCACAAGGTGTGGGTGTCGCTGGCTAGACCAGCATTATTGCCCATCCATAATTGCCCTTAAGATGGTGAAGGTGGTGAACTGCCTTCTTGAACCGCTGCAGCCTGTGCGCTGTTGGTATGCCCACAGTGCTGTTTGGGAAGGGGTTCCAGGGTTTTGATCCAGTGACAGTGGAGGAACAGCTGATATATTTCCAAGTCAGGACGGTGTGTGGCTTGGAGTGGAGCTTGCAGGTGGTGGTGTTCCCTTTGTCTTTCCCTTGTCCTTTTAAGAGGTGGTAGAGGTTATGCATTTGGAAGATGTTATTGAAGGAGCCTTTGCTGCCATTGTGTGTTGTTGGTGGAGGGAGCGAATGTTCAAGTTGATGGATGGGGTGCCAATGAAACGGGCTTCTTTGTCATGGATGGAGTGAAACTTCTTGAGTGTTGTTGGAGCTGCATTCAACCAGGCAAGTGGAAAGTATTCCATCACACCTGAATTGTGCTTTGTAGATGGTGGATAGATTTTGGAGACTCAGAGGGTGCTTTCCTCACTGTAGAAGGAGAAAAATTGGTAGAGCTGTGGGAAAAAAACCGGGGAAGGCAGAACTGATTGAACAGCTCTTTCAAAGAGCTGGTACAGAAATGAATGGCCTCCTTCAGAGTCCTTGGCTCCCTTTTTCAAACTACCATTCAGTGATATCATCCAAAAACATAATGCCAATTTCTATGTGTACATTGTTGACAGACAGCTCAACTTCATCACCACCTCTCTTGACTCCTCCACTGTTGCTAAATTAACAGACTGCTTGACCAACATCCAATGCTGGATGGGAAGAAATTTCCTCCGACTAAACATTAGGAAGAGCGAAACCATTTGTCTTTAGTCCCTTCTACAAACTCCATCCCCTAATTATCAACAGGGCGGCATGGTGGCAGTGATTAGCACTGCTGCCTCACAGCACCAGGGACCCGGGTTCAATTCCGGCATTGGGTGACTGTCTATTTGGAGTTTGCACTTTCTCCCCGTGTCTGGGTGGGTTTCCTCCGGGCGCTCCAGTTTCCTCCCTCAGTCCAAAGGATGTGCGGTTAGATGGATTGGCCATGCTAAATTGCCCCTCAATGTCCAGGGCATGAAGGTTAGGCTATAGCATTGCAGGGATAGGGCAAGGTGGGCACTCCTCAATGGGCAAAGTGCTAATTCGAAGGTCAGTGCAGAGTGGATGGGCTGAATGGCTTCCTTCTGCACTGTAGGGATTCTATGATTCTATTCTAACTGCATCCCTCTCCCTGACAATTGTCTGAGGCTTAACCAGACTCTTAGCAATTTTGGCATCATATTTGACCCGAGCTGAGCTGCTGATTATACATCTGCACCATCATCAAAACTGTCTATTTCCTCCTCCGTAATATTACCCAATTTTGCCTCTGTCTATGGGTGGCACAGTGACACAGCGGCTAGCACTTCTGCCTCATGGAGCCAAGGACCCTGGTTCGATCCCGGCCCCGGGTCACCGTCCATGTGGAGCTTGCACATTTTCCCCGTGTTTGTGTGTGTCTCACCTCCACAACCCAAAACAATGTGCAGGGTAGGTGGACTGGCCATGCCAAATTGCCCTTAATTGGAAAAAAAAGAATTGGCTACTTTAAATTTATATTTAAAAAAAATGTTTCCCCTGTCTCAGCTCCTATGCTGCGGAAACCCTCATCCATAACTTTGTTATCTCTAGTCCAAAGATATACAGGTTAGGTGGATTGGCCGTGGTAACTTGTCCAGGGATGTGCCGGTTAGGTTGTGGGTTTTTAAAAAATAAATTTACAGCACCCAGTTCTTTTTTTACCAATTAAGGGATAATTTAGCGTGGCCAATTCACCTACCCTACACATCTCTTTAGGTTGTGGGAGGTGAGACCCACACACACTCAGGGAGAATGTGTAAATTCCACAAGGGCAGTGACCCAGGCCGAGATCGAACCTGGGACCTCGCCACTGTAAGGCTGCAGTGCTAACAACTGTGCCACCATGTCACCTACTGGTTGCGGGGTTTTCAGGATAGGATGGGGTGGGTGGAGGTAGAGTGCTCTTTTGGAGGGTTGGTGGAGATTCAATGGGCTGAATGGCCTCCTTCTGCACTGTAGGGATTTTAGAATTTTAGACTTGACTATTCATATATGCAGCATGGTAGCACTGGATAGCATTCTGGCTTCACAGCGCCAGGGTCCCAGGTTCAATTCCCCGCTGGGTCACTGTCTGTGCGGAGTCTGCACGTTCTTCCTGTGTCTGTGTGGGTTTCCTCCGGGTGCTCCGGTTTCCTCCCACAGTCCAAAGATGTGCAGATTAGGTGGTTTGGCCATGATAAATTGCCCTTAGTGTCCGGAAGAAAAAAAAAGGTTAGGAGGGGTTATTGGGATAGGGTGGAAATGAGGGCTTAAGTGAGTCGGTGCAGACTCGATGAGCCAAATGGCCTCCTTCTGCACTGTATATATGTTCTAATGCACTCCTGGCTAGTGTCCCATATTTTACCCTCTGTAAACTTGAGGCAATCTAAAATTCTGCTGCCTTTGTCCAATCTCACACCAATTACTATTCACCCACATCTGCTGGTCTACACTGGCTCCCGGTTCAGCAACACTTCTTAAAATTCTCATCCATGGAGCTTCCCCCTTCCTATCTCTGTCATCTTCTCCAGCCCCACAATAATTTCCTCCCACAGTCCAAAGATGTGCAGGTTAGGTGTATTGGCAATGATCAATGTGAGGGGTTACATGGATAGGGCTGGGGAGTGGGCCTAGGTAGAGTGCTGTCAGGTGAGTGCAGACTTGATGGGCTGAATGACCTCATTCTGCACTGTAGGCATTGCATGAACCCTCCAAGATCTCTTCACCCCTCCAACTACGGCTTCTTGAGCATCCCAATTATCATCGCTCCATCCATCATTGTTGTGACCTCTTGAAGGGCTGAAATTCTAGAATTCCCTCCCTAAACCACTCTGTCCTCTTTCTTTAACCACCTCTTTGACTAAGCTATTGGTCATAAGGTGCAATCCAACGTTCACCCATCATGGAAATTTGACATAACTTGCAGCACTAGGATCTTTAATAAACACCCAATGGGATATTTATTAAAGACCTTAGTGCTGCAAGTTGTTGTGATAACGTTCTAGGAGGGATGAACATTGGATTGCACCTTATTTCTATCCCCGGAGCTGTAAGACGATTCCATGTTTTTTTTTATTTATGGGATTGTATGTGGGTGGAGCTACACTGGCGGAAATAAGAGCTGGCGGGTGATTTCCGTTTCCGAGCAGTGTTGCAGTGAAGGAGTAGGTAGCGCCGCCAGGTAGGTGCATACAGCCTGGGTGATTGACAGCTCACCTCCCGGGACTGACAGTCACTGGCTTGCAGACAGAGTGCGGCGCTGGTTTGGGGCGGCTTTCCTCTTTACACTAGTATTGTAAATTAATCGGCGCAACAGCCCGGCTTGTGCCTTATCGTTGCAACAACAACAAAAATGGAAAAGCGGTCAATTGAACATCTGAAAGCCGCCCACTAGACATGGCGTGGGGAGATGAGGGAGGGAGGAGGTTGTGCTGGTGAGGGCTGTGTATCTGTATCGTTGTTTCAAGGTGCACCAGGTCAGGTGCTTACCTGTTGCACTGGGTTAGTCATTCCACCATCAACTTGTCCCAGTTGTAAGGCTGCGCTTTTGTGCTTGACTAATTGCCCAATGCTTAAACTCGGCGTGTCAGTAACAACGGTTAGTATACATCGGTAGTAAACCATTATTGTAATCGCTGGAGCAAGTGTGTAGTGAGGCAATGTTATTATCTTAATCCCTCGTGAAAGTGGCATTGTTTTCAATTTTAAATGAACAGTGATGTATTGCAGTGATGTAATTTTGCTCTGACTTGCCTCATTCTGTTACAAAGTTGTCATTGCAGTGGAGGGTTAGCACTGTTGCTTCACAGCGCCAGGGTCCCAGGTTCGATTCCTGGCTTGGGTCACTGTCTGTGCGGAGTCTGCACGTTCCCCCTGTGTCTGCGTGGGTTCCCTCCGGGTGCTCCGGTTTCCTTCTACAAGTCCTGAAAGAGGTAGTGTTAGGTAATTTGGACATTCTGAATTCTCCCTCTGTGTACCCGAACAGGTGCTGGAATGTGGCGACTAGGAGATTTTCACAGTAACTTCATTGCAATGTTAATGTAAGCCTACTTGTGATGATAAAAATTATCAACCAAACCCAACAATTAAAACACATATCTTCCATCCAGTGTTCATGATCACCATTAGAATCCATAGAATCTTTGCAGAGCAGGGGTCATTTGACCCATTTGAGTCTGCACCAACCCTCTGATGGAGCATTGCACCTAGACCCACTCCCCCACCCTATCCCTGTAACCATGTACATTGATCATGGCCAATCCATCCAATCTGCACATCTTTGGACTGTGGGAGGAAACCGGAGCATCCGGAGGACACCCACGCACACATGGTGAGAATGTGCAAACTCCACACCGACAAGTCACCGAAGGCTGGAATCAAACCCAGGTCCCTCATGCTGTGAGGCAGCAGTGCTAGCCACTGTGTGGCCATTTTTTATTAAGCATATTAATTTGAAGTGGACATATAACTCAATGTTGTAAAAACCACAAGTTCTCCCTGTGTCTGCGTGGGTTTCCTCCTGGCAGCTGTGGTTTCCTCCCACAAGTCCTGAAAGATGTGCTGTTAGGTCAATTGGACAATCTGAACTCTCCCTCAGTGTACCCCAACAGGTGCTGGAATGTGGCGACTAAGGGGTTTTCACAGTAACTTCATTACAATGTTAATGTAATCCTACTTGTGACAATAATAAAGATTATTATTAGGTGGCTCTAGAAATAGTGGATGCATTGGTGATTATCTTTCAGGACTCTATGGACTCTGGAACAGTTCCTGCAGATTTGAGGTTTGCTAATATCACTCACTATTTAAAAAGGGAGGTTGAGAGAAAGCAGGGAATTATAGACCAGTAAGCTTTACATCCGTAGTGGGGAAAATTCTAGAATCTATTTTCAAAGAGTTCATAGCAGAACACTTCGAAAACAGTGGCAGGATCGGACCGTCAGCATGGATTTATGAAGGGAAAATCGTGCTTGACAAATCTACTGGAATTCTTCGAGGATATAACTAGTAGAATTGATGAAGGGGAGCTGGTGGATGTGGTCTATTTGGACTCAGAAAGCTTTTGACAAAGTCCTGCATAAAAGATTAATGTGTAAAATTAAAGTGCATGGGATTGGGGGTAGTGTATTGAAATGGATAGAAAACTGGTTGGTGAATTGCTGTCTCGCGGCGCCAAGGTCCCAGGTTCGATCCCGGCTCTGGGTCACTGTCCGTGTGGAGTTTGCACATTCTCCTCGTGTTTGAGTGGGTTTCGCCCCCACAACCCAAAGATGTGCAGGGTAGGTGAATTGGCCACGCTAAATTGCCCCTTATGTGCAGTTTGGGTCTCTTGAGATACAAATGTGCCAGCAGCAAGCAGTACTAGCTATTATCTCCACAACCAGGACAGTTGAAAGCTCTATCCTTCTCTCCTGAGTGATAAGGGAACGCCAACATGTGTGATTAGCCATGACCCTTATTCTTGAGTTTGTTTGCCAAGTTGAAGGAATGCCATATGTTCTAGTCAAGTCATTGTTAAAGCAGGGTGCTGTGCGCAAGCATTATAGATTCAAAGAATTACTTCCGGTTGCGGCTATGCTGAGCTAAGTCGCACGTTCGGCAGCTCCTGCCAGAAACGGACTTTTGGGCTCTTTTTAGGGGCGCCAGCGGCATTTGTTCGATGGTTCCCAGTATGGGAAGGTGACAGTACGATTTCCCCGGCACTGTATGGATTGGACCAGGAGTGGAGCGGTGAAAAAAGTAATTTTGGTGCAGCGAAAAGTGTGAGGGAGGAAAGCCAAGATGGCAGCGGGTGGAGACCAGGCAGCGTGGTCGCAGGAGCAGCGGGAGTTTTTCAAGCGCTGCTTCACGGAATTGAAAGCGGAGCTGCTGGAGCCGATGAAGGCTTCGATCGACAAGCTGGTCGAAACCCAGAAGGCTCAAGGGGCGGCGATCCGGGAGGTGCGGCAGAAGGCCTTGGAGAATGAGGATGAGATATTGGGCCTGGCGGTTAAGGTCGAGGTGCTGCTTAAGAAATGGCAGGAGAAGTTCGAGGACATGGAGAATCGGTCGAGGAGGAAGAACCTGCGGATTCTGCGTCTCCCGGAGGGAGTGGAGGGGTCGGATGCTGGAGCATATGTGGTCACGATACTGAACATGTTGATGGGCGCGGGAGCCTTCCCGAAGCCCCCCTGGAGCTGGAGGGGGCCCACCGAGTCCTGGCGAGGAGGCCCAAGTCTAACGAGCCGCCGCGGGCGGTATTGGTGCGGTTCCACCGCTTGGTGGACAGGGAGTGTGTCCTCAGATGGGCAAAAAAGGAGCGGAGCAGCAGGTGGGAGAATGCAGAGGTCCGTATATACCGGCACTGGAGTGCGGAGGTGGCCAAGAAGAGGGCCGGGTACAATCGGGCTAAGGCGGTTCTGCATCGGAAGGGGGTGAAATTTGGGATTTTGCAGCCGGCGCAACTGTGGGTCATGTTTAAGGACCGGCACCACTACTTCGAGACGCCGGAGGAGGCGTGGACCTTTATCCAGGCCGAAAAGTTGGACACGGACAGAGTCGGCTGTGAGGGGAGGTCGCGGGGGGCTACTGTGGTTACTGTGCTTTGGGGGATGTTCTGTTCTGTTGTGTATTGTTTCCTTGGGTGCTGGGTGGGGTAGGGTGAACTGGTTCGAAGGGGGGGTTTTGTGAGAGTGTGGGTGTCAGTGGTTGGAAGGACAGGGCCCCGTTGGGGGGAGGGGAGATGGGAGCCAGAGGTGGGGGAGCTGGGATTAGGCCGCAAAAGGGAGCTGCGCCAGAGAGGGCGGGGCCGGTTTGATGGAAAGCGCCGGCTTTTTCCCGTGCTAGGGAAGGAAGGGGGCAGGGCCGGGGGGAAGGGCGGTGTTGAGAGGGGCGCCCGCTGATGGACAGGAGGGGGGAGACTACCACACTGTGGGTCGATGGAGTGGCCGGGGTCAGCAGGAGTCAGCTGACTTACGGGAGTGCTGTGGGGGGAGCAACGCAGCTAGGGGGGGACCTAGCCGGGGGGGGGGGGGGGGGGAATGGGTTGCTGCTGCATTGGCCAAAGGGGAGCTGGAGCGGGCAGCCCCCTGATCCGGCTGATAACTTGGAATGTGAGAGGCCTGAACAGGCTGGTCAAGAGGGCCCGTGTGTTCGCGCACCTGAAGGGACTGAAGGCAGATGAGGTTATGCTCCAGGAGACGCATTTGAGGGTAGCAGACCAGGTTAGGCTGAGAAAGGGGTGGGTAGGGCAGGTTTTCCACTCTGGGTTGGACGCAAAGAATCGAGGGGTGGCGATTTTGGTGGGGAAGCGGGTGTCGTTTGAGGCGCTGAGCATCGTGGCAGACAATGGAGGTAGGTACGTGATGGTGAGCGGTAAGCCGCAGGGGGTGCGGGTGGTATTAGTGAATGTATATGCCCCGAATTGGGATGATGCCGGATTTATGCAGCGCATGTTGGGCCGGATTCCGGACCTGGAGGCAGGGAGCTTGATAATGGGGGGGGGGACGGGGGACTTCAACACGGTACTGGATCCAGCATTGGACCGCTCCAGGTCCAGGACGGGTAAGAGGCCGGCGGTGGCCAAGGTGCTGAGGGGGTTTATGGACCAGGTGGGAGGAGTGGACCCATGGAGGTTTGTCAGGCCGGGGGTCAGGGAATTTTTTTTTTCCCACGTCCATAAAGCCTACTCCCGGATAGACTTGAGCAGGGCACTAATCCCAAGGGTGGAGGACACGGAGTATTCGGCCATTGCCATCTCAGACCATGCCCCGCTTTGGGTGGAGCTGGAGCTAGGGGAGGAGAGGGATCAGTGCCCGCTGTGGCGCCTGGATGTGGGCTTGCTGGCAGATGAGGTGAGCGGGGGGATCCGGGGGTGCATTGAAAGCTATCTAGAGGCTAACGATAATGGGGAGGTGCAGGTGGGGGTGGTCTGGGAGGCGATGATTAGGGGAGAACTAATCTCCATTAGGGCCCACAAGGAGAGGAGGGAGAGATTGGTGGAGGAGATTTTAAGGGTTGATAGGAGGTATGCAGAGGTCCCCGAGGAGGGACTACTCCAGGAGCGACAAAGCCTCCAGGCCGAGTTTGACCTGTTGACCAGCAAGAAGGCAGAGGTGCAGTGGAGGAAAGCGCGAGGGGCGGTGTATGACTACGGGGAGAAGGCTAGCCGGATGTTGGCACACCAGTTTCGGAAGCGGGAGGCAGCGAGGGAGATTGGGGGAGTTAGGGATAAAGGGGGGAACATGGTGCGGAGTGCGGTGGGAATAAATGGGGTGTTTAGAGACTTTTATGAGGGGCTGTATAGGTCTGAGCCCCCGACGGAGGAGGGGGGAGGAGCGTCGATTTTTGGATCGGCTGAGGTTCCCGAGGGTGGAGGAGGAGCAGGTGGCTGGGCTTGGGGCACCGGTAGGGCTGGAGGAGCTGACTTAAGGGGCTGGGGAGTATGCAGGCGGGGAAGGCGCCGGTGCCAGGTGGGTTCCCGGTGGAATTTTACCGGAAGTACTTGGACATGCTGGGCCCATAGTGAGGACTTTGAGGCGGGGGAGGGGTGGGCCCTACCACCGGGCGCTGATCTCGCTGATCTTGAAGCGGGACAAGGACCCATTACAGTGTGGGTCATATAGGCCAATCTCTCGCCTTAACGTGGACGCGAAGCTGTTAGTGAAGGGTATCGTTGTATGCCGATGACCTGTTACTGTATGTGGCGGACCCAGTGGGGGGGATGCCGGAGGTGATGCGGATCCTCACGGAGTTTGGAGACTTTTCCGGGTAAAAGCTCAACGTGGGGAAGAGTGAGCTCTCCGTGGTACACCCAGGGGACCAGGGAAGGGGGATAGACGAGCTTCCACTGAAGAGGGCGGAAAGGGGTTTTCGGTACCTAGGGATCCAGGAGCTGGGGGGCCCTACACAAACTCAACTAAATGAGGCTGGTGGAGCAGATGGAGGAGGAGTTTAAAAGGTGGGATATGCTGCCACTCTCCCTGGCGGGTAGGGTACAGTCGGTGAAGATGACTGTGCTCCCGAGGTTCCTTTTTATATTCCAGTGCCTCCCCATCCTGATCCCTAAGGCCTTTTTTAAGCGGGTCAGTAGGAGCATCATGGGATTCATGTGGGCGGAAAAGACCCCGAGGGTGAGAACGGTGTTTCTGGAGCGGAGTAGGGACAGAGGTGGGTTAGCGTTGCCGAATCTGTGTGGGTATTACTGGGCTGCCAATGTGGCGATGATACGCAAGTGGGTAATGGAGTTTGGGGGGGGGGGGGGCGTGGAAGAGGCAGGAGAATGCGCACAGACCGAAGATGCTCAGCAAAGTGATCACCCAGTCTGCATTTGGTCTCTCCGATATAGAGGAGACCACATTGGGAGCAGTGAATGCAGTAGATCAAATTGTAAGAGATGCAAGTGAAATGCTGCTTAACCTGGAATGAGTGTTTGTTTTGGGCCTGGGATGTTAAGCATGGAAGAGGTCAAGGGGCAGGTGTTACACCTTCTGCGATTGCATGGGAAGGTGCCATGGGTGATGGGAGAGGTACTGGGTATGGTGGAGGAGTGAACTCTGGGAGAATGTGCAAACTCCACACGGACAGTGACCGAGGGCCGGGAATCGAACTGGGATCCTCAGCGCCGCAGTCCCAGTGCTAACGACAGCGCCACGTGCTGCCTAAATGAGGGAGATTTGAGGAGTGTATGAAAGAAGGAAAGTTTGGGTGACAGATGAGAATTTAACATCAAGATGCTGCTTAACTGAGTCAGTGGGTTTCAACAAGCACAAGACAATGGGTGAACAGGACTTGGTGTGAGGAAGCACTTGGGCAGCAGAGCTTTCCATTCGCTACCCTTTATTCTTGTCCCATCTCTTCTATCTAGAACAGGAGCTTTTCGACTTCCTTTATGTTAGATTTCTGATGGCCAGAAATCAATCTTTACTCCGGTTTGGATGTAATTACAGTGATGGGAGCTACAGTTGTAATCTACAAACCATCATCAGTGTCTCTTTTATGTGCTCAAGTATTAATTGAATGAATGCTATCCGCTGTCTATATCCTTAATTATATAATTACCACCTCACACCAGGAACTTTCAGATGTAGTTTTCTGGATTTACACAAAGATGAGTATGGACCTGCAGAGTTATTTTCACTATAGCTGGGAAGTATCTGTTGTTTAGCGATTAATGATTTTCTGCTGTTCAGGCATGGGTAGTCCATACTGTCTATTCGGGTATGAACGTAAAGGTTGGAAGATGACAATGTCACAAGGAAAGACTTACTTGCTTTTGTTGCTGTCCTGATGTCTCCCATATTTCTGTTTTGTACCCAAAAATAAGGTGTTTAAAGTGTAGCCGAGTAAAAAGCAACACTTCCTGGCCCCAAACAGGAGCTCAGCAGCCTCCAGCAGTTTGGACATGAAGGGATCTCCCCTTCTGTTCGCTGATTCCGAGCTAAAACACGCAAACCTCTTGTTAATGAGAGAGGGGGGGTGGAAGGGCTTCATCAGCAGGGACGTGAATTTGTGCCTCTATAATGTCTCACTGGGGTACAGTTCTGTGAGCGTGGTCTTTTTTGCAGGACCTCGCCCAGTGGTTGTTCTTGCTGTCATCCTGATCAGTGGTTCACTGTATGACATGGCTAGCGTTCTATTCACTATTAGGCCTTGACAAATCTACATGCACTACAGCCGTTCTGGAATGCTCACCCTCCTCTGGGCAACTAGGGGTGGGCAATAAAAACTGGATTTGCCAACAATGGCCACATTCCCAGAATTAAGTAGGTAAAAATAAAACTGGGAGGGTGCACGATATGTCCCATTAGATTAATGAGATGACATGTAGTCAGCCTTGGGACAACTACAGACCACTAGCTCTACACCTGTTTTTCATGCCACAGTGTCCATAACTAAGAATTCTCTTTTCTGTTTCAACTAGAGAAATAATCCACCTCTTAAATGTTTTGCTGTGCCTCAGTGGGAATCTCTCTGGCTGGAGTCAGGAGGTTGTGGGTTAAAACCTGACTCCACAGATTGCTGTAAGGTCTGTCCATAACTTGCTGCCTAGTCCATAGAAATCTAATGATACAGGAGAATTTAACATAAAAGGGCTGCCCTCCGACCATCTCTAACCTTTTTTCTAGAGTACCCAATTCATTTTTTTTCCAATTAAGGGGCAATTTAGTGTGGCCAATCCACCTAACCACATCTTTGGGCCGTGGGGGCGAAACCCACGCAAACACGGGGCGAATGTGCAAACTCCACACAGACAGTGACCCAGAACTGGGATGGAACCTGGGACCCCGGCGGCGTGGGGCAGCAGGGCTAACCCACTGCGCCACCGTGCTGCCCCGTCCATCTCTAATCCGTTGTTCTAAAGCAGCAGCTCACAACAGGAGGTCCACAAGAGTTTTCCAGGAGATCAGAGGCTGGCCTAAAATGCAAATCACTGATTCACGAGCCATGACTTGAGGCCAGAACCCTTCTCCCCAGCACACGCGTGCTGAGGTACAACCAGAATAGCTCCTGAATGTGTGGCAGGCTTGATCATTAATGTCAGCAACAATAATGCTGTTTTAGAAGTACAAGTGTACAACTGTAAGATCAGGTTTTCAATGCTCAGGATGGAGAAACTGGTTGAATATGGAGACTGATCAGACTTGCAACATCCGTCTTGTTGGTATTTCATCAAAAACAGTACCATTCTCCCCATTAGTTTTTTTTTGCAGTGGGAAGCAAAATTGGGTGGAGTTTGTTGTGTTATGCTTCTTCATGTAGCATAAGTTGCTTCCTTGATGTATGCTCTGACAAAGGAAGGTTCAGACTTGGAGATAGGTTTAACACATTTATTGAACAGTTAACAATTCTCCTACTTGAGATTGACTCTCCTGTTAATCTTGCTATAGTAACTCAGTTTAACTAACCAGTCTGCTCTAAGCCATGCAGTGGGTGTGATGCTTCTGATCTGCCCCTGTGCTTCTCTCTAAGTGTCGCCTGTGGAAAGAGAGAGAGCATGTGTGCCTTTTATATGGGTTGCCCCCTTGTGGTAGTGTCACCTCTGGGTGTCTTGACTGCCCATTGGTCGTGTCCTATTCTATGTGTTCATTAGCTGTATGTCTGCATGTCATGATGTCCCTGGTGCTCCCTCTAGTGTTTACTTAGTCTTAGTGTATTTACATTAACCCCTTGTGTATCTACAGTGATGCATATCACCACAGAGTTGGACTGGTAATAGGAGAGCTTGAGCTACTTCCACCTCTGCTATTGCTGCTCTTTGATGAACTAAGCAATACCTTGATGCTGCTGGCATATTGGTATTGCATCATTATTGGTCAGAAGCAATGATTTGGGAATTGAGAATCTTCAGTTGTTTTTTTGTCCAAGTCTTACACCAGTGGCTAACTGCATTTGGTGCGATTGTGTACATCAATTTCTGAGCCCCACGCAATGGCTATAATATTGTTTTCCTTAATGCATCATGACCTGTGGAAAACAGTGTCATTCAGGCAAATATGCACGAAGTTGTTAATTTGACAATTGGCTAAAATGAACTGTGCCTACTCAATTAAAATTGGTGGCAGATGAATTGTCTCATTTGGGGAGTATAGAAATGGGGTATAGCAAAATGCTTCTTCCTGCAGCTATTGATAGGCAAACAGCAAACCACCTACTCCCTCTTGACTGAAATAAAAAATGCAAATGCCAACAGTGACTAAACCCAAAATTCTGGTCCAAGCTTATGTTTGCTGATTTCAGAGAATTACACAGCACAGAAGGAGGGCATTCAGACCCTCATGCCTGTGTTGGGTCTTTTGAGAGGCACCCATTAGGCGCACTTTCCTGCGTTTTTGCATCTGTTATTGGGTACGTGGGGTGGCACAGTGGTTAGCACTGCTGCATCACAATGCCAGGGACATGGGTTCAATTCCAGCCATGGGTGACTGCTTGTGTGGAGTTTGCACTTTCTCCCCGTGTCTGCGTGGGTTTCCTCCCCGGTGCTCCGGTTTCCTCCCACAGTCCAAAGATGTGCAGTTTGGGTGGATTAGCCATGATACAATTGCCCTTTACTGTCCAAAGATGTGCGGGTTAGGTGGGGCCACGGGGATAGAGCGGGAGAATGGGCCGAGGTAGGGTAATCTTTCAGAGGGTCGGTGCTGGCTAGGTGGGCTGAATTGCCTTGTATTCCAGTTTGCCTTGCAGTCAATGCACAGTTGTAGTAGTTAGTAGCAATTATGAATTGGCAATTAGTGGCCATTAATGTAGGAAATGGTGGCCTATTTGAGTGCAGCAATGTCTCGCACACAGCAGTGCAATAATGGGCAGGTAATATGTTTTTAGTGAGGTTGGTGGAGGGCTAAGGATAAATATTAGCCAAAGAATGTAGGGCGAGCCCACTTGTTGTAATGTTATTATCTGACTGTGTGCCTGAATTATGTGGTCAAGTCTCTGAGTCGGTGGTTTTGAGGTGAGTGTTACCAGTAACATGTGGATTTGTACCAGGCTATGCAGTGGCCCTTGGCAACAGAATAATACAGTGTTGTACAATACACACTCTTCCAAAGCAGCACGATGGGCTGAATGCCCTGCTGTACTGTGATACATTACTTAACCCTGTATCCTCTGGTGTGTGTTGCCGCGCAGAGATCTGTTGGCTTTTTAAAGTTATGTTTCCCGTTTTTTTTATTTGACAGGGGCGTTTTGGGGCAATGGATAATATGGAAGCGCTCACTGAGGACACCGGGAGTCACTTGGAATGTGAAGACTACGTGTTTCATGAATCCGAGCATTCGAGCAAAGTTCTGGATGGACTCAACAGCCTGCGACTAAACAATGCTTTCTGTGACGTTATTCTGTGTTGTGATGGTCAGGAATTCCCATGTCATCGCATTGTGTTGGCCTCCTTCAGCTCCTACTTCAGGGTCATGTTTTCCACAGATCTAGTTGAGTCCCGACAGGAGCGTGTGGCGATAAATGGTGTTGAGCCGCAGATGGTGGGTTTGCTGGTGACGTATTCCTACACTGCCCGTGTACTCATTACGAGAGCCAATGTCCAGCATCTGCTGGCAGCTGCCAACTTGTTGGACATCATGTCCATACGGGAAGCCTGCTGCAAGTTCATGGAGCGGCAGATGGATGAAACAAACTGTGTGGGTATTCACTGCTTCGCTGAGGCCCACTCCTGTGTGGAGTTGCAGACTAAGAGTCTGGACTATATCCTGCAACATTTCAACGTGGTTCAGATGCAGGAGGAGTTCCTCTCGCTCTCAGCAGAGAAGCTGATGGAAATTATCGCCAGCGATGACCTAAGCATCCCCTCTGAGGAGATGGTCTTCGAGGCTGTTGTCCTCTGGTTGGAAAAGGATCACTCCAGAAAACAGAACTTTGAGAAGGTGAGGGTACTGTTGAAGTTCTACCCACTTCACATAGTGACCTGATTGAGGTGTTTAAAATTTTGAGTGCCGAGAGGAGTCAATAGCAGGGAATGGTCTAAAATGAGGGGTTGTGGATGTGAGATTAAATTGAAAAATATCCGGGCAGCACGGTGTTACAGAGATTAACACTGCTGCCTCACGGCGCCGAGGTCCCAGGTTCGATCTCGGCCCTGGGTCATTGTCCGTGTGGAGTTTGCGCATTCTCCCCGTGTTTGCATGGGTTTCGCCCCCACAACCCAAAAGATGTGCAGGGTAGGTGGATTGGCCATGCTAAATTGGGCTACATCCTAGAGTTCTAAAGGAGATAGCTGAAGAAATAGTGGAGGCGTTTTGTTATGATCTTTCAAAAGTCACTGGAGTCAAGGAAAGTCCCTGAGGATTGGAAAATCGCTGTTGTAACCCCCCTGTTCAAGAAGGGAACAAGGAAAAATATGGAAAATTATAGGCCAATTAGCCTAACCTCGGTTGTTGGCAAGATTCTAGAATCCATTGTTAAGGATGAGATTTCTAAATTCTTGGAAGTGCAGGGTCAGATTAGGACAAGTCAGCATGGATTTAGTAAGGGGAGGTCATGCCTGACAAACCTGTTAGAGTTCTTTGAAGAGATAACAAATAGGTTAGACCAAGGAGAGCCAATGGATGTTATCTATCTTGACTTCCAAAAGGCCTTTGATAAGGTGCCTCACGGGCGACTGCTGAGTAAAATAAGGGCCCAAGGTATTCGAGGCAAGGTACTAACATGGATTGACGATTGGCTGTCAGGCAGAAGGCAGAGAGTTGGGATAAAAGGTTCTTTTTCGGAATGGCAACCGGTGACGAGTGGTGTCCCGCAGGGTTCAGTGTTGGGGCCACAGCTGTTCTCTTTATATATTAACGATCTAGATGACGGGACTGGGGGCATTCTGGCTAAGTTTGCCGATGATACAAAGATAGGTGGAGGGGCAGGTAGTATGGAGGAGGTGGGGAGGCTGCAGAAAGATTTAGACAGTTTAGGAGAGTGGTCCAAGAAATGGCTGATGAAATTCAACGTGGGCAAGTGTGAGGTCTTGCACTTTGGAAAAAAGAATAGAGGCATGGACTATTTTCTAAACAGTGACAAAATTCATAATGCTGAAGTGCAAAGGGACCTGGGAGTCCTAGTCCAGGATTCTCTAAAGGTAAACTTGCAGGTTGAGTCCGTAATTAAGAAAGCAAATGCAATGTTGTCATTCATCTCAAGAGGCTTGGAATATAAAAGCAGGGATGTACTTCTGAAGCTTTATAAAGCATTAGATAGGCCCCATTTAGAATACTGTGAGCAATTTTGGGCCCCACACCTCAGGAAGGACATACTGGCACTGGAGCGGGTCCAGCGGAGATTCACACGGATGATCCCAGGAATGGTAGGCCTAACATACGATGAACGTCTGAGGATCCTGAGATTATATTCATTGGAGTTTAGGAGGTTGAGGGGAGATCTAATAGAAACTTACAAGATAATGAATGGCTTAGATAGGGTGGATGTAGGGAAGTTGTTTCCATTTAACAGGGGAGACTAGGACCCAGGGGCACAGCCTTCGAATAAAAGGGAGTCACTTTAGAACAGAGATGAGGAGAAATTTCTTCAGCCAGAGAGTGGTGGGTCTGTGGAATTCATTGCCACAGAGGGCAGTGGAGGCCGGGACGTTGAGTGTCTTTAAGACAGAAGTTGATAAATTCTTGATTTCTCGAGGAATTGAGGGCTATGGAGAGAGAGTGGGTAAATGGAGTTGAAATCAGCCACGATTGAATGGTGGAGTGGACTCGATGGGCCGAATGGCCTTACTTCCGCTCCTATGTCTTATGGTCTTAAATTGCCCTGTAATGGTAAAAAATAAGTTGGGTACTCTAAATGTATTTATTTTTAAATGGAAAAATATTTGGGACAGAGAAAAACATTATTTTCCCTACATTGTGCACTGAACATCCTCAAACTGGGGCTTAGTGACGAGGTTTGATGGATAATGTTCTATCTGTGTGGAGGAAAAACACCATCACCGGTTGAGGGGCCATATGTTTTCATTATTATTTCTGTGTAATTCAAAGGAGTATGCGGTAGTAGCAATTTCATATAGAATAGTACAGAGGCATATCCAGCTTGCCCAAGCTCTTAGAGCAGACTTCATCTCACTTGAGGTAGCCTTCTAGAAATGCAAATAAGATCCAGAGCAGTTTTGTTTTGAAGCAGTTCTTGATATCCGGTGCGAAAGGCATGTCTGAATTATAAGACCAGAATTGTAATTCACATTGGAACTTTACAGAAACTGGTCAACTTGCAATACCAGACGCCAGGTGGCTTGTGGCAGCCATCTTCTGTCTGTGTCATTTCCTGCTTTTTGAAAGTCCTTTTTAAATATGTGAAATTACCGATCACTCATGCGCAAGTTACATTGTAACACTGGTTGTCCCTTTTGACTAGAATGTCTGCACTTACAAACACTTGGGATTGATTGTTTAGTTATATATTTGGTACAATTCCAAGATTATTTTAATTTATTTGCATTCTAGCTCTGTCCTTCCATTATTTTCCTAGTGTACTTCCAGGGTGAGGTTGATTTTGATACTGTGTGCCTACAGTGTCACTGGTGAAGATAGCAAGGCAGGAACAGAGTCTGAATCTAGTGAAGACTTGACCATTGGCGAACCTAATTTTGGAATTGAAAATGGAGATGGTTTCCAGTTCAGTAATTAAAGTCTCAATTTTTAAAATCCTTTCAGGTATTGGAGCACATTCGTCTGCCCTTAATTAGTCCTTATTACATCCATGATGTGATAGAGTCACTGAACATCATCCAGGAGTCTCTTCCTTGCCAGCGATTGATTTCCGAAGCAAAGGACTACCTCTTGTTACAAGACCGACGTGGGGAACTGTACAGCTCCAGGACGCGTCCTCGCAGATCAACAGGTGAGTACAGCAGCAACAAAGCTGTCAATTCTGTCATTTGATATTTGTAAAAGCAAGTGCTTTAAGAATTCCTATGAAATGCTTGCACGTTTGCCCTGTCTGCGTGGGTTTCACCATCACAATCCAAAGATGTGCAGGGTAGGTGGATTGGCTATGCTAAATTGCCCCTTAATTGGAAAAATTGTAACAAAAAAAATGCCATGGGATTTTCTTTTTATACACCTATCTGAGACCGCAGACTTTTGTTCAGCTTTTAATAAAAAACAGCACCTCTCACCATTCAGAACTCCCTCTGTACTGGGACATCGGTGCCGTGAGACAGCAGTGCTAACCACTGCACCACCTCCCAAACTTACTCTAGATTTTCATCCTCTGAACCAAGATAACCTCTCACTACTGGACTGACATCCTTTTTTAACAGAGCTACCCCACCTCCTTTTCCTATCTATTTTTCTGAAATGTCAAATACTTCTGAACATTTAGGTCCAAGCTGTAGCCATTTTTCTTTTTGCAACTTCTCTGTAATTGCTACCATCGTATTTATTTACTTTATTTGCTATCAATTCGTCCATCTTTTGAATGCCGCTGCCTTCAATTCTGTCTTTTTACCATTTTCCCTACTCTGACCTTGTTTACTGGTGCACTTTTGCACTTGTACACTTTATCTTGTCCTGTCCAAAATTAAAAGCTTAACGAGCCCAATTACTGTCTCATCAGTTTACTCTCGCATCATTTGTGTTTGTGGGGTCTTTTACATCTTCAAGAAGGGGCAGAGTGGACCTTGGTTTAAAGTCTGGTCCAAAATATAGCAGCTCCAACATTGCAGCACTTGCTCAGTACCACATTGGGAATGTCAAGCTAATTCTGTGCCCGAGACTCTGAAGTAGGACTTGGACTCATAAGGTGAGAGTGCTATCCACTGAATTAAAGCTGACATACACATGGATATTGTAAACGGGAACGAAAAGTGTTTTTCACTGTCCTGAGGTGGTGATGATTTATACAGAGCTGAGTTACTAACAAAAAGATTCCCTTTTTTTAAAAAAGGCTAATTCTTTAGCACTTTCTAGATCTAAATAACAACCTTTCCAACTTCCTCCGAAGTTCCCCACCCCTGTATTTTTTTAATTTAAATTTAAAAAAAAAAAAAAAAAAAATTTAGAGTATCCAATTTACCTTGGCCAATCCACCTACACCGCACATCTTTTGGGTTGTGGGGACGTGGGTTGTGGGGACGAAACCCACGCAAACACTGGGAGAATGTGCAAACTCCACTCGGACAGTGACCCAGAGCCGGGACCAAACCTGGGACCTCGGCGTCATGAGGCAACAGTGCTACCCACTGCACCACCGTGCTGCCCTAATTTTTTTTTTTTTTGCCAATTATTTTTCTTTCCAATTAAGGGGCAATTTAGCGTGGCCAATCTACCTATCCCGCACATCTTTGGGTTGTGGAGGTGAAACCTACGCATACATGGGGAGAATGTGCAAACTCGGACAGTGACCTAGAGCCAGGATTCGAACCCGGGTCCTCAGCATAGTAGTCCCAGTGCTAACCACTGTGCCACATGCCGCCCTTCCCACCCCTGTATTTTGACTTTTTTTTAATATACAGCTTGACTCTAATGCAAATGCAAAAGCTATCTGCTTGAGCAATCATGTCAATCCCTCTGAGGGTTATTGTCTAATTGTAATAATGGTTTTGGTACAGGGAACATAATGCAACTAGACATGGCTGTGGGATTAAGCCTGGCCACATCCCAATTTAGCTCACTGCTATTGGTGCAAACCTCACGACCCGCTGCCCTTTGACTGCTCAAATGCAGAGTCAAGCTGTAAGGTTTAAAAAAATAAAAAAAATAAAAAAAAAATTCTTATCCAGCCCAAATGCACTTGGCAATGTTGTCTATTATATGGAGGATTTGCCTGGATCCTGTGTGGCCTTTCTCATACAAGATCAGACTGTGGAACTCTCCCTGTATCCTGCTTTTATGAATTGGACTGCAATACTTGTGCAGTGGAGGGAGAAGTTTGCTGTTAATGTATCCTCTTCCTAGTCATCACTTTCTCTTTCTCCAGTCTTACTCACTCCATATCTGGGCAGCACAGTGGTTAGCACAGTTGCTTCATGGCTCCAGGGTCCCAGGTTCGATTCCCGGCTTGGGTCACTGTCTGTGCGGAGTCTGCATGTTCTCCCTGTGTCTGTGTGGGTTTCCTCCGGGTGCTCCGGTTTCCTCCCACAGTCCAAAGATGCGCAGTTTAGGTGGATTGGCCGTGATAAATTGCTCTTGGTGTCCAAAAAGGTTTGGTGGGGTTACTGACTGGGTTACGGGAGTAGGGTGGAGGCGTGGGCTTAAGTGGCGTGCTCTTTCCAAGGACCGGTGCAGACTCGATGGGCCAAATGGCCTTCTTCTGCACTAAGTTTTATGATTGTATGGTCCCTCCTCTATCCATATATATGGATAAACCACAACAAAATGGAATATAACCAGCAGTGGTTCAGTGGGTAGCACATTCACCTCTGAATCATAAGGGTGTGTGTTTTTAAGTCTCTATAATCTGACAATCCCAGTGCAGTACTGTGGGAATGCTGCACTGTTGAGATCCCTTCTTTCAAGACATTGAACTGAGGTGCTCTCTGGTGGATGTAAATAATCCCATGGCATTAGTTCAAAGAAGAACAAGAGGAATTCCTCCTGGTGTCCTGACCAATATTTGACTGTCCACCGACATCATTAACACATTATTGGGAAGCTGCCCTTTCCGTCCCCAAATAAGCTGCCGTATTTCTCCCATGACAACAGTAACTACACTTCAAAAATACTCCATTGGCTAAAAATGAGGAGTTTTTCTTAATACTGTGCTGGGTGGTTTAACCTTCTGAGTTTAAAAAATGGTGCTGCCCATTCTTCTGTTCCAGGTGCAACTGAGGTGATCATTGCAGTTGGAGGGGAAGATGATAAAGTGGTTCTCCGTAGTGTGGAAAGCTTTAATCCCATTGGCCGTCAGTGGAAGTGCCTTGCCCTTTTGCCCTTTGCTGTTAGTAAACATGGACTTGTCGTATCAGGTATGGTTTACATGGACTTTTATTGAGTTCTGAATGTTTTCCCTTGGGAGGTTTCACAGCACCTTTTTTCCCAAAGAATTTTTCATTATTACAAAATAAATACATACAGAGAGTACATTAATAACATTCCGAACATAGAACATTACAGCACAGTACAGGCCCTTCGGCCCTCGATGTTGCGCCGACCTGTGAAACCACTCTAAAGCCCATCTACACTATTCCCTTGTCGTCCATATGTCTATCCAATGGCCATTTGAATGCCCTTAGTGTTGGCGAGTCCACTACTGTTGCAGGCAGTATTCCTCGCCCTTACTACTCTCTGAGTAAAGAACCTACCTCTGACATCTGTCCTATATCTATCTCCCCTCAATTTAAAGCTATGTCCCCTCGTGCTAGACATCACCATCCGAGGAAGAAGGCTCTCACTGTCCACCCTATCCAATCCTCTGATCATCTTGTATGCCTCAATTAAGTCTTAACCTTCTTCTTCTCTACTAACCCCACTCCTTACACCTATAACTAAAACAAACAAAAGACCCCCAATTGATAACCAATAACCCCACCCCACCCTCCAACAGCTAACCGTGACTAACCTCTGAAAAAGAAAATGAATGGCTGCCATCTTGAATAAAACCCATCTACCGACCCACTAATGGTTTACTGGAACTTCTCAAGATATAGGAAACCTGCTCGATCACTCAGCCGTGCCGAGGGAGTGGGAGAACTCCATCCCAGCAGAAGGGCCATCAACAAATAAGGTGAGGGCATCTGCATTCACCGTCGAGTCTGAGACCCTGAAAATGGCCACCAGTGGACAAGGCTCCAGTTCGATATCCAGAATCCCTGACGTGTTAAAGAAGGAAACATGGTGGCGCAGTGGTTAGCCTTGCTGTCTCACGGCGCTGAGGTCCCAGGTTCGATCCCGGCTCTGGGTTACTGACCGTGTGGAGTTTGCACATTCTCCCCGTGTTTGTGTGGGTTTTGCCCCCACAACCCAAAGATGTGCAGGTTGGGTAGATTGGCCATGCTGAATTGCCCTTAGTGTCCCCAAACAAAAGGTTAGGTGGGGTTACTGGGTTACAGGGATAGGTTGGAAGTGTGGGGTTAAATAGGGTGCTTTTCGCAGTGGGGGGGGTGAACGGATGGTATGCTTGTTGGAGGGGGCTGTGTGTATAGTGCTGTTACTAGGCGGGGGGGGGGGGACTTTTGCTGTGGGACAATAGGGAGGTCGGGGACGGAGGCTGCCGGGAGGCAGGCCTGCGGATGCATGGGGCGCGGGCTGGAGACTGGCCCAAGAAAGGTGATGGCTGGAAGGGGAGGAAAGGGGGTGGGGGTGGAGTGGAGGAAAGAGGGGGGGGGTGGCGGCGGCGAGAAGCCCCCTAACCAGGCTGATCGCATGGAATGTAAGAGGGCTACATGGGCCGGTTAAGAGGGCATGCCTATTTGTGCATTTGAGGGGATTGATGGCAATGTTGGAGGAAACGCACCTTAGAGTAACTGACCAGGTCCGGCTAAGGAAGGGATGGGTCGGACAGGTTATCCACTCGGGGCTGGACCCTAAGACTAGAGGGGTCGTGATCCTGATTAATAAGCGAGTGTCACTCGAAGCGGAAGAATAGTTGCAGACGTGGGGGGTGGGGGGTGGGGGGTCGGTACATTATAGTCAGTGGGAAGCTGGGAGGGCTGCCGGTGGTACTAGTGAATGTGTATGCGCCGAATTGGGATGATGTGGAGTTCATAAGAAGGATGTTGGGGAAGATCCCGGACCTGGATTCGCATAAGCTGGTTATGGGGGGGGGGGGGGCTTCAACACAGTCATTAACCCAGGGCTAGACCCATCTACCTCAAGGACAGGCAGGGTGCCAGCAATGGCAAAGGAGCTAACTGGGTTTATGGAGCAGATGGGGAGGGGGGGGGGCCATGGAGATTTGGGCGGCCGAGAGTGAAGGAGTTTTCCTTCTACTCGCACGTGCATAAAGTGTACTCCTGGATTGACTTTTTTATCCTGAGCAGGGCTCTACTGACGCGGGTAGTGGACACTGAGTACTCAGCGATCACGATCTCGGATCATGCCCCGCAATGGGCTGACCTACAGGTGAGCAAGGAGGCTAGCCAGCACCCGCACTGGAGGCTGGACGTGGGACTTTTAGCGGATGAGGAGGTGTGCGGGCGGCTGACGAAATGTATCCAGAACTATCTGGAAGTCAACGACATGGGGGAAGTGTCAGCTGCGGTGGTCTGGGAGGCACTGAAGGCGGTGGTTAGAGGAGAGCTGATCTCGATACGGGCCCACAGGGAGAAGGCAGGCAGAGCAGAGATGGACCGACTAATAAAGGAAATACTACATGTCGACAGGAGGTATGCGGAGACCCCAGAGGCAGGGCTTCTAAGGAAACGAAGGAGGCTAGAGGTGGAGTTTGGCTTGTTAACTACAGGGAAGGCGGTGGAGCAGCTGAGGAAGGCGAGGGGGGAGATCTATGAATATGGGGAAAAGGCCAGCAGAATGCTTGCGCAGCAGCTTAGAAAGCGGGAGGTGGCCAGGGAGATTGGGAAAGTAAGGGACAGGGATGGGACCTGGTTGGAGATTCAGCTGGGGTCAATAAGGCGTTCGAGGAATTCTACAGCAGATTGTATGAGTGGGATCCCCAGTTGGGCCGGAGGGGATGAGGCAATTCTTAGGGGGACTGAGGTTCCCGAAGGTGGAGGAAGGGTTGGTAGAAGGGCTGGGGGCCCCGATCGGGATTGAAGAACTAGCAGAAGGGCTGAAGGCCATGCAGTCGGGTAAAGCCCCGGGACCGGACGGGTACCCCGTGGAGTTTTACAAAACGTTCTCTGGGATACTGGGGTCACTGCTGATGAGGACATTCAATGAGGCAAGGGAGAGAGGGGGGGCTGCCCCCAACGATGTCACAGCCACTATCTCATTGATCCTGAAGCGAGATAAGGACCCGGACTCCTACAGACCGACCTCCCTAATACATGTAGACGCCAAATTGTTGGCTAAGATCGTGTCTTCAAGGATTGAGGACTGCGTTCTGGACGTGATTGGGGAGGACCAGACGGGATTTGTTAAGGGGAGGCAGTTGGCGGCCAACTAAGAAGGCTGTTGAATGATATCATGATGCCCTCAGAGGGTAGGGACGTAGAGGTAGTGGTCGCAATGGACGCAGAGAAGGCATTTGACCGGGTGGAATGGAATTATCCGTGGGAGGTACTGGGGCGGTTTGGATTTGGGCGGGGCTTCATTGACTGGGTCAGGCTGCTGTGTCAGGCGCCCGTGGCAAGTGTTCAGACGAACAGGCTGACATCGGGCTATTTTAGGCTGCACCGGGGGACGAGACAGGGGTGCCCTCTCTCCCCGCTGTTGTTCGCACTGGCCATAGAACCGCTGGCAATTGCGTTGAGAACCTCAACCGGCTGGAAGGGACTGGTCCGGGGCGGGGGGCGGGCGGGGGCGGGAGGAGACAGAGCTGCCGTTTAGAGTGGTAGGGGGAAGCTTCCGGTACCTGGGCATCAAGGTGGCACGGGAGTGGGAACGGCTGCACAAGTTTAATCTGGCCCGAGTAGTAGCCCAAATGAAGGACGATTTTCGGAGATGCAACGTGTTCCCGTTGTCACTGGCTGGGAGGGTACAGACAGTGAAAATGACGGTCCTCCCGAGATTCCTGTTTGTGTTTCAGTGCCTCCCCATCTTTATTCCTCGGTCCTTTTTTAAACGGCTCAACAAGGTGATCTCGGACTTTGTATGGGCGGGTAAGACGCCGGGAGTTCAAAAGGGGATGTTGGAGCGCATCCGGGGGGAGGGTGGGCTGGCTCCTCCGTTCCTGCCGGCACGCTACTCCACCAGCCCTGTGGTGGTCGCAGCCCTGAGTCTGGGGGCAATGGAGGAGACATGTGGGAGCAGAGGGAGCATCGGTCTGGTCTCCAATCTGCAATAATCACCGGTTTGCCCCGAGGAAGATGGATGGAGAGTTTCCGGAGATGGCAGAGAGCAGGGATCAAGAGGATGGGAGATATGTTTATAGAAGGGAGCATTCCCAGCTTTGAGAGAACTGGAGGTGAACTGACGGGAGGGAATGACTTTAGGTACCTGCAGGCGCGGGACTTCCTACGCAGGCAGGTCTCAACCTTCCTGCTCCTGCCGCCAAGGGGGATACAGGACAGGGTAGTTTCCAGAGTATGGGTGGGAGAAGGGAGAGTTTCAGACATTTATAAGGAGCTTATGGGGTCAGAGGAAACACAGACTGAGGAGCTGAAACACAAATGGGAAGAGGAGTTAGGTGGAGGGATAGGGGACGGTCTCTGGGCGGATGCGTTGAGCAGAGTCAAGGTGTCCACAACATGTGCCAGGCTCAGCCTGATACAATTTAAGGTCGTTCACTGGGCTCCCATGACAATGGCCCGGATAAGCAGGTTCTTTGGGGTGGACGACAGGTGTGCAAGGTGTGCGGGAGGGCCAGCGAACCAAGTTCATATGTTCTGGGCATGCTCGAAGCTTGGGGGATTTTTGCAGGGGTTTGTGGACGTCATGTCCAAAGTGTTGAAAACAAGGGTGGCGCCGAGTCCAGAGGTGGTGAGTGTCGGAAGATCCGGGATTCCAGGAGGAGAAAGAGGCAGACGTTCTGGCCTTTGCCTCTCTGGTAACCCGGAGACGGATACTATTAGCTTGGAGGGACTCGAAGCCCCCGAAGTCGGGACCTGGCTAACTGACAGGGCTAGCTTTCTCAGTTTGGAGAAAATCAAATTCGCCCTGAGAGGGTCACTGTCAGGGTTCGCCCGGAGGTGGCAGCCGTCTGTCGACTTCTTTAGAGAGAATTAACCGTCAGCTGAGGAAGGGGGGGGGGGGGCTGTGGGGTTAGTTTAGTTTAGAGTAGAGGGTTAGAAAAGGTGGGACCTGTGAGAGAGGAAGATGTCTTTTGCACTGTTTATAATTGTATGTACACTGTTTCTTCTGTTACTGTCAAAAAACCATAAATACCTCAATAAAAAGTTTATAAACATAAAATAGGGTGCTCGTTCCAAGGGCCAGTGCAGACCTGATGGGCCGAATGGCCTCCTGGGCTGTAAATTCTATGAAAGAAACAAACCAGTTTAGGACTTGACCAGAACATATGGGTTTCTGGTCATGATTCGCTGGCCAAGCACCCATCTTCCAACTCCAAGGGGAAAAACACTTGTGACAGTCCGAGACTGATGCGCCATATGCACCACCTTCAACTGAATCCAGCTGAGCCCAGCACAGGAGGAGGTTGTTTTGACCCTATGTAGAGTCTCACTCCACACTCCACAAAAACCGGACCCAGTTTCCCCCTCCCACTTCCTCCTCCTCTCCTCATCCAATGGAGCCTACTCCGCAGACAGGCTCTGACCATCGATGTCCAAAATCTTCTCCTCATCTACTTTGGCCAGAGACAGGTTTATCCCCCTCCACTCCATGTAAGACTTCAACGCAACAGCCAGTGGTTCGATTGCTAAGGCAAACTGAAGTGAAGACGGTGGGCAACACTGCCTTGTACCCCTACCCAACTGAAAGAAGCCTGAAGTCACTTCTACGGACACTAGCAGTGGGAGTCCTCTCCGGGGCGAGGCTTCTGACCGAGCAGCTGGTGGGCCCGATCCAGCTCAGAAAGGGACAAACAGTTGCCCACCCCCACCATCGTCCAAAACATCTTCGACATATAATCGGTCGGATTTGGGACCCCCACTCCCTCCGGCAGCCCCACAAGGTTCTGCCTCCTGGAGCGATTCTACAACTCCTCCCTGCCTTAGCACCCAGAGTTTTATTATCGGCCAACATTGCCATCTCAGCCTCCAAAGAGAACCTGATCAATCTGCCATCGATAGTGCTGCCTCCACATCTTGCAACACTGCGCCATTTTGTCCATCTTCGCCAGTGCCGATCGAATGGGAACTAGGGCCTCCTCTACTGAATTCTGGAGGTCCTCGGAGACAGCTTGTCGCTGTTGTTAAATTCCTTCATTAAGATGCCCATCTAGATCGTCAACAAAGTGACCATAGTCGTGGCGGCCAACAGACAGGCCTCAAGGTTTCGGAATCGGTTGTTGATTCTTTACTCGCTGGCTTCTTTGACCTGGACTTTCTGGACATTTCTCTTGTATAAGAACCGTATCCCATCAAATTATTTAGGTTTCGACCCAAACAACCCCCTCCCCCCCCCCCCCCCCCCCCCCCCAAAAAAAAACTGGGCAAAATCCAAAAATAAAATACCCAGCAGGAGCCACCTAACTTGCGACTACTCCTTGCGTGCTGCCACTGGAAGTCCCCACAGCACCTTTTTTGATGGAAGTGATGCCCTATGGTATATGTGGGGTCAAGAGCACTGAATGGATTTTACATGGGATATACAGCACGGAAACAGACTATTCGGTCCAACTAGGCCATGGTGTTTATGCTCCACTTGAGCCTCCTTCCATCTTGTCTGATCTAAACCCACCATTGTAACAATCAATTTGCTTCTTCCTCGTTTTTAAATTTAATTTAGTGTACCCAATTAACTTTTTTCCAATTAAGGGACAATTTAGCGTGTTCAATCCACCTACCCTGTACATCTTTGGGTTGTGGGGGCGCAACCCACACAAACACGGGGAGAATGTGCAAACTCCACACGGATAGTGACCCAGAGCCGGGATCGTACCTGGGACCTCGGCGCCGTGAGGCAGCAGGGCTAACCCACTGTGCTGCCCTCGCTTCTTCCTCGTTTACTTGTCTAGCATTCCCTTAAATACCTCTGTACTCTTGTTTCAACCATTCCGTGCTAAGGAGGTCCACATTTTCGCCTTTATTCCAGTAAGTGTTTTTTGGGAGTGTCGGGGCAGCGGCGAGGCCCACGTAGATACGGGGAGAATGTGTAAACTCCACACGGATAGTGACCCGGGGCCAGGATAGAATCCGGTCCTCGGTGCTGTGAGGCAGCAGTGCTAACCACCGTGCCACCGTGATGCCCTCACTCTCCTCTCCTTTTGGGTGAACAAAGTTTCTTTTGAATTCCTGTTGGATTTCCTTCTATTTGGTTGTTAATTATGCACCTCCTTTTACAGGAGGAAACATTTCCTCTGCATACACTTATCAAAACCGTTCATAACTTAAAGACCTCTTATCCTCAACTATTTTTTGAGAAAAGAGAGCCTGCCTGTCGATCCTTGATATATACACATGCATTTCTGGTAGCATCCTTGTAAATCTTCTCTGCATTCTCGCCAACACCTTTTTGTATTGTGTCCAGACGGCATGTTGTGTTAAAGTACAGTATAACCAGGGTTGTATACATATTTAGCATAACTTTCCTACTTTTCAATTCTGTCCCTCCAGAAATAAAGCTGTGCTTGGGGTATTTTGTGGCCTTGTTAAATGTTTAGCAATTGGTGTATTTGTCCTCCTGAGATCCCTTTGTCCCTCTCCTCACCTAGACTTGCACCTTTTGAAGTGTTGTGCCTAAACCACAGTGTGTCTTTAACCTGTATGCGATGGACAAATGACCACCAAGTTGTTTTGTACAATAATACTTTTATTCACTATCACAAATCGTTAATGTTAGTCAATCACACACACGGGCAATTTGAACTCTTAAGCTAATACACACAAGAAAGATCTTAACTTAACTTCCAAGTGACTGGCCAGTACCGGGCAGATGTGGCCTTTATCTGGAATCCGTAGTCTAGCAGTGTTGGAAGTCTGTTGCTGGTCGTCTTTGTCCTTGGCTCTGGTCTTCCGTCGATGGCATGGATGGTCTTCCTCTTTGGCCGGTGAAGGGTCACCGTTGTTGGTTGCTGTGTTGGTTGCTGCCAAGAGAGCGAGTGGTGGGCTGCGCTATACCTTTTACCCCGAGAAGTCTTCACGCCCTTTTGGGCGGTCCCAGATGAATCTCCAATCAATCGATCAGGGCTTGATCATCCTAATCGATAATGTCCAATTACGATCCGCTACCTTGATGGCGGGGTATGACTCTACCGGCCATGACTGTTGATGTCCGAGACGCACAGGCCTTCCCAAATAAGGAAAACTGACACCGCCAAGTCTGCCACTTTATGTCGATTTCCATTTAAATCCATTGTCCCGGGATGGGCTTTTTCTGGGCTGTTCGAAAAGTCTGAGCTGCAGTTTTTTTGTTTATTTGCAAGCTGCAGCCTGTCTGTCCCTGAACTTGGCCACTTTTCCCAGCGTCCTTTGCCAGATGCCATTTTAGGTGGCCACAGAAGTAATAAATAATGTCCCAATTCTTCCCACCAAAATATACCACCTCGTACTGATCTGGATTGCACTTCATTTTCAATTCCCTCCTATAGTTTGCAGTTCTCAACTTGGTGTGGAAGGCAACCTATTAAATCATTGTCAAGATGTTGCAGCAAGTTTGTAGTGCCCCTTTTTATCCCCCTAGCCAAGTTTGGAGCTGTAGTCCCACTTGTCCATTCTTAAAAGATTATATTTGCAGCAAGAATAATCTGCAGCTTTTGGCTTCCCATCTGTGAACCTTGTGATGTCAAATCAAATCACTGAGCAGTTTGAAGGATATTCCTGACCATTTTTAAGAGGCTGTCTCTGTTTTGTGCTCTGAGTTGGATCTGTCCATTAGGGGAAAGAATTAATGGAATGGGCTGATTTTAAAAACTGATCGACTTTCCCTCAACATCCTCCTAACAACAAAGCTGCTCACATTCTTAATCACTTAAGAGGAGCTGCGAGGGCAAAGTGGTTTATGGAGCAATTTAAAGGTGCTTGAAGGTGGAGAGTTTAGGGAGGGATTTCTAGAATATCATTTATATAATGAAGGGGAAATTATTTTTTTCAATAAATTTAGCGTACCCAATTCTTTTTCCAATTAAGGGTCAATTTAGCGTGGCCAATCCACCTACCCTGCACATCTTTAGGTTGTGAGGGTGAGACTCGCACAGACACGGGGAGAATGTGCAAACTTCACACGGACAATGACCTGGGGCTGTGAGGCAGCAGTGCTAGCCACTGTGCCGCCACGTGAAGGGGAAATTATTAACCCGTGGCATGCAGTCCTATACATTTTTTTGTTCTGCTAATAGGTGATGCCCATAAACACAAGTGCAAATGTTGGAATGAGCAAAAATGTCAATCGGAGAAATGATAATCCCGGAACACAATGTGGCACTTCCCAACACTGATTTTTGTTTGTGCGAGCTTGCTGTGTATGCACCACCATCCATGCACCTTTTAAAAATTTTTACATTTAGTAACAAGGTTAAACAACAAGAGACGGAGCCGTTGGCATAACGCAACCTTCGTAAAGTCCTGTTTTGAGTTTTCGAGGGAGTTTAGGATGATCTGTTTGTGATTATCTTCCATGTGTCATGGAATCCCTCCTCGGACCCTTTGATCAAGAATTTGTGCACCTTATGTGGGCCTGCAAGTTTATCAAATCAGGAATGACTGGCAGATATTTGTCTGAAACATCAGGTAATTGAACAATAACTGTCATTTCATTGTATAGGTTCTACACTTTACTTGGCTGGAGGAGAATTTCCTGATGGTTCTGCGAGCAAAGAGATGTGGCGTTATGACCCGTGTTTTGATATGTGGCACGAGATGGCAGCAATGAATGTAGCACGTTCTGAACTAGGTAATTGCGTTTAGCAAATGTCTTCTTTTTTTTTTTCACGCTAACCAATCAGCTTTAAACAAAGGTTCTACTTGTAGGTACTTGCAGTTGGAGCTTGTTAATTAGTTAATTGGATTAGGCCAGTTTTCAGAGGCTAGATTCACAGTATAAAAGTGATCCACCTACAGTGCAGACTTTGTTTGCACTGAGTGCTGAATTTGGTGCATTTGAGTGCTATAGTGAGAGTTTGGTGACTGAGGGAGTGCTGAATTTGGTGCATTTGAGTGCTATAGTGAGAGTTTGGTGACCGAGGGAGTGCTGAATTTGGTGCATTTGAGTGCTATAGTGAGAGTTTGGTGACTGAGGGAGTTAGGTGAGGAGGGAGTAAGGTGCTCCTTTCATTTTGTTTCCTACATTTCCGCAAAGAGCGAGAAGGGAGCCAGGAGTTTACAGAGTGCAGCTGACTGGGAGCAGAGTCGGAGGGCGGAGGTCCAGTTGGTCCACAGGGCAGCTATATTCTGTAAGGTAAGAGGGGATGGTGGGGGGATGGAGGCTAGGCCAGTTGCATGCTCCTCCTGTCGGATGTGGGTGGTGAGGGATACCACCGGTGTCCCCGCTGACTATACCTGCGGGAAGTGCACCCAACTCCAGCTCCTCAGAGACCGCGTTAGGGAACTGGAGCTGGATGAACTTCGGATCATCCAGGAGGCAGTGGGGATTATAGAGAAGAGTTACAGGGAGGTAACCACACCCAAGGTACAGGACAAGAGTAGTTTGGTTACAGTTAGGGGAAAGAAAACAAACCGGCAGACCGTGCAGGGATCCCTCGTGGCCGTTCCCCTTCAAAACAAGTATACCGTTTTGGATGCTGTTGGGGGAGGGGGGGGGGGGAAATGACCTACCGGGGTTAGGTCCTAGCGGCCAGGTCTCCCGCACTGAGTCTGGCTCTGGGGCTCAGAAGGGAAGTGGGGTGAATAGAAAAGCAAAAGTAATAGGAGATTCAATGGTTAGGGGAATAGATAGGAGATTCTGTGGTTGCGAGCGAGACTCCCGGAAGGTATGTTGCCTCCTGGGTGCCAGGGCCAGGGATGTCTCGGATCGTGTCTTCAGGATCCTTAAGGGGGAGGGGAGCAGCCAGAAGTCGTGGTGCACATTGGTACCAACGAGGTAGGTAGGAAAAGGGGTGTGGAGGTAATAAATGAGTTTAGGGAGTTAGGCTGGAAGTTAAAAGCCAGGACAGAGTTGTCATCTCTGGTTTGTTGCCGGTGCCATTTGATAGCGAGGCTAGGAATAGGGAGAGAGTGCAGTTGAACACTTGGCTGAAGGAATGGTGTAGGAGGGAGGGCTTCAGGTATTTGGATAATTGGAGCGCATTCTGGGGAAGGTGGGACCTGTACAAGCAGGACGAGTTGCATCTGAACCAGAGGGGCACCAATATCCTGGGAGGGAAGTTTTCTAGTACTCTTCGGGAGGGTTTAAACTAACTTGGCAGGGGAATGGGAACCGGATTTGTAGTCCAGCAACTAAGGTAGCCGATATTCAGGACACCAAAGCGTGTAGTGAGGCAATTGGGAAGGGAACACTGACAAAGGAGAGTACTTGCAGGCACGGAGATGGGTTGAAGTGTGTATACTTCAACGCAAGAAGCATCAGGAATAAGGTGGGTGAACTTAAGGCATGGATCAGTACTTGGGACTATGATGTGGTGGCCATCACGGAAACTTGGATAGAAGAGGGGCAGAAATGGTTGTTGGAGGTCCCTGGTTATAGATGTTTCAATAAGAGTAGGGAGGGTGGTAAAAGAGGTTGGGGGGGGTGGGGGGAGGTGGCATTGTAAATTAGAGATAGTATAACAGCATCAGAAAGGCAGTTCAAGGAGGATCTGTCTACTGAGGTAGTATGGGTTGAAGTCAGAAATAGGAAAGGAGCAGTCACCTTGTTGGGAGTTTTCTATAGGCCCCCCAATAGTAGCAGAGATGTGGAGGAACAGATTGGGAAACAGATTTTGGAAAGGTGCAGAAGTCACAGTGTAGTAGTCACGGGTGATTTCAACTTTCCATACATTGAGTGGAAACTCTTTAGATCAAACAGTTTGGATGGGGTGGTGTTTGTGCTGTGTGTCCAGGAAGCTTTTTTTACACAGTATGTAGATTGTCCGACCAGAGGGGAGGCCATATTGGATTTGGTACTTGGTAATGAACCAGGGCAAGTGATAGATTTGTTAGTGGGGGAGCATTTTGGAGATAGTGACCACAATTCTGTGACTTTCACTTTAGTAATGAAGAGGGATAGGTACGTGCAACAGGGCAAGGTTTATAATTGGGGGAAGGGTAAATACGATGTCAGACAAGAATTGAAGTGCATAAGTTGGTTGGAGACATGGGCTGTCAGGGAAGGACACAAGTGAAATGTGGAATTTGTTCAAGGAACAGGTACTACGTGTCCTTGATATGTATGTCCCTGTCAGGCAGGGAAGAGATTGTCGAGTGAGGGAACCATGGTTGACAAGAGAGGTTGAATGTCTTGTTAAGAGGAAAAAGGAGACTTATGTAAGGCTGAGGAAACAAGGTTCAGACAGGGCGTTGGAGGGATACAAGATAGCCAGGAGGGAACTGAAGAAAGGGATTAGGAGAGCTAAGAGAGTGCATGAAAAATCTTTGGCGGGTAGGATCAAGGAAAACCCCAAGGCCTTTTACACATGTGAGAAATATGAGAATGACTAGAGCAAGGGAAGGTCCGATCAAGGACAGTAGCGGGCGATTGTGTATTGAGTCTGAAGAGATGGGAGAGGTCTTGAACGAGTACTCTTCTGTATTTACAAATGAGAGGGGCCATATTGTTGGAGAGGACAGTGTGAAACAGACTGGTAAGCTCAAGGAAATACTTGTTAGGAAGGAAGATGTGTTGGGCATTTTGAAAAACCTGAGGATAGACAAGTCCCCTGGGCCTGAAGGGATATATCCAAGGATTCTATGGGAAGCAAGAGATGAAATTGCAGAGCCGTTGGCAATGATCTTTTTGTCCTCACCGTCAACAGGGGTGGTACCAGGGGATTGGAGAGTGGCGAATGTCATGCCCCTGTTCAAAAAAGGGAATAGTGATAAGCCTGGGAATTGCAGGCCAGTTAGTCTTACTTCGGTGGTAGGCAAAGTAATGGAAAGGGTACTGAGGGATAGGATTTCTGAGCATCTGGAAAGACACTGCTTGATTAGGGATAGTCAGCACGGATTTGTGAGGGGTAGGTCTTGCCTTACAAGTCTTATTGAATTCTTTGAAGAGGTGACCAAGCATGTGGACGAAGGTAAAGCAGTGGATGTAGTGTACATGGATTTTAGTAAGGCATTTGATAAGGTTCCCCATGGTAGGCTTATGCAGAAAGTAAGGAGGCATGGGATAGTGGGAAATTTGGCCAGTTGGATAACGAACTGGCTAACCGATAGACGTCAGTGGTGGTGGATGGCAAATATTCAGCCTGGATCCCAGTTACCAGTGGTGTACCGCAGGGATCAGTTCTGGGTCCTCTGCTGTTTGTGATTTTCATTAATGACTTGGATGAGGGAGTTGAAGGGTGGGTCAGGAAATTTGCAGATGATACGAAGATTGGTGGAGTTGTGGATAGTGAGGAGGGCTGTTGTCGGCTGCAAAGAGACATAGATCGGATGCAGAGCTGGGCTGAGAAGTGGCAGATGGAGTTTAACCCTGAAAAGTGTGAGGTTGTCCATTTTGGAAGGACAAATATGAATGTGGAATACAGGGTTAACGGTAGGGTTCTTGGCAATGTGGAGGAGCAGAGAGATCTTTGGGTCTATGTTCATACATCTTTGAAAGTTGCCACTCAAGTGGATAGAGCTGTGAAGAAGGCCTATGGTGTGCTAGCGTTCATTAACAGAGGGATTGAATTTAAGAGCCGTGAGGTGATGATGCAGCTGTACAAAACCTTGGTAAGGCCACATTTGGAGCACTGTGTGCAGTTCTGGTCACCTCATTTTAGGAAGGATGTGGAAGCTTTGGAAAAGGTGCAAAGGAGATTTACCAGGATGTTGCCTGGAATGGAGAGTAGGTTATAGACAGAGTGGATAGTCAGAGGCTTTTCCCCAGGGTAGAGGGGTCAATTACTAGGGGGCATAGGTTTAAGGTGAGAGGGGCAAAGTTTAGAGTAGATGTACGAGGCAAGTTTTTTACGCAGAGGGTAGTGGGTGCCTGGAACTCACTACCGGAGGAGGTAGTGGAGGCAGGGACGATAGGGACATTTAAGGGGCATCTTGACAAATATATGAATAGGATGGGAATAGAAGGATACGGACCCAGGAAGTGTAGAAGATTGTAGTTTAGTCGGGCAGTATGGTCGGCACGGGCTTGGAGGGCCGAAGGGCCTGTTCCTGTGCTGTACATTTCTTTGTTCTTTGTTCTTTGTTCTTAGGTCTTACGAGGAAAGGTTGAGGGTGCTAGGCCTTTTCTCATTAGAACGGAGAAGGATGAGGGGTGACTTGATAGAGGTTTATAAGATGATCAGGGGAATAGATAGCGTAGACAGTCAGACATTTTCCCCGGGTGGAACAAACCATTACAAGGGGACATAAATTTAAGGTGAATAACATAGAACATAGAAAATACAGCACAGAACAGGCCCTTCGGCCCACGATGTTGTGCCGAACCTTTGTCCTAGATTAATCATAGATTATCATTGAATTTACAGTGCAGAAGGAGGCCATTCGGCCCTTTGAGTCTGCACCAGCTCTTGGAAAGAGCACCCTACCCAAACTCAACACCTCCACCCAACACCAAGGGCAATTTGGACATTAAGGGCAATTTATCATTGGCCAATTCACCTAACCCGCACATCTTTGGACTGTGGGAGGAAACCGGAGCACCCGGAGGAAACCCACGCAGACACGGGGAGGACGTGCAGACTCCGCACAGACAATGACCCAAGCTGGAATCGAACCTGGGACCATGGATCTGTGAAGCAATTGTGCTATCCACAATGCTACCGTGCTGCCCTTAAGAACAAATAAATCTACACTATATCATTTTCCCGTAATCCATGTACCTATCCAACAGCTGCTTGAAGGTCCCTAATGTTTCCGACTCAACTACTTCCACAGGCAGTGCATTCCATGCCCCCACTACTCTCTGGGTAAAGAACCTACCTCTGACATCCCCCCTATATCTTCCACCATTCACCTTAAATTTATGTCCGCTTGTAATGGTGTGTTCCACCTGGGGAAAAAGTCTCTGACTGTCTACTCTATCTATTCCCCTGATCATCTTATAAACCTCTATCAAGTCGCCCCTCATCCTTCTCCGCTCTAATGAGAAAAGGCCTAGCACCCTCAACCTTTCCTCGTAAGACCTACTCTCCATTCCAGGCAACATCCTGGTAAATCTTCTTTGCACCTTTTCCAGAGCTTCCACATCCTTCCTAAAATGAGGCGACCAGAACTGTACACAGTACTCCAAATGTGGCCTTACCAAAGTTTTGTACAGCTGCATCATTACCTCATGGCTCTTAAATTCAATCCCTCTGTTAATGAACGCGAGCACACCATAGGCCTTCTTCACAGCTCTATCCACTTGAGTGGCAACTTTCAAAGATGTATGAACATAGACCCCAAGGTCTCTCTGCTCCTCCACAATGCCAAGAACTCTACCGTTAACCCTGTATTCCGCATTCATATTTGTCCTTCCAAAATGGACAACCTCACACTTTTCAGGGTTAAACTCCATCTGCCACTTCTCAGCCCAGCTCTGCATCCTATCTATGTCTCTTTGCAGCCGACAACAGCCCTCCTTACTATCCACAACTCCACCAATCTTCGTATCGTCTGCAAATTTACTGACCCACCCTTCAACTCCCTCATCCAAGTCATTAATGAAAATCACAAACAGCAGAGGACCCAGAACTGATCCCTGCGGTACACCACTGGTAACTGGGATCCAGGCTGAATATTTGCCATCCACCACCACTCTCTGACTTCTATCGGTTAGCCAGTTCGTTATCCAACTGGCCAAATTTCCCACTATCCCATGCCTCCTTACTTTGTGCAGAAGCCTACCATGGGGAACTTTATCAAATGCCTTACTAAAATCCATGTACACTACATCCACTGCTTTACCTTCATCCACATGCTTGGTCACCTCCTCCAAAGAATTCAATAAGATTTGTAAGGCAAGACCTACCCCTCACAAATCCGTGCTGACTATCCCTAATCAAGCAGTGTCTTTCCAGATGCTCAGAAATCCTATCCTTCAGTACCCTTTCCATTACTTTGCCTACCACCGAAGTAAGACTAACTGGCCTGTAATTCCCAGGGTTATCCCTAGTTCCTTTTTTGAACAGGGGCACGACATTCGCTACTCTCCAATCCCCTGGTACCACCCTGTTGACAGTGAGGACGAAAAGATAATTGCCAACGGCTCTGCAATTTCATCTCTTGCTTCCCATAGAATCCTTGGATATATCCCGTCAGGCCCGGGGGACTTGTCTATCCTCAAGTTTTTCAAAATGCCCAACACATCTTCCTTCCTAACAAGTATTTCCTCGAGCTTACCAATCTGTTTCACACTGTCCTCTCCAACAATATCGCCCCTCTCATTTGTAAATACAGAAGAAAAGTACTCATTCAAGACCTCTCCTATCTCTTCAGACTCAATACACAATCTCCCGCTACTGTCCTTGATCGGACCTACCCTCGCTCTAGTCATTCTCATATTTCTCACATATGTGTAAAAGGCCTTGGGGTTTTCCTTGATCCTACCCGCCAAAGATTGTTCATGCCCTCTCTTAGCTCTCCTAATCCCTTTCTTCAGTTCCCTCCTGGCTATCTTGTATCCCTCCAATGCCCTGTCTGAACCTTGTTTCCTCAGCCTTACATAAGTCATCTTTTTCCTCTTAACAAGACATTCAACCTCTCTTGTCAACCATGGTTCCCTCACTCGACCATCTCTTCCCTGCCTGACGGGGACATACATATCAAGGACACGTAGCACCTGTTCCTTGAACAAGTTCCACATTTCACTTGTGTCCTTCCCTGCCAGCCTATGTTCCCAACTTATGCACTTCAATTCTTGTCTGACAACATCGTATTTACCCTTCCCCCAATTGTAAACCTTGCCCTGTTGCACGTACCTATCCCTCTCCATTACTAAAGTGAAAGTCACAGAATTGTGGTCACTATCTCCAAAATGCTCCCCCACTAACAAATCTATCACTTGCCCTGGTTCATTATCCAGTACTAAATCCAATATTGCCCCTCCTCTGGTTGGACAATCTACATACTGTGTTAGAAAAGCTTCCTGGACACACTGCACAAACACCACCCCATCCAAACTATTTGATCTAAAGAGTTTCCACTCAATATTTGGGAAGTTAAAGTCGCCCATGACTACTACCCTATGACTTCTGCACCTTTCCAAAATCTGTTTCTCCACATCTCTGCTACTATTGGGGGGCCTATAGAAAACTCCTAACAAGGTGACTGCTCCTTTCCTATTTCTGACTTCAACCCATACTACCTCAATAGGGTGATACTCCTCAAACTGCCTTTCTGCAGCTGTTATACTATCTCTAATTAATAATGCCACCCCCCCCACCTCTTTTACCACCCTCCCTAATCTTATTGAAACATCTATAACCAGGGACCTCCAACAACCATTTCTGCCCCTCTTCTATCCAAGTTTCCGTGATGGCCACCACATCGTAGTCCCAAGTACCGATCTATGCCTTAAGTTCACCCACCTTATTCCTGATGCTTCTTGCATTGAAGTATACACACTTCAACCCATCTCCGTGCCTGCAAATACTCTCCTTTGTCAGTGTTCCCTTCCCCACTGCCTCATTACAAGCTTTGGCGTCCTGAATATCGGCTACCTTAGTTGCTGGACTACAAATCCGGTTCCCATTCCCCTGCCAAATTAGTTTAAACCCTCCCGAAGAGTACTAGCAAACCTCCCTCCCAGGATATTGGTGCCCCTCTGGTTCAGATGCAACCCGTCCTGCTTGTACAGGTCCCACCTTCCCCAGAATGCGCTCCAATTATCCAAATACCTGAAGCCCTCCCTCCTACACCATTCCTGCAGCCACGTGTTCAACTGCACTCTCTCCCTATTCCTAGCCTCGCTATCACGTGGCACCGGCAACAAACCAGAGATGACAACTCTGTCTGTCCTGGCTTTCAACTTCCAGCCTAACTCCCTAAACTTGTTTATTACCTCCACATCCCTTTTCCTACCTATGTCGTTGGTATCAATGTGCACCACGACTTCTGGCTGCTCCCCCTCCCCCTTAAGGATCCTGAAGACACGATCCGAGACATCCCTGGCCCTGGCACCCGGGAGGCAACATACCTTCCGGGAGTCTCGCTCGCGACCACAGAATCTCCTATCTATTCCTCTAACCATTGAATCTCCTACAACTATTGCTTTTCTATTCTCCCCCCTTCCCTTCTGAGCCCCAGAGCCAGACTCAGTGCCAGAGACCTGGCCGCTAGGGCTTTCCCCCGGTAGGTCATCCCCCCCCCAACAGCATCCAAAACGGTATACTTGTTTTGAAGGGGAACGGCCACGAGGGATCCCTGCACTGTCTGCCTGTTTGTTTGTTTTCCCCCTGACTGTAACCCAGCTATTCTTGTCCTGTACCTTGGGTGTGGTTACCTCCCTGTAACTCTTCTCAATCACCCCCTCTGCCTCCCGGATGATCCGAAGTTCATCCAGCTTCAGCTCCAGTTCCCTAACACGGTCTTTGAGGAGCTGAAGTTGGGTGCACTTCCCGCAGGTATAGTCAGTGGGGACACCGGTGGTATCCCTCACCACCCACATCCTACAGGAGGAGCATGTAACTGGCCTAGCCTCCATCCCCTCTTACCTTACAGAATATAGCTGCTGTGTGGACTAACTAGATCTCCGACTCTGCTCCCAGTCAGCTACACTTCCTGTAAACTCCTGGCTCTCTTCGCACTCTTTGCGGAAATGTCGGAAACAAAATGAAAGGAGCACCTTACTCCTTCCTCACCTAACTCCCTCGGTCACCAAACTCTCACTATAGCACTCAAATGCACCAAATTCAGCACTCCCTCGGTCACCAAACTCTCACTATCGCACTCAAATGCACCAAATTCAGCACTCCCTCGGTCACCAAACTCTCACTATCGCACTCAAATGCACCAAATTCAGCACTCCCTCGGTCACCAAACTCTCACTATCGCACTCAAATGCACCAAATTCAGCACTCCCTCGGTCACCAAACTCTCACTACCGCACTCAAATGCACCAAATTCAGCACTCAAATGCACCAAATTCAGCACTCAAATGCACCAAATTCAGCACTCAAATGCAAACAAAGTCTGCACTGTAGGGGATCACTTTTATACTGTGAATCTAGCCTCTGAAAACCTGGCCTAATCCAATTAACTAATTAACAAGCTCCAGCTGCAAGTGCCTAGCAGTAGAAGCCTGTTTAAAGCTGATTGAAAATTCACCTTCTTCTAAACCAAACAGCAACTTTTAAGTTAATTAACTAAATAAAAGAAAGACTAAACTTTAGATAAAAATGAAACCTTATACTCCCTCGGTCACCAAACTCTCACTATCGCACTCAAAAAGCACCAAATTCAGCACTCAGTGCAAACTTTGGTGGAAGATATAGGGGGGATGTCAGAGGTAGGTTCTTTATCCAGAGAGTAGTGGGGGCATGGATTGCACTGGCTGTGGAAGTAGTTGAGTCGGAAACATTAGGGACCTTCAAGCAGCTATTGGATAGGTACATGGATTACGGTAGAATGATATAGTGTAGATTAATTTGTTCTTAAGGGCAGCACGGTAGCATTGTGGATAGCACAATTGCTTCACAGCTCCAGGTTCCCAGGTTCGATTCCGGCTTGGGTCGCTGTCTGTGCGGAGTCTGCACATCCTCTCCGTGTATGCGTGGGTTTCCTCCTGGTGCTCCGGTTTCCTCCCACAGTCCAAAGGTTTGCAGGCTAGGTGGATTGGCCATGATAAATTGCCGTTACTGGGTTATGGAGATAGGGTGGAGGTGTTGACCTTGGGTAGGGTGCTCTTTCCAAGAGCCGGTGCAGACTCGATGGGCCGAATGGCCTCCTTCTGCACTGTAAATTCTATGATTAATCTAGGACAAAGGTTCGGCACAACATCGTGGGCCGAAGGGCCTGTTCTGTGCTGTATTTTTCTCTGTTCTAACCCTTGCTCCTCCAATTCCTGGGTGTGGTGTGTCCCTTAGCTGGTGCCTCCTGCAAGATGGGCATGGCGCAGCATGAGACGTGGACACTAAGCGCAGGCCTGAGGTGAGAAAGATTTTTTTTTTTTTCCAAACTTTTTTTTTCAGGGTATGAGATGCCCAAAGTCTTGGGGGTCTGGTGTTTAGAATTTGCAACTGTGATGGCAGTAAATGAGACCACTCGCAACTGGGCAACCTGACTGATGGTTAAGTCACTCACTCACCACCAGACTCTGCCAGTGGCTTTGGAGGAGGGAAACAGGGTCCTTCAATGGAAGAAATGCCATCAAAAGACTTGTGAACTAATTAAATGGAACCAAATGGCAACCTGCAAGGGGGGTAGCCCCAATACAGAGCCAATTCACTGAAAGAGTGACTGTCATGTATATCAACCAGCTTCCCTCGATTGGTGTAACTGGGACATCCTTGAAATTTAGGCATGGGGCTGGTGAAGTCTGTACTCACTCCATTGTCGTTTTGAGTTGGATCCCCCCCCCCAACCAATGCGACGAACAGCTCCTCAAACACGGTCACAAACATCCCCCACTTTTTCTCAAACCCCCCTGCTGAGCCCCTTAACTCATACTTTATCTTTTCTAACCGCAGGAAGTCGTACAGGTCACCTAACCAAGCCGCTACACTCGGTGGCGATGCAGACCGCCACTCCAGCAAAATTAGTCGCCGTGCAATCAGAGAGGCGAAGGCCACGACCTCGGCCTTCCTCCTCTCCATGAGCTCCGGCTTCTCTGAAACCCCAAATATCGCCACCAAAGTGTCCGGGTCCACTCCCTCCTCCACTATCCTGGCTAAGACCGCAAACACATCCCGCCCAGAATCTTCCCAATTTTTCACAACCCCAAAACATGTGCGCATGATTCGCTGGCCCCCGCCCCCACCTCTCTCACTCATCTGCTACCCCCTGAAAGAACCCACTCATTCTCGCCCGAGTCATATGCACCGTGCACCACCTTAAACTGTATCAGGCTCATCCTTGCACAAGAGGAGGTCCCGTTTACCCTTCGCAGTGCCTCACTCCATACTCCACAACTGAGGCAGCAATGCTAACCACTGCGCCACCGTCCTGCCCCTTCAGTTGGATTTATTGCTAATCCTCTTGACTTGGGGGGGGGGGGGGTCAATTGTTTTTGTTACACTTCCTTGAACTTTGGGGTCGAGGTAGTCGGGGCTGGGGAATATATGTGCCTCGAATGTTCACATTCTGGTTGTGGTGCCACTGAATGGAGCAAAGCCTCTTGTAACGTGACTCAATCATTCCCTGTTGGCAAAACTTTTTTTCTGTTTCTGTGACTGGCTAGCTCATTGCCAAGTTGGTGCTTTGGGCTGCTGGATGGGGACTACAGCAGGCTGAACTATTATGTTGGATCTGCTTAGCCACTGACTCACAGGAGACTTCCATTCTAATGAGGTTTTTAAAACAAAAGTGAACTTCCTTAGCAAGGCTGGTATTAATTATCCGAATATACATGACCTGAGACGGTGGTGATGAGATTTCTTCTTCACGTAACTTAAAAAAACTTTTTAGAGGACCCAATTCATTTTTTCCCAATTAAGGGCCACTTTTAGCGTGGCCAATCCACCTAACCTGCACATCTTTGGGTTGTGGGGGTGAGACCCACGCAGTCACGGGGAGAATGTGCAAACTCCACACGGACAGTGACCCGGGGCCGGGATCGAACCCAGGTCCTCTGTGCCATAGGCAGCAGTGCTAGGCACTGTGCTGTCCGTGGCTCGTAACATTTTGGTACATCTGACCATGTTGTGCTGAACAATTCGGAAGGCTCCGAGCTAACTGCGTTCGTGTGAAACTGAGTCAACAGGCCAGGTAAGGATGGCAGGATTCTTTCCCTCAAAGGAGGCACCAGTGAACAAATTTGGTTTTTGGGCAATTTCACATAAATCACGAGCATCTTCTCAAAATGCATTGGTGTGATCTGAAAGTGTGTTTTCCGAGTTATTAGTTCAGATCCATTCTGATGGAAAGAATGGCTGGCATATAATCCACTATACCATTTGATTTCCATCCCCTCCCCCCATCTCCAAAATCTGTTTTCCAGCTGTATTGGGAGTTGAGTTGGTGGTCATGCAGTTTGGAACCTGGAGTTGCATCAATCATTTTTTTTTTCCGCCCCACCCTCTCCTGCAGGGCTTGCCATGTTAGATGGCTTTATTTTCGCTGTGGGAGGCTGGGAAGGATCATCAAGACTGGATTCTGTGGAATGCTACAATCCCTACACAAACACCTGGCACTTCCTGGAATCTATGAAGATGGCAGTGACCAGTCCGGCTGTGGTGGCTCTGCACGGACTCCTGTATGTAGCAGGTAAAATAAAATGTCATTTATTGTAAGGTGTTGGATGTAGTTTGGTAAGTCTTATTAAAGCATTCGTAGTCTTGGGTAGTTCAACAGTTATGTATTTAACTACTAAAAATGATAAACGTAGGTACGGTAAAGGTCCATGTGGGAGCTGTCGCTATGTTTACTTTGATACACTGCTCTGTCCAACACTCCACTGACCCCCTAGGTATGGACCATGTGTTCTCTTGCATCACTCTGGGTGATAATGTACTCAGTCGTATGTTAATCCTATAAATGCCAGCCCCTTTATCCTTTTCTTTAATTAATTTTTATTTTTTTACATTCTCAATTAAGGGGCAATTTAGCATGGTCAATCCACCTAACTGGCACATCTTTGGGTTGTGGGGGTGAAACCCACGCAGACAGGGGGAGAAGCCATACGGACAGTGACCCAGGGCTGGGATCCGAACACGGGTCCTCAGCACCACAGTCCCAGTGCTTCCTGTTGGACTCGGCATTGATGATTTATAGCTTTGTGAAGTTCTTTTATATTAAAAAAAAAACAAGGACTTGCCTTTACCTCGTTACAGGACCTCAGTATTTCATAGTCTGTAAAGCACCTTGGAATCCAGTTCTCATTACTGATGGAAGTTTTGGACCAGTTTGCACATAGCAAGCTCCCACAATGATGAGCTACTATTTTCCTCATCTAGTTGGAGGACATTTGGAATGAGATCTCTTCTTCCCCACTCCAACACCAGTTTCTGCAAAAATTACCAATTTCCTGGCTTGTCCTTTTATGATTTGACTAATGTTTGTTGTAATCAAGTTGTTGACCAAGTTTGCTGCCTCTGGATAAAGGCAGATTGTGGAGAATTGAAGAGACAACATGGGGGAGTTAGGATACCCCACATCTCTTTAGTTATGAAGCTTTCATTAATATTTGTCTCTGGCTTGCATTCATGCCTTTTGGCCAATGGACCGGAAAGATTTGAACTCTCCTGTGAAATTGAGTGGCTGATTTTTGGTCGTGAGTTTGACTTCTGCATTGAACAATGGAGGCTGGGGGTATGTGGTGTGAGGGAAGACAGCACTCCTGCTGGCTGAAGCAAAAATAGCAGCAGTTTTCACAATGGAGCATTTGGGGCAAGTGAGGATGGAAGGAAAGGCTTCAAGAAAAAAAGGCCCGTGGTGGTAATTTGAATACTTGAAGGTTTGTTGAAATTGGTGAAATGTAATTCTGCTAATGTGGTTTGACATTACAGGGGGAGCTGTGTTGGAGGATGGCGATGGGACGGATCTGGTTCAGGTGTACAACCCTAAAGTCGATTCCTGGTTCGAGGTGGCTCCAATGCAGATTCCACGCTCTGGTTCGGCTGCCTGTGTCCTCCAAGGAAAGATTTATGTCATTGGTAAGAAGTGAGAAAGGTCGATCTGCATTTCCATCGTACCTTTCATGACCTTGTGTCCCGGAGTACAATATAGCCAAATACTCCACAACATCTCATTCGCCCATCACCTCTGTGCTGGCTGATTTACATTGGCTCCCTGTTTGGTATTACCTCCATTTTTAAACTTTTCAACCTTTCCTTCAAATCCCTCCATCTTGTCTTTTCTTACCCCTAACTTCGAACAACCCTCCCAGATAAGCTATGAGGAGCGATTGAATAAACTCGGTTTGTTCTCACTGGAACGAAGGAGGTTGAGGGGCGACCTGATAGAGGTATACAAAATTATGAGGGGCATAGACAGAGTGGATAGTCAGAGGCTTTTCCCCAGGGTAGAGGGGTCAATTACTAGGGGGCATAGGTTTAAGGTGAGAGGGGCAAAGTTTAGAGTAGATGTACGAGGCAAGTTTTTTACGCAGAGGGTAGTGGGTGCCTGGAACTCACTACCGGAGGAGGTAGTGGAGGCAGGGACGATAGGGACATTTAAGGGGCATCTTGACAAATATATGAATAGGATGGGAATAGAAGGATACGGACCCAGGAAGTGTAGAAGATTGTAGTTTAGTCGGGCAGTATGGTCGGCACGGGCTTGGAGGGCCGAAGGGCCTGTTCCTGTGCTGTACATTTCTTTGTTCTTTGTTTGTTATCTCTGTGCTCTTCCAATTTTGATCTCTTTCAGATCCCATCCCTGACTCTCTCTTTCATCATTGGTGGCTGTGCCTTCACCTGCCTTGGCTCTAAGCTGTGGAATTCCTACCTCAGTCCCTCTCTTGTCTGTAAGATGCCCCTTACAACCTACCTCTTTCACCAAGATTGTGCCACCTATCTAATGTTTCCATGTGGCCTGATAATGCTCTTGTGACTTACTCGAATAACATAAGATGCAGGATTTGGCTCCTCGAGCCTGCTTCACCGTTCAATAATATGGTTGACCTGGCTGTGACCTACCCTCTACTTTCCTACTACCTGTCTCCTGTAATTCTTGACACTTTTGTTGGCCAAAAATCTGTCAAAATTCAACCTTCAATATATTCAATGACTCCGCCTCCACTACTCTCCTGTCGATGAGAATTCCTTGTCTGTCTTTAAACTGGAGACCCTTAACCTTGTCCCCCACCACACAAAAAGAAGCATTTTCTCAGCACTTGCTCTCTCAAGCCCCTGCCGAACTGTTCATGTTTCAATAAAATGTTAGAGAAGCAACTTATTGCTGCAATTCATAGAATCACAGAATTTACAGTGCAGAAGGAGGCCATTCAGCCCATCGAGTCTGCACCAGCCCTTGGAAAGAGCATCCCACTTGCGCTCCACCCTAGCCCTGCAACCCAGTAACCCCTCCTAACCTTTTTGGACTCCAAGGGCAATTTAGCATGGCCAATCCACCTAACCTGCACATCTTTGGACTGTGGGAGGAAACCGGAGCACCCGGAGGAAACCCACGCACACACTGGGAGAACATGCAGACTCCACACAGACAGTGACCCAAGCCGGGAATCGAACCTGCGACCCTGGAGCTGTGAAGCAATTGTGCTAACCACTATGCTACTGTGCTGCCCAATTGACTCTACAATTCATAAATGCAATTCCTGCACATCGGTAACCTATATAAAAGGTGTATAAAGGTTATCTAAATCCACTACAATCCAAGTATACATCTTTTCTGTTTACATTTTTATCCCATTGTAATTTTCAAAAAATGACTTCATAGGATGTGGTCATCACTGGCAAGGTCAGCATTTATTGCCCATTCCTAATCACTCTTTAGCTGAGGGGCTTGTTAGGCCAATTCAGAGGGCAGATGAGAGTTGACCACTGCTGTGGGTCTGGAGTTGCATGTAGGGTTATGTTGCTTGTCTAGTAAAAACATGGGGTAAAAATATTTGGGAGTGTGTGGCACAGTGGTCAGCACGGCTGCCTCACGGCGCTGAGGATCCAGGCTCAATCCCGGCCCTGGGTCACTGTCCGTGTGGAGTCTGCACATTCTGCCTGTGTTTGTGTGGGTCTCACCCCCACAGCCCAAAGATGTGCAGGTAGATGGATTGGCTATGCTAAATTGCCCCTTAATTTGAAAAATGTTTTTTTTAAAGAAATGTTTGGGAGGGTGGATCTGGTAATAACGGTGCCTTTTAGAAATTGAATTGGTGAACTATTACCTGCAAGAGAGGATGTGGGTGTTAGTGATGAGGTGGTATGTATTGCTCATCCTTTGGTTACATAGAACATGCAGTGCAGAAGGAGGCCATTCGGCCCATCGAGTCTGCATCAACCCACTTAAACCCTCGCTTCCACCCTATCCCCGTAACCCAATAATCCCTCCTAACCGTTTTGGACACAAAGGGCAATTTAGCATGGCCAATCCACCTAACCTGCACGTCTTTGGACTGTGGGAGGAACCCGGAGCACTAGGAGGAAACCCACGCAGACACAGGGAGAACGTGCAGACGCCTCATAGACAGTGACCCAGCGGGGAATCGAACCTGGCACTGTGAAGCCACAATGCTAGCCACTTGTGCTACCATGAAGAGGTGGTAGTGAGCCTCCTTGAACTGTTGCTACCCAGGTAGGGATGTAGTTGGAACACTGGCCAGCACTCCGTTAGAGAAACTGCAGAGGAGCAGAATTGTAGTTTCTCTGAATGTGCCCTCTGGTTAAGGGAGCCAGGTTAAGTAAACACTGCCAAGCTGCTCCCTGCCATTGCGCTCCTCTGTGATTGGCTCGGTGTTGCAGATTTGGATCCAACGCCAACTGTGCCTGGCGGTCAGCTAGCAGAAAGGTTGGGGAGGGTTGACTCCTTCTCCTGGATGATGATAATGGGAATGAAGTACACTTGTTTTGGTGGAAAATGACCATAAACCTGCTGTGTGTAAGTTGATGCATCTCCTCTCCAGGTGGTTGGCACGCCTCGACCGAGAACACTGATAAGGTGGAGCAATATGATCCCAAGACCAACACATGGAAGATGTGTGCCCCCATGAACGAGAGACGCTATCGGCCAGGAGTGGCTGTGATTGACGGCAAAATCTATGTTTTGGGAGGAGAGGAAGGGTGGGATCGGTAGGTGCAATTAGATCATGTTTACCTGTATCTTAACACCATTTATCTGCCTTGGTTCAGTCCACCTCTGCTTCATGGAGGAGAGAGTTTCAAGTATCCTTTGTAAACTTGGAAGATGAGCTTATTTTGTGTCTGGCAACACTGAACTAGAATTATTCCAAGGTGTTGCTGCAGAACGGTGAAATAACCTCCAAAACAATAGTTACTGTACTTGAGGTGATTTTTTTTTCTTGTATGACTGCATTTCACACCTTCCTATGTAATTTGCGTGGGTTTATGTGAATAATGGCAGCAAATTCCCCCAACGCCAGACCTCTACGTTTCTCCTGGGACCCTCCTGAATCTGGCTTCCCCAGAAATCCTTGGGGAACTCTGAAATGGAGTAGAGTCAGAGGAAGAAGGGACACCACCTTTTTTAAAACGCTAAGTGGCAAGTTGAATGTTTGTCAGTGTGGGAGACTGGAAGATTTGGCCCCAGCAGCACCTGTTAAACAGATGAGAGACCAGTTCTTTGTGCCGTCCATGAATCCGTATACAGAAAATTCCTGATCCAATTTGGACTCTAAACTGAGAAACCAAAATTTTGGAAAGTAATTTTCTTTCCAGTTGCTACTTGGGTTGTTTCTGATTGTCACGCGGAGGTCCCAGTGTTTCTGACATGGTAAGAATGGTGGCTGCTTTTCCTACTGGTTTGCTAGATAAATGGAGTATGAGGAAGCACCAAAGGAGACCATTCAGCCCAACATCTACCTAGGTCTATCTAATTAGTCCCACTCTTTTCCCCATAGTGCATAGTGGTGATATTTCCCTTTGGAAAACCATTGCTATTATAACGTGTGATGTCTCAGCCTCTTGAGTCTTAACAGCCTGTTTGGGGGCGGGGGGGGACCTAGATGAGCCGATTTTTTTCCAAGTGAATTATCCAACTCCCAGACACTGCTTCTGCTCTCTTATAGGTATAGTGTGAGCTCAAAACTGTTTCTTTAAATTTCCTCCTTCTGTATGTAATTTTTTCCCCAACTGATGCTTTAAAAGAAATTTGCTTTTCAAATACTTGCTTGCTTATTGCTGGTTTATATTGGCAAACGTACTGTCAGAAGAGATTTGAAAGTGGCGCTGAACATTTTGCTTGCTGTTCTTGTTAATTTAGTCTGAGTAGGTGAGAATTTAATTTGGGTTTCTCCCAATAGTAAGTTTTTACAAAACAATTGACCCAAAAATGCAATCAGGTGAGACCAATTTGGGATTAACTGTGAGTGAAATTATTCTTATAATAAATCTGGGTTGTGTTCTTGATTATTGAACTTGATAAGTTGCATGGAAACGTGGACCAGACTTTTATGGAACTCCAACTGAATACCAAACTTTTGGTCACTGTCCTGTTTCCTCCTGTGGTGCATTATTGGTCTGATTTTCCTGAAACAACTGGAGCTATTTTATTGCTTTAAATATTATATAAATGCAAGCTGTTACAAATATGAGGCGGAGGTGTTGGTCAGGGGCTGTAACACAACGCCCTTGGGGACGTTTTGTTTCTTGGGAGGTGCGATTAGCAAACACTTGCAGGGCTGTGAAGATCACGGACTTCACCTTTCCAAGGCAAGTTTTACCTTCCAATCCTCTCTAATCATTAGAGCACAAAAATAGGCTGTTTGCGCGTCTGATCACTCAGCTCGTGGGGCAGTCTGGCCCATTTCCCTGCTCAGTGATTGTAGCCCTGCAAATTTATTTCCCTCCAGTTTGAGGTTTAATTGGGACTGAACATGGAAATTCAAATTTGTACTCCGAGTAAAGGGGAATATTGAGATCAAACCTGTTCACTGCACAAACCCCTGAAGCAACTGTGATCATTGGCAAGTCTGCAATACTATATTGTTTCTCTGGATGTTTCTAATTAGCTTCAGAATTCCTAAGGTCTCATTTTTAATTGTTTTTATTGTGTGCAAAGTCCAATAATCTCTCCTTTTATTGTTTACAGATATCATGACACCATTGAGCAGTACAGTGAAGAAGCAGGAAAATGGGAGATATTTGGAGAGATGCTTACCAGCCGCAGTTGGTTAAGTTGTGTCTCCTTGAAGATGCAGAAAGGTGCATGGCCCAGCCACACAGATGATCAAGAACATTGTGTGAATTGAAGTGAAAATCTCCTATCTCTTGTACTGTGAACATGTGCCATTGTCAGCAGCTTTGTGTAAAGGCTGTTGACTGCAATTTACAGAATTAAGAATGTGTGGAATCATAAAAGGGATTCTCCGTTAAACCAGGTGATAACTCCGAAGCACACTGAGACTAACTTTTAACATTGCAGCCCAGGTTGAGCCCTGGCCGAGTGAGTCATAACCCCTTTATAGAACTGCCTGGAATTTGTAACGTCCGTTTCGATGTTGAAAATTGGGTGGGTCAGTCAGTTTGACAATGGGGACTTTGGGGGAAGAGGGAACTCTCCACAATACTGCCCAGGTGGTAAGTTTGAATATTTCAACACATCTCTGAAATGATTTGGCCTCCATTGAGATGAGCTGACCATATTTTCACGGCAATGGTACCAACACTCTTGTTTGGGTACTCTTGCTCTGCAAATAATACTTTTCTCATGAAGTGAAAATTATTGATTTTGCTGCCTAGCTGTTCTTTGCCCAATTGCGGCTCTTCCCACAAACCTCAAATTTTGGTGGTGTTTCTGCTGATTGCCCTCCTATTTTGAGATTGATTTTCGTTTCAGTCCTCCTCAAATCAAACTCTAATGGGAACCATGACTGAAACTTCAAAATAACTATTAGATTGACTGAAGCTGGAGATGAGTTAAGTATTTACAATGAGCAGACTCGTTCCTTCCTGCAGTAGCAGATACAGAATATTACATTTCTGTACATTGTACTTTTCTGCATCGTTCTGCTCCTTGCAAATGCTGTACGCGCTCCATGTCTGGTTGTTTCAATGACGTTGAACCAGCCTGCTATAAGTTTACAGTTTAACTTGTCTGAGAGAGGCTTGACTTGCACAGGTCCAAAATTATAAAGCTTTGGTATCCCATACTTGGGTTTAGTGCAGCATTAAAGAAAGCATGGTTTCTCATGCTACAAATATATCCATTGCAAACTTTGCAGTAAGTACCCATTGCAAATACATTCTCCCTGGATATCTTGATCAAGATTGTCTCATCCTTTTGGTCATTAAAATTTATAATAACTTCTGCTTTTGAGAGATGGGACAAAGGTAAAGTCACTCGAAGGAAGGTGGGGAAGAGGACAATGCCCTGATGGGTCATAATGTCAAGGTTTAATTTTTGAACCAAATTAGCTGATCCCTGGGATACTGGTTGGGAATGCCCCAATTGTTCATTGTGCCTTTGGGTTTAAAAAGGGTTTCCTGCGCTTGGTTTTATGTACAGCTGCCCCTTCTGGAGGCTGGTGTGCCCACTCGATGAGTATTGACCAGATTATTTGGCAGTTGATCAGAGGATCGCCTACTTGTTGTACACCGTTTGCTGCTACTCTCAAACTATACCACTAGAAGGAAACCGATACCTTAGGGGGAAGAGTTGGGGAATGCACTTTAGGAGCTCTCTCTTTTCTTCCACCCGCCCAACCAATTTAGTAGTGCTGTTTCTTGCTGTTGAAATGTGCTTCTGTCAGCTGACTGAAAAACAATGCATCGTTCTCGAACCCTGGATGTGTTGATAATTTGATCGAGATTCTGACACTTGCCCAGATTTAACCTTCCAAATATGTTTTCAAAGCTTCACTGGTGTTATTGCACTTGGAACATTAATCACAAACTATACAATAAAGATGTTGTAGCTGTAACTTGAATAACCCTATGGGTTTTTTGAAAATCTGTTCAAATGTGCATGAATGCATTATCTATTTCCAGTATGTAACTAAAGCTGTTAAATCATTTAATGTAATATCAATGTATAATAAAATGTTGAATTAAAATATTTTCATTGCTAATTCAACCATAAGACATTTGAACCTGCAGCATACTTTTGCCACCACCTACAAGGCAACGGTACAAGTAGGAGTGTGATGGAATACTCTACTTACCTGGATGAATGCAGTTTCAACAAAAACAATGCAGCTCAACACCATCCAAAACAAAGTAACCTGCCTGATGGGCACGCCTTCCACCACTGGCAGCAGGGTGTAGTTTTCTACTACAGCAACTTTCTAAGGCTCCTTCTACAGCACCTTCCACATCCGTCATCTCCACTACCTAAGAATTTGGGGCATAGGAACACTACCTGTTCCCCAAGACACACACGTCACCACCATTCCTTCACTGTCACTTAGCATGCTCACTCTCTTCCCGGACAAAGGTCGTCAATCACTAAGCACCCCTAGAGGTAATAATTATTTTAATTTAAATTTAGAATACCCAATTCATTTTTTCCAATAAGGGGCACTTTAGCGTGGCCAATCCACCTACTCTGCACATCTTTGGATTGTGGGGGTGAAACCCACGCAAACACAATGTTCAAACTCCACATGGCAGTGACCCAGAGCCGGGAGTGAATCTGGGACTTTGGTGCTGTGAGGCAGCAGTGCTAACCATTGCGCCACAGTGCTGCCTCTCTTGAGGTAATAATGATCTTTATTAGTGTCACTAGTAGGCTTACTGTGAAAATCCCCAGTCGCCACGCTAGTGCCTGTTCGGGTGCACGTCCCTCATTGTCCAATTAACCCTTCCCTCAATGTCCAATTCACCCAACAAGCATATCTTTTGAAACATGTGGGAGGAAACTCACGCAGACATGGGGAGAACATGCGGACTCCACATACACAGTGACCCAAGTCAGGGAATCAAACCCGGGTCCCTGGCACTGGGCATAACAGTGGTTAGCACTGTTGCTTCAATGTAGATGGACTGTTGTCTTGTGTTGCTGTGCCTTCTACTGCCTGGATCATAGTCTGGAATTTGCTTCGTTACTTCTCCCTCTGCTTCATCATTTTGAAATCCTTAAATTTATGTATGTGTATACCTTTGTCAATTAGCTGAATCCCTGTTTCCAGGTCTTGGCTCAGTCCTGTAGATTGTGGAATTTCCACTGCATATTCAAGTATTCAGTTTTAAATGTATTAATTTGTCACTCCTATCCTTTTCAGGCAATGATTTCCAGGCCCCACCACCTGTAGAATGAAAATATTTCAACTCCTGTAATCTTGCTGGCAATTATTTTAAATTGTGCTGTGTGGTTATTGAAGGGAAATGGATCCTTATCCTCCAACATTCCTGACGCACAATCAATTGCACAAAGACTAAAGTTGGGTACAACTGTGGCTTTATTATAGTCAGATGCGTGGCTTCCTGCTGCAGCTGGTGAAATGGCAGGACACTGGAGGTCATGCATATTTATACAGTTCTCCCTGGGTGGAGCCAGCTGGCAAGCGCTACCGGCGAAACTGTAGTGCAGGTCCTACCTTACATCTCCTATTACAGAGGATCACTACATTTGGATCACCACATTCACCCCCTGTTAAAAATGAGTCCGGCGGGGGTGACGTGAAACTATATACAATTAGTGCAATTATGTACGGTGGTAGGGAAAGAAAAGTCCATGTTGACGAACCGGAGTCCGTCAAAGGTTCAGCCGGTCCGGTACTTTGGTGCTTCGTTGGGAGAGGTGTAACGGTGGCGGCGAAGTCGGTGCTGGCGGTGGTGGAGGTGGCAGCGATGGCGGTGCTGATGCTGGCCAGTCATCGGGGAACTCCGGGAGCGTGCAGAAGTCCTCTTCGTCCTCTTGTGCGGAAAAGGGGAGGGGGGTGGTGGTCTGGTGGGGTCAATATTGGCAGTGCAGGGGGGGGGGGGGGGGTTGTTGGGGTGGAACCCGACGGTGCCAGGTCCCTGAGTGAGACAGTATCTTGGCGGCCGTCAGGGAACTCAACGTAGGCATATTGAGGGTTGGCGTGGAGCAGGTGAACCCTGTCAACCAAGGGGTCCACCTTGTGGAGTCGGACGTGCCTACGGAGAAGGACCGGTCCTGGAGCAGCGAGCCAAGTCCCGGATGTGGACTTCCTGGGGAAGGTGAAAACACGTTCATGGGGTGTGTTATTAGTGGCAGTGCACAATAGTGACCGGATGGAGTGTAGAGCATCAGGGAGGACCTCCTGCCAGCGAGAGGCTGGGAGGTTCCTGGACCGTAGGGCCAGCTGGACGGCCCTCCAAACCGTCCCATTCTCCCGTTCTACTTGCCCGTTTCCCCAGGGGTTGTAGCTGGTCGTCCTGCTGGAGGCTATACCCCTGCTGAGCAGGAACTGACGCAGCTCATCGCTCATGAATGAGGATCCCCTGTCACTGTGGATGTAGGCGGGGAAACCGAACAGGGCGAAGATGGTGCTGAGGGCCTCGATGACGGAGGCAGATGTCATATCGGGGCATGGGATGGCGAACGGGAATCTGGAGTACTCGGCGACCACACTGAGAATGTACGTGTTACGGTCGGTGGAGGGGAGGGGCCCTTTGAAATCCACGCTGAGGCGTTCAAAGGGGTGGGAAGCCTTCACCAGGCACGCAGGGACCGGCCGGTAGAAGTGCGGCTTGCACTCTGCACAGACCTGGCAGTCCCTCGTGACTGTCCTTACTTCCTCGACGGAGTAGGGCAGATTGCGAGCTTTGACCAGATGGTGCAATCGAGTGACCCCTGGGTGACAAAGGTTGTCGTGTAGGGCCCGGAGTTGGTCCACTTGTACGCTGGCACATGTACCTCGGGAGAGGGTGTCTGGGGGCTCGTTGAGTTTACCGGGGCGATACAAGATCTCGTAATTATAGGTGGAGAGCTCGATTCTCCACCACAAGATTTTATCATTTTTGATCTTGTCCCGCTGTGTGTTATTGAAGATGAAGGCTACCGACCGCTGGTCCGTAAGGAGAGTGAATCTCTTACCGGCCAGGTAATGCCTCCAATGCGGCACAGCTTCAACGATAGCTTGGGCCTCCTTTTCGACGGATACGTGTCGAATTTCAGAGGCATGAAGGGTGCGGGAAAAGAATGCCACGGGTCTGCCTGCCTGGTTCAGAGTGGCGGCAAGGGCAACATCTGAAGCGTCGCTTTCTACTTGGAAAGGCAGTGACTCGTCCACTGCGCGCATCCCGGCCTTGGCGATGTCTGCTCTGATGCGGGCGAAAGAGTGTTGTGCCTCGGCCGCGAGGGGGAATTGGGTGGACTGGAGGAGTGGGTGGGCCTTGTCTGCATAGTTTGGGACCCACTGAGCGTAGTAGGAAAAGAACCCCAGGCAGCGTTTGAGGGTCTTGGGGCAGTGGGGGAGGGGAAGTTCCATGAGGGGTAGGGGTCCATGCGGTAGGGGTCGGACCCGAGAAGTCCGTTTTGGACTATATAGCCGAGAATGGCTACCCGGGTCGTGCTGAACACACACTTCACTTTGTTATAGGTCAGGTTGAGAAGAGTGGCAGTACGGAGGAATTTATTGAGGTTGGCATCATGGTTCTGTTGGTCATGGCCGCAGATGGTGACATTATCTAAGTACGGAAAGGTGGCCCGCAAACCGTACTGGTCGACCATTCGGTCCATCTCTCTTCGGAAGACCGAGACCCCATTTGTGACACCGAAAGGGACCCTAAGGAAGTGGTAGAGGCGACCGTCCGCCTCGAAGGCAGTGTATGGCCGGTCCGACTTCCGGATGGGGAGCTGGTGGTAGGCGGATTTCAGGTCAATTGTTGAGAAGACCCAGTACTGTGCAATCTGATTGACCATATCAGATATGTGTGGGAGGGGGTATGCGTCAAGCTGCGTGTACCGATTGATGGTCTGGCTGTAGTCCACGACCATCCTGTGTTTCTCCCCAGTTTTAACCACTACCACTTGGACTCTCCGGGGGCTGTTGCTGGCCTCGATAATACCCTCCTTAAGCAGCCGCTGGACTTCAGACCTGATGAAGGTCTTGTCCTGAGTGCTGTACCGTCTGCTCCTAGTGGCAACGGGCTTGCAATCCGCAGTTAGATTGGCAAAAAGGGAGGGGGGATCGACCTTGAGGGTCGCGAGGCCGCAAACGGTAAGGGGGGGTTAGGGCCTGCCGAATTTGAGGGTGAGGCTCTGGAGATTGCACTGGAAGTCCAGGCCCAACAGGAGTGCAGCACAGAGGTTAGGAAGGACATAGAGGCGGAAGTTACTAAATTCTATGCCCTGGACCATGAGGGTGACTGTACAAAAGCCTCGGATCGGGACGGAGTGGGATCCGGAGGCTCGGGAGATCCTTTGATTGGCAGGGTGGACCGCGAGGGAGCAGCGCCTTACCGTATCTGGGTGAACAAAGCTTCCGGTTCTCCCGGAGTCCAGCAGGCATGAGGTCGCATGGCCGTTGATTTTAACTGTCGTCGACGCAGTGGCCAGGTTGTGTGGGCGAGATTGGTTCAACGTCATTGAAGCGAGCTGTGGGTAGCCATCGGACGCTTTGGGTGGCGAGCGTGTGGGGTTCCGATGTCGGGATGTCCGGGGACCCTGTGGGGAACAAGATGGCGCCGCCCATTGCAGGGTCGGGACAAGATGGCGGCGCCCATGGCCGAAGGGGGACAAGCTGGCGGTGCCCATTGGTCGCACACGGACCCGGGTGCCTGGAATGGGGGAGGGGATGATAGCGGGCGCGATCGCAGCACATGGACCAGTGTGTCTGGCGTGGGGGAGGCGGCAATAGCGGGCGCGATCGCAGCGACTGCGTGGGCCTGGCACACAGCCGCGAAGTGGCCCTTTTTACTGGCCCTTTTACAAACTGCAGTGCGGGCCGGGCAGTTTTGGCGGGGGTGCTTCTGCTGACCGCAGAGGTAGCAGCCGGGACCCCCGGGGTGCGCGGATCGGCGTGCGGCGCAGGCGTATTGCAAAGGCAGGGCCCCGGCTGAGGAGGTCGTCAGCGGGGTTCAGGAGGGGTAGGAAGGGGGTAGAAGGGTGGGCAACGCGGCGGGAGAGGTACGATTGAACGTTACGGGATGCGACCGTTCTGGAGAGCGCCAAGGTTTTCGTCTCCGCCAGTTCGAGCGTGGCCCCTTCCAGCAATCGTTCTCGGATGCGGTCCAACGCAACCCCCATCACGAAGGCATTGCGCATGAGGCGATTCGCGTGTTCGGCGGCCGTGACGGCCTGACAGTCACAGTCCCGGACGAGTGGAATTAGGGCCCGCCAGAAGTCTTCGATGGACTCACCAGGTAGTTGCGAACGGGTGGCAAGTACATGCCTGGCGAAGAGCGTGTTCGCCTTCTGCGCGTAGTGTTTTTTGAGGAGTTCCATTGCTTTTGTGTAAGTCGTGGCATCTTGGATCAACGGGAACACGCTGGAGCTCAGTCTGGAGTACAGGACGTTTATCTTCTGAGCCTCCGTTGGCGCAGGGTCCGCCGCATTGACGGAAGTCTCGAAACATACTAGCCAGTGAGTAAAGTCTTTCCTGGCGCCGGGCGAGTGCAGATCCAGCTGCAGGCGATCGGGCTTAATTCGGATATCCATTCTGTGGAAAGTCTGACTGTAATAAATTGATGCACGATCAATTGCACAAAGACTAAAGTTGGGTACAACTGTGGCTTTATAACAGTCAGATGCGTGGCCTCCTGCTGCAGCTGGTGAAACGGCAGGGCTCTGGAGGTCATGCATATTTATACAGTTCTCCCTGGGCGGAGCCAGCCGGCAGGAGCTACCGGCGAACCTGTAGTGCAGGTCCTACCTTACATCTCCTATTACAGTGGTTCACCACAATTCCCAAAACAAATAACTCTAAAACATTCCATGTGGCAAAAATTTTAGTTCTGTTAACATCCTCAAAGCTCCTTTCTGCCTTCTACTTAGCCGTGCCTGTGTGGGTTTCACCCCCTCAAATCCAAACATGTGCAGGGTAGGTAGAATTGCTATGCCTCTTAATTTAATTGGGGGGAAAAAAATTGGGCCCTTTAATTTTTTTTTAAAAACCTACTTTTGGCAGAACTGTAAGTGATTCTGAACAGCTGGATGTATTTCTATATAAATGATCTTTACCACCTGGCTTTTCTCCTCAACACTTCAATGTAGATGTAAATATCATTCCCATTATCCAGTTATGCCATCTTAGGACACTGGTGAAGTGGTTGGGGGATCTTGTTGTGCACACATGACCCTATCAAATAGTACCTCCACTTGTAAAGCAAGCTAGGAAATCTGGTAGAGATGAACACCATATAAATGCAGTTTGATCCATCTTTTGACTTTTAAAGATGCCAAGTACTTCACTTCTGGCCCTGGGCTCTATGGTCCCTTCTGCTGCCGTGTCATTCAATATGATCATGGCTGATCCTCCATTTCAACTCCACTTTCGCAGCCAGCAGTAGCAACCTGCCTACCCGGTTGAGCCCCCTCAGAAACTTAAACAAAAACAGAAAACACTCGACATTCTCAGCTGGCCTGACAGCATCTGGAGAGAAAAGGGAGCTGACGTTTCGTGGTCTGGAGACTTTGTCAAAGCCCTTCATAATCTTGAATGTTTCAATGAGATCATTTCCTCATTCTTCTAAATGTCAGGAATATAGGTCCAATTTACCCAGCCTCCTATCATCGGTACCTGGGATGAGAAGGTTGTCCAATCAAATGAACCTTCAATGTTGAATAAGCAAATGTAAAATACTTTACTGATAGTATCCTCAAACTAAATGAGACCTAGTTAATGGTTGGTATGCAAAATACATTTTGGTGCCATTAAAATCTCCATTCTGAACACATTTAGTGCATGGTGGCATTGCAATTTTGCTGGACTAATGCTCTGGACTCAAATCCAAACCCCATTGTGGAAGTTGGGGGAATAAATTCAGCTAAATAAAATGGAATGAGAAAGCTAGAATCAATATTGGTAACCATGAAACTAAAAGATGGTCATAAAATCCCACTAATGGGGCAGCATAGTGACGCAGTACTTAACACAGCTGCCACACAGCACCGAGGACTTGGGTTCGATCCCAGCCCCGGGTCACCGTCCACATGGAATTTGCACATTCCATGTCTGTGTGGGTCGCACCCCCACAACCCAAAGCTGTGCTAAAATTGTCCCTTAATTGGAACAAAAATATAATTGGGTACTCCAAAATTCTACTAATGTCCTTTAGAGAATTTCATAGAATTTACAGTGGAGGCCATTTGGCCCATCGAGTCTGCACCGGCCCTTGGATGGAAAGTGCACCCCATCCCAGTAACCCCACCTAACTTTTCTTTTGGACACGAAGGATAATTTATCATGACCAATCCACCTAACCTGCAGATCTTTGGACTATGGGAGGAAACCGGAGCACTCGGAGGAAACCCACGCAGACACGGGGAGAATGTGCAGACTCCACACAATGAATCAAACCTGGGACCCTGGCGCTGTGAAGGAACTGTGCTAACCACTGTGCTGCCCTGAAAGGGGTGTAGGTTTCCCTTCTGCAGCACTCTGAAATGACCCATCAAACCATAGAATTCCTAGTACAGGAGGCATTTGGCCCATAGAATCCTCACCAACCCATTGAAAGATAACCCTAACCCAGGTCACTCCCCCACCCTCTTTCCCGCAACCCCACCTAATCACAACTTTAGCCACAGAGGCAATTTTAGCATGGCCAATCCACCCAACCTCCACATCTTTGGACAGTGGGAGAAAACCCACACAGGTTTAGTCAAGAAGATAGTTCATGGCAGCACGGTGGCAGTGGTTAGCATTGTTGCCTCACGACACCGAGGTCCCAGGTTCAATCCCGGCTCTGGGTCACTGTCTGTGTAGACTTTGCACAGTCTCCCCGTGTTTGTGTGGGTTTCTTCCCGACAACCCAAAGATGTGCAGAGTAGGTGGATTGGCCACACTAAATTGCCCCTTAATTGTAAAAAAAAATGAATTGGGTACTCTAAAAATGTTTTACATTTTTTTTTTTTTTTAAAAAGATGGTTCACCAGCATCTTAGGGAAATTAAAAATGGGTCATAAATACTGGCCCTACCAGCAGTAGCCATGTTTCCCAATTGAATAAATTCTGGAGGAGACTCAACCCAATCAATCAGATTGCATCTATACCCACTGCCAATCAGAGCTTCTGCCAGTATTTTAGACAGCCCCGAATGTCACCCAAGCACAACGCAATGCCATCCGCGCTCTCAAGATCAACCAGAGCATCGTCATCAAACCAGCAGACAAAGATGGGGCCATTGTCATACTGAACAGAACGGACTACTGCAAAGAAGTATACCGACAACTGAACAACCAAGAACACTACAGACAGTTACCCGCAGATCCAACCAAGGAACACATCCGCCAACTTCACAGTTACCCGCAGATCCAACCAAGGAACACATCCACCAACTTAACAGACTGATCAAGACCTTGGATCCAGATCTTCAGAGCACCCTACATGCTCTCATCCCACGTACTCCCCGCATTGGAGATCTCTACTGTCTCCCGAAAATACACAAGGCCAACACACCAAGCCATCCTATCGTTTCAGGCAATGGGACCGTGTGAGAACCTCTCTTGCTACATCGAGGGCATCTTGAAACCCATTGTACAAGGTACGCCCAGCTTGTCACGACACGACGGACTTCCTACAGAAACTCAGCACCCATGGACCAGTTGAACCAGGAACATTCCTCGTCACAATGGACATCTCGGCACTCTACACCAGCATCCCCCATGACGACGGCATTGCTGCAACAGCCTCAACACCGACAACTGCCAATCTCGACGCAATTCTGCAACTCATCCTCTTCATTCTGGATCACAGTCTTCACCTTCGACAACAAGTTCTTCATCCAGATGCACGGAACAGCCATGGGGACCAAATTCGCACCCCAATACGCCAACATCTTCATGCACAAGTTTGAACAAGACCTATTCACCACACAGGACCTTCAACCGACGTTATACACCAGATACATCGATGACATTTTTTTCCTTTGGACCCACGGCAAAGAATCACTGAAACGACTACACGATGACATCAATAAGTTCCATCCAATCATCTGACTCACCATGGACTACTCTCCAAAATCAGTTGCATTCTTGGACACACTCGTCTCCATCAAGGACGGTCACCTCAGCACCTCACTTTACCGCAAGCCCACGGATATCCTCACGATGCTCCACTTCTCCAGCTTCCACCCTAAACACATTAAAGAAGCCATCCCCTATGGACAAGCACTCCGTATACACAGGATCTGCTCAGACGAGGAGGAGTGTAACGGACATCTAGACGTTGAAAGATGCCCTCGTACGAACGGGATATGGCGCTCGACTCATCGATCGACAGTTCCAACATGCCACAGCAAAAAACCGCACCGACCTCCTCAGAAGACAAACATGGGACACAACCGACAGAATACCCTTCGTCGTCCAGTACTTTCCCGGAGCAGAGAAACTACGTCTTCTCCACAGCCTTCAACACGTCATCGATGAACATCTTGCCAAGGTCATCCCCACTACTTGCCTTCAAACAACCACGCAACCTCAAACAAACCATTGTTTGCAGCAAACCTACCCAGCCTTCAGAACAGTGGCCACGACACCACACAACCCTGCCACGGCAATCTCTGCAAGACGTGCCAGATCATCGACATGGACACCACCATTACACGTGAGAACACCACCCACCAGGTACGCGGTACATACTCGTGCGACTCGGCCAACGTTGTCTACCTCATACGCTGCAGGAAAGGATGTCCCGAAGCGCGGTACATTGGCGAGACTATGCAGACGCTGCGACAACGAATGAACGGACATCACATGACAATCACCAGGCAAGAATGTTCCCTTCCAGTCGGGGAACACTTCAGCAGTCAAGGGCATTCAGCCTCTGATCTCCGGGTAAGCGTTGTCCTTCAAGAACGGCCTTCAGGACGTGCAACAACGCAGAATCGCCGAGCAGAAGCTTATAGCCAAGTTCCGCACACGAGTGCGGCCTCAACCGGGACCTGGGATTCATGTCGCATTACATTCATCCCCCACCATCTGGCCTGTGAAATCCTACCAACTGTCCTGGCTTGACACAATTCATACCTCTTTAACCTGGGGTTACCTCATCTCTGGATCAGTAAAGATTTAATCACCTGCTAATGCTCGCATTCCAAGCATTGTTTGGCATCTTTGAATCTGGCTATATATGTGTTTCTGGAACATACCTCTTCATTCACCTAAGGAAGGAGCAGCGCTCCGAAAGCTAGTGACATCGAAACAAACCTGTTGGACTTTAACCTGGGGTTGTAAGACTTCTTACTGTGCTCACCCCAGTCCAACGCCGGCATCTCCACATCATGGCCAGTATTTTAGACAGAGGTTTGTGTTAAATAAGGCGAAGGCAGAGTAAGAAAAGCTTACAGGGGAAAGGATGAGGTGTACCTTTTTCAATCAGATGTTACTGACCTCCAGTAATCAGTACCACCATCTGAAGTGCCACTCCAGCATTTAAAAGGCAAGTTTCAAGGGCATATACCTTAGGCAGTGATAGTTCAGGAGACACACTTTTTATTCAAGAAATTAAAGTACATTACAAATATGTTCTTTGAACAATTATCTCAATGTTCAAAAGCAGTTTAGAAAAAAAAATAGAATATACACAACTGATGGTTGGAAGCCTTTCCTGTTCAGTCGCAGAATATCTCACACTGTCACAATTCAAACCAGTAAACGCTCGACTGCCTGTTGAACAGACTGAATCTGTGGCTTCAGCTGAGAGCCTTCCTTTATTGTAACAGAGCATGCAATAACTGGCCGACACACCCCACACGCACGCCCCAGAGCCTGCTTAGACCTTACAAAAACGTAAGGGACATTTTTATCTTCACAGAGAAGAGGCAAATGAAGAATAATCTCCAATGGTTCAGCATCTGCAGCCATCACTATCAACTCAGCAACTCCCCTGTTCAAGGTCTTGGTGGCTGCAAAGAAAAACAGGTCTATTAATTCTGACCTCTGGTTTTAGAAAGGAAAGTATAAAGAAGGATTGGATTGGATTTGTTTATTGTCACGTGTACCGAGGTACAGTGAAAAGTATTTTTCTGCGAGCAGCTCAACAGATCATTAAGTACATGAGAAGAAAAGGGAATAAAGAAAATAAATAGGGCAACACAACATATACAATGTAATTACAAAAGCACTGGCATCAGATGAAGCATACAGGGTGTAGTGTTAATGAAATCAGTCCATAAGAGGGTCATTTAGGAGTCTGGTGAGGGGAACACTCTGACCAATCCATCTCAAGGGGGGGTGGGGGGGGGGGGGGGGGGAAGAAGTGTTCCATGCTTGGTCACCCTCCCACGCAGCAATGGTGGCCCCATATTGTCAGGCAATCCTACCCCAAAGGGGAAAGTACTGCTCCACAATATCATAGAATTTACAGTGCAGAAGGAGGCCATTCGGCCCATCGAGTCTGCACCAGCTCTTGGAAAGAGCACCCTACCCAAGGTCAACACCACCCACCCTATCCCCATTACCCAGTAACCACAACCAACACTAAGGGCAATTTTGGACACTAAGGTCAATTTAACATGGCCAATCCACCTAACCTGCACATCTTTGGACTGTGGGAGGAAACCGGAGAACCCGGAGGAAACCCACGCACACACGGAGAGGATGTGCAGACTCCGCAGACAGTGACCCAAGCCGGAATCGAACCTGGGACCCTTGCTACCATGCTGCCCCAAGGCATCACCTCTCACTATTTTTCATTTTGATTATTAACTTATTCCCACTGCAGGTTGGTACAGAATGGAATGAATCTGTTAAAAGTTGCTGGGTTTCCCATATCCGGTTTAATCTACCCTGAAGCAATAAAACCAAACTGAACGACCATTTTGCGAGATCTTGCAGTGCACAAACTTCACAAGGAATTGGTTGCATAGATAGCATTTTGGAACAGGTGTGATAAGCTGATAGAAATGCAGTCACTTAGAATATGCAGAGCAAAATAGGCCTTCACCTGGAGAATACAGTTTGACCCGACTGCTCCAATTTAATATCCAAAACTGTATCCAGGAAGCCTAACATAAAGTACCTTCATTAGCTCCCTTTCGCAGTTGCTTATAGTTCCCCGCTTGCTGCACAAGATCCAGAATTGTCTTTGTTAGCTGGGCATCCGCAAGAGGATAGGCTTTTGGGTTAACGTCTTGTTCTGACTACATTAATAAAAACACAATACACAGTTGCATTTATTAGAAAGGAGCCTGGTACTTAACGTAGCCCTGCACCAAATTACAAAACCACATCCGGCTGTGTACATCACTCCTCGTGTTTAAAAACATGCCTTTCCTCGTGTCACCTCTGGGTTTGTTTAATTCCGTGCCCTGTGGCAGAGGAATTGGGACAGGCGCTGCCTGAGCTGATAAAGCCCCAGGGCTCCAGACCAAGAGTTGGAAAGTGGGATGAGGCTGGATAACTCTTTGGGCTGACACGGACACGATGGGCAGAGCGGTCTGCATGCGCATGTTCTATAATTGTGCGTATGGGGTGTTGTGGCTGTGGACCGGCCCGGGGAGTGGTTCAGCTCCAGGAACCGCGCTGAGAGCAGGCAGCCTGGGCTGCGAAAGGAGGGCCGGAGCCTGCGGCCTCCACCCGCGGAATCTCCGCCCGGCCTCACTTACCATCTTCGTGCGATAATCCAAGCTGGCTGGTGGCTTTTCTCAGCTGTGTTTTCCCCGCTGTCCCCTCAGCTGCCGCTTCACTGAGGACCGAGCTTCCCTCCGAGTCACCGGCGCCGCGCTCACTCAAACCACCCGGCACCAAAGAGACACCAGTGGGCAAGAGAGCACCCACTCGTCATCGGGAGGCAAGGCACTCGCAGCGCCACCTCCGCTGAGATGTATTCATTACACGTGACGGCCATTCGGCCCGTCTGCAGCTTCAGGGTTTTAATAAGGCCCGTCAACTGAATAGAAGAACAAAAATTAACTGGTGGACAAAGAACAATCGGAGCACAGTCCAAAAGGAATAAAGAGGAAACGGAAACTTAAAACCCATCAAACCAAAATGTGAGAATCAGGGTGTATAATATAGTCCAGCCCTTGCAGTGCCCACCGAGCATGGAAGGCCTTGAGTGTGCCCATGGACACCGCTCTCTGTCCAGGGATACCCGGTCGCGAATAAAGCCGCAAAGAGGGGCAGACAGTCAGATGACCCCCCCTCAGCCGCCCACTGCCTGGACCTGTTTATGGCAAGTTTGGTCAGGTCCAGGAGCAGGTTCACGAGGAGGTCCTCTGCCTCTGCCTCCCCCCCCCCCCCCCCCACCTCTGCACCAGATGCCCATAGATCAGGAGCGTGGGGCTGAAGTGCAAACAAAACCTTAACAATGTTAGCAAGAAACCAAAAAGGGAGTGCAACGTAGGACAATGAACAGAGACGTGGCTCAAGGACTCCACAAGGTGGCAGAAAAGGCAAGGCTCTTGGACGTCCGTGAACCGGTGCAAACAGTGGTTGCACTGTACTGCCGCGTGCATCACCTTCCACCCCAGGTCTCCAGGTTTTATGGGAAGAACACCTCCGTAGAGGGACCTCCACCACTGGACGGCAATGAGGCACGTCCGGAAGGTGGGTGAGGATAAGGACGTGGAAGGTGTGCAGCAGCAGACCGTGCAGGAAACCCCTCCGTTCAGTACGAAACGGCGGGTATTTCCGTGAGGCGGCTGTGGTTGTGGGGTACCGGCACTCAGGGGACGTTCCGGGACTTGGGACGAATGTGGAACTCCGTCCAAGCAGGGGTCCACCCAGACGGGATACCACCGCACACCTGCATCACCTCGAGATCAAGTGTGCCCTCGGGGTCGAGCACGACCATTTTGAGGCCTTGAATGGCTTCAGCCGCATGCCAGACGGACACCGATCCGTGCTGGGCGAGCGCGTAGGGTGTCATCCAGCCCACTCCTCTGCCACCCAGCACGTCCGCGACCCTGGTCACCCTGGCAGCCACAGCCTTCCGCTCTGCCAGCCACCGGAATGGATATTGGCATAGGTGCGGTTTCCTGAGCAGCGGCTCTCTCACAGAGGTTATGGACTATCACGTGATAAACTTACCCGTTAAAGGGGCGGGACTTCCCCTATACAAGGGAAGCCTGTTGGGTATAAAACCCCCGGCCTAAATGTAGGTCAGGGTGGGATAACCCTTCTGGGAGCGGAGAAGAGTGTCATGATATGCAGACACACACATAATGATATACAGGCAGGCACAGACAAGCAGCTAATGGGCACAGAGAACAGGACATGACCAATAAGCAGGCAGGACACTCAGGGGTGGGATCTGACTATAAAAGACACGAGGCACTCACACTCCGCCTATTTCCACTGATGAACATCTAGAGAGTCAGTCAAGGGTGTTGTTACAATCTCACACCTCCACCACGTGGCTAAGAGCTAGTCTGGTTCAGTCAGACAGAGTAACCACACTTAAGTTAGCAGGGAGTCGAACTCACAGAGAACTGTGCTAACTGTGCTATTAGTTCAATAAACCTGATCGAACTAACTTCAAGGTCTGGAGTATCTTTTTGATCTAAGCTGCATCCAGTTGCAGCCAGTGTTATACCAGTGTACCTAACACGACAAAGTAGCTGTGTATGGCATTAAACCTTGCTTTGCCTCCAAATGTCTATTCCTTATGGTCACTCTGCTCAGATCCAGCAGAGTCTAAGATTGCATGTTTTACTGGCTCTCGGCTTCTATAATTGTGGACTTCACAGGATGTCACGCCTGCATTGCATGCACATGAACGTCTCAAAGTGATGGACAATTTTACTTTATAAAGAAGCACAAAAAATTAACAATTTATCATGACAAAATGGATTCCAGAGTCAGGTGACTGTACAAGGACAAACATATCTGAGCATACTGCTCAAAAGGCATAAAAATAGAAATGGCCTTGGAGGACCTTCTGTTGAAGCAAATTAAAGTAACAATGACTGGCTCCATGGAAATGGAATTACAAATAAAGCATTTCATAGTCTATTCATGGCTAGAATGTTGATGTGTTATCAAATATCCTCCTGTGTGGCAACTTGCTCAGCTATCAACCTGTGATGTGAACAATTTGTTACATTGATACTGTTGTTACAAGACAGAAACTGACTTGTGATATGAAATACCTGGATGTCCTTGTTAATCCAAAAGAACCAGCCAGACCAAGCCATGTTAGTCCAGGATACACTGACCAGAGGGAACCCATCTTACCCAAAACAAAAGAGGACCCTCTGAAAGAATCCATCATCGTCAGAGAAGCTGGACTTATTTGCTTTACCTGCAGGATTATATTTCTCCACAACAGAGACTTGACCACAAATATGACTGAAAAGCCAGAAAACTGCTACTGTTTGGAGTATCATTGTGGGTTCATCACCATGTAGCCACCTAAAATGGCTGATTCCCTATTAATTTGGCCAAAACCCGATTTAAAATGGCTAACCGAAAAGGCTGATGGGAAAAGCAGGCAACAGGACACAAACGGACAGCTGCAGACAGAATAGCATATTTGGCTCTGGGGAAGTCGGCCCAGATCGATACTCAAGACTATTAGCAGCACATCAACCCAGACATCTGCAGTTTAATCGGCTATCCCCGGGAACAATTGCAACATATTAGCAATTGAATGCCGGGCCAGACCTGTTGGCGCCTGCAGTGGCCGAAACAAAGACAGGTGAACGACCACCCCCCGATCGAGGAATCGCCCCGTTATTGGATATATCGAACCCAGTGATTGGGAACAAGTCCAATCACTTGGGACTCAGGGTCAAGGGCCGCCCCGAGAGGCGGGAAGCCCCGGGACCCTATAAAGTGAGGGGCCAAGTTCAGATCGCTCTCTCTCTCCCTTCTTCGCCTGCTCGCGACCTTCGCAAGAACATCGACCAGAAAGCGTAAGTTTGACTCCAGCGATCGCTACCCGATAGACTCCTAGCCATCGACCCGTATCAGCCTTTTGAATCCCGCGGGCCAGATCCGATTCGATAAGCCATTCGTTTCCCTGACCTGGTGGGCCCTTCCTAAAGTTAAGTATTGGCCAGTAGTGGTAGGTTTCTATATAGAGAGTAGCATTATTGTGTAAGCATTACTTGTTGTATATAATAAATGACCGTTGATTTCAATCTTACTAAGCGGTGTGCTGACTTATTAATCATAACTCGAGCTTGAACCATGTGGTGGTATCAGAACGATACCTGGCGACTCATGAGCAAAGGTGACATAATCAGAGGTAATAAACTAAGACTGATAAGAGCAACAACCAGAAACCTCCAACCCTCCGTTTTTTCTTAAGTGACCTGAAAGAGAATTTCCAGGCCAGTAATGTTTTCAACTATCATCTTGAATAACTAAAATATCATTTGTACTGATATTCATCAACTCTTCTTAAAAATATCAGTGCAGCCAGGGAAGTGGGACAGTAATTTTCAAAAATGGGGAGAGAAAGGGATTAAGACACTAAAAGATTTGCTTCTTGGGGTCGGTTTGCAGGATTGAAGGAGCTGGGAGCGAAGTATGGGCTGGAGCAGGGGCATGGAGCATGTTTAGATACATGCAGGTTTGAGATTTTGCCAGGAAGGAGATACAGAGCTTCCCGGTGGAGCCAGCCTCCATATTGCTGGAGGAGGTGCTGATGACAGGGGACTGGAGAAGGGGGTAGTGTCGGCAGTTTACGGGGCTATTTTGGAAGAGGAGAAGGCACCACTGGAAGGGATCAAAGCAAAGTGGGAGGAAGAGTTGGGAGAGGGTGTGGTGGAGGGGTTCTGGTGTGAGGTGCTCTGGAGGGTGAACGCCTCCACCTCGTGCGTGAGGTTGGGGCTGATACAGCTGAAGGTGGTATATAGAGCACACCTCACGAGGGCGAGGATGAGCCAGCTCTTTGAGGGGGTAAAAGATGTGTGTGAACATTGCGGGGGGGCCCCGCAAACCACGTTCATATGTTTTGGTCCTGTCCAAAGCTGGAGGATTACTGGAAGGAGGTCTTTAGGGTAACCTCTAAAGTGGTGCACGTGAAACTAGACCCGGGCCTTCGGGAGGCCATATTCGGGGTGTCAGACCAGCCAGGGTTGGAAACGGGTGCGGAGGCAGATTGTAGCCTTCGCCTCGTTGAGCGCCCGAAGGCGGATCCTGTTGGGATGGAGATCAACCTCTCCATCCTGTGCCCTGGTGTGGCAGGGGGACCTGTTGGAATTCTTGACTCTTGAGAAGGTTAGATTTGAACTGAGGGGAAGGATGGAGGGGTTCAACAATTCATGGGCGTTATTCATTGTGCACTTTCAAGAACTGGATAACATTGGGTCAGCACGGTGGCGCAGTGGGTTAGCCCTGCAGCCTCACTGCGCCAAGGTCCCAGGTTCAATCCCGGCTCTGGGTCACTCCATGTGAAGTTTGCACATTATCCCCGTGGGTTTCACCCCCACAACCCAAAGATGTGCAGGCTAGATGGATTGGCCACTCTAAATTGCCCCTTAATTGGAAAAAAGTAATTGGGTACTCTAAATTTATATTAAAAATAAAGAACTGGATAACATTGAACATTAGTTGGGGAGGGGGGCTGTATGTGTTAATGGTGACTATGGGTGATTCCTAATTCCCTTTTGTTATTTGTTTATGTTGACATGCGGGCAGTTGTTTAGGGGTTGGTGGGAGGATGGGATTGTTGTTGTTGATATGGGGATTGACATTATATTCGTTACTGCTTATTGTTTATTGTTGGTGGGTGCAAACTTGGGAGAAAATGTGAAAAAGGAGAATAAAAATATTTTCAAAAAATATATCAGTGCAGGGGGTGACACGGTGGTGCAGTGGTTAGCACTGCTACCTCAGGACGCCAGGGACCCCGGTTCGATCTCAGCCCCGGGTCACTGCCCTGGTTCTATCCTGGCCCCGGGTCACTGTCCATGTGGAGTATGCACATTATCCCTGTATCTGCGTGGGTCTCACCACCCCCCCCCCCCAACCCAAAATATGTGCAGGGTAGTGGATTGGTCATGCTAAATTGCACCTTAATTGGAATTTAAAAGAAAAAAAATCAGTGCATGAGACTCTTTAGAGTGTGAATGAGGAGCGGATGTTTGTATATGTTTTCAGGCGTTGCTAGAAACAAATGTTTATCCTTTTGTTTTTAACATACCAAAACACCTGAGTTTTGTGTGTGTTCTTATAAGTTACATCACTCAAACGTTTTAAAACACTTATCTAAAAAATCTTTTTTTGGCAGTCAGCCAAGAGGTGGGGAAAGGGGAGAAATTATCCCACATCTCTCCCCTGTCTGTAACAAGTATTAATAATGTTGTTCCTACATTACAAACTCACTTTTTAGGAACTATAATATAAATTCTCTGTGAATAGGGGCAGCACAGTGGTTAGCACTGGGACTGTGGCGCTGAGGACCTGGGTTTGAATCCCGGCTCTGGGTCACTGTCCGTGTGGAGTTTGCACATTCTCCCCCTGTTTGCGTGGGTTTTGCCCCCACAACCCAAAAGATGTGCAGGGTAGGTGGATTGGCCATGCTAAATTGCCCCTTAATTGGAAAAAATTAATTGGGTACTCTAAATTTATTTAAAAATACAAAAAATAAATACATTCTCTATGAAGTTTAATTTCCCGATGTTATTTCTAAGCAATACAAAGAGGTTTGGTAATGTATCACTGCAGTTTTAGCGATTTATCATTCACTTAGCAAATTGCTAAATTATCCGTAAACCATTAACATACAATGTGGTCTTCATAAACCAATGTTCAGTACCAGAGCATAGCCTATGGCTAGCTGATGTATTTAAAATTTTATGAGTAAGATGGTTGCATTGGAAAATCATCCGACACAGCTACCTGTGGCCAGAACCAGTAACAACACTGTGACAGTTGACAAAGGAAATATGAATGAGAAATATTTACACAGCATTGTGATTGTTGTCGATTGTCCCTCGATTCAAGAATGACATCCACGCAGGGGTGCGGGATCCTGTCATGGGTGTTCGTGTGACTGAACAGGTTGATTCTCGACTGGTAGGTCTTTTGAGCATGGAGGTAGTGGGATCCGGAGCACATAATTTGTTTCCTTTACTTTCTTTCACAACAACTAGTCTGCTTCATTGTTAAGGCATTTTGACTTAAAGCTTGAAAGACACGTTGTCACCATTTTGAACAATTGAGAGCAAGCTTCTCTTCCGTCTTGAATGTTGCCATGCTTTAAGGAGAGCTTCAGGATGTCTTGAATGTTTTCTTACAAACAGCAATATACAGAGATGTACAAAGGTAAATGTTTACATAAAGATGTGGCAAAGTTATGAGAATGGGAAATAAACTTTATAGACAGGATGTGCATGTCCTACAGATGTTTTTTAAAAATAAATAAATGTAATAGAATTAATATTCTTCCAAGTAAGGATGCAGGATTTTACAGCAAAGACAGAAAATGCGAGAAGCATGTAAATCAACATCTGTGGAGAAAACAGACAAATTACATCACAATGGCACAGTGGTTAGCACTGCTGCCTCACAACGACATGGACCCAGGTTTGATTCCAGCCTTGGATGACTGTCTGTGTGGAGTTTGCATGTTCTCCCAGTGTCTGCGTGGGTTTCCTCTGGATGCTCCGGTTTCCTCCTATAGTCCAAAGAGGTGCAGGTGAGGTGGACTGGCCACGATCAATGTGTGGAGTTATGGGGATAGGGCAGGAGAGTGGTCCTAGGTGGAGTGCTCTTTTGAAGGATTAGTGCAGACTCTATGGCCCGAATGGTCTCCTTCAGCACTGTAAGGATTCTATGGAATAATAACCAGTTTTTTTTTCTAATAAATTCAGAGTCCCCAATTCTTTTTTTCGAATTAAGGGGCAAGTTAGCCAATCCACCTACTCTGCACATCTTTGAGATGTGGGGGTGAGATCCACGCAGACAGAATGTGCAAACTCCGCATGGGCAGTGATCCAGGGCCAGGATCAAACTCGGGTCCTCGGCACCGTGAGGCAGCTGTGCTAACCGTGTCGGCCAATAATCAGTTCTAACCAAGAGTATATACTTAAAATCTTAACAAATCTCTTTTATTCACAGATGTTGACAGAACTATTGAATGTTTCCAGTAGTTCCTTTTTTTGTTTTAGATATCTAACAACTGCAACTTTGTGTACGGTGTGATATATGCAAAGTATAATTCAATATTAGCATACAAAGATTGGAATATGTGTTGGCCATTCAGCCCCTCGAGCCTTTTCCATCATTCGATGAGATCATGACTGATCTGGTTGTGGGCTCAACTCCACTTTCTTGTCTGCCATCCATAACCATTGACTCCTCAACTTCGCCTCTGCATCCTACTGACCAAGTCATTCGATGTGTCTTCCCAAATAACTTTCTCCCGCATTTTTGATCGGTCACAAGCTAGAGGCTTCTGTGAGTCCATGAGACTGCGAGAGATGAGCACGGCGGCACAGTGGTTAGCACTGCTGCCTCACGGCGCTGAGGACCCGGGTTCCATCTTGGCCCTGGGTCACTGTCCGTGTGGAGTTTGCACATTCTTCCCGTGTCTGCTTGGGTCTTACCCCAACAACCCAAAGATGTGCAAGGTACGTGGATTGGCCATGCTAAATTACTCATAATTGAAAAAAAAAATTAAAAGAGAATGTGAGAGATGCTTTGAGTTTCCTTAAGTATTTTCACTGTCCTCCAAGTTCTCAGTAGGACAGTTGCTTCTTTGCTTTGTCATGAACATTTGGTCGTCATATTGGACATGTTCCAAAGCCAGTCCTTGGTGACCACCAGATTGTGTGGGTCACTGATCTGGTCACTGGTGAACGCCATGTTTTGTGGTCCACAGATCTGGTTGTTGGTGAACTGCCATATTGTGTGGATCACAGATTCCCCGTTGAGCCACCCGCCATATTGTGTGGGTCACAGATCTGGTCGCTGGTGAGCCGCCATATTGTGTGGGTCACGAGATCAGGTCGCCGGTGAGCCGCCATATTGTGTGTGTCACGAGATCAGGTCGCCGGTGAGCCGCCATATTGTGTGTGTCACAGGCCTGGTCGCCGGTGAGCGCCATATTGTGTGTGTCACAGATCTGGTCGCCGGTGCGCCGCCATATTGTGTGTGTCACAGATCAGGTCGCCGGTGAGTTGCTGCTGAAACGATGAGGTCGGTGAAGGGAGTGAATTCTGCCCTCGCGAATCTCGTTGTAAGTATCTCGATCTGTATCCGCGCCTCGGCACAGGTTACTGACTGCCGGACAAAAAGTGCTCGGGCCCGTGTGTGCCGAGGCGCAAACGGGAAATTGCCGGTGGGGTGCTGGCCGCTGCGGCCTGAGGCGCTGCCCGAACAGGAGCGGCCGCCCGGGGCCTCAGCGCCCACCCGGCTGGGGCTCGGGCCTGAACCCACTGCAGTCAGGGTGGAAGGCCGGTCCCTGGCAGAGCTACTGTCTGGGGGTAGGTGTTGTGAGGGTTACTGAAGGTCATTGCCACCAGGGGACTGGGAGGCTTTAACCAGAGGGTTCAGTTAAAGCATCAGAAACCCTGAGTCCTCCTCCGCTTCCACAGAATGATATATTTTAAATGCATTGCTGTGTCTCCGCAATCATTAAATGGAGCGAATACCTATGGAGGGGTTTGACATTGCAAAGGTTATTTTGATAAAAGACCAGCTGCACAATTCTTCCACTGACAGGGCCTCATTTTTTTATACTTCTAATCATAGAATCACAATTTACAGTGCAGTAGGAGGTCATTCGGCCCATCGAGTCTGCACCGACCCTTGGAAAGAGCACCCTACACCTGCAACAGTAGTGAACTCGCCAACATTGAGGGCATTTAAAAGTTTATTGGATAAGCATATGGATGATAATGGCATAGTGTAGGTTAGATGGCTTTTGTTTCGGTGTACTGCGCTGTATCGTTCTATGTTCTATGTTCAGTGATTCTTTTGGGGTGGTGAGAGGATTCTACTTTCACCAAAAATGTTAGGCTCTTTATCTTTACAGTCTTTGTTACGCTGATAATTCGTCAATAAATGTAGTTAGTCATTCAATCTTCGGATCTAAGTTTTGCTTTGCATCAACAACACACAAACATACGAATTAGGGGCAGGAGTAGACCCTTTCGCCCCTCAAATCCTGTTCCGCCATTCAATAGGATCACGGATGACCTGATTGTGGCCCCAACACATTCCAACCTACCCCCCAATAACCTTTGACTCCCTTGTTATTCAATAATGTGGCTACCTCTTTTTAAAATGTTCACTGACCCTTCCTCCACTGCTCTCTGAGCAAATGATTTCCAAAGACTCTTGACCCTCTGAGGGAAAGATAATTTCCTCCTCTCTTTCTTAAATGAGAGACCCTATATTTTTAAACTGCGTCCCCTAGTTCTAGTCTCTCCCACAAGGGGGAACATCCTTTGAGCATCCACCTTGTCAAGTCCCTTTAGGATTATATATGTTTCCATAAGGATGCTGAGAATCCTGCCCAACTCCACCTTCACTATTTCTAGCACAGAAAATTAAGAATTGGGTTTTATGTAGAGTAACATCATAGAATCCCTACAGTGCAGAAGGAGGCCCTTTGAGTCTGTACCAACCCTCTGAAAGAGCACTCCACCTCCCTATCTCAATAACCCCTTAACCTAACCTACACATCTTTGGACACTAAGGGACAATCTAGTATGGCCAATCCACTAAGCTGCACCCCTTTAGTCTGTGGGAGGAAACCGGAGCACCCGGAGGAAACCCACGCACACATGGGGAGAATGTGCAAACTTCACACAGTCAGCCAAGGCAGGAATTGAACCCAGGCCCCTGGAGCTGTGAGGCAGCAATGCTAACCACCGTGCCACCCTCGATTTATCCAAGGCGTTGCTTGGGTCACTTTGGAATATTGCACGTAGTTCTGGATACCTTCTTATAGGAATGATATTTGATCCATGGAAAGGGGACAGTAAAGAAGCATTAAATTGCAACAATTAAGAGGCATCGAGAGGGTTAATGGTGACTGCCTGTTTCTGATTGTCAAGTCAGTAATGAATGAACATAGATAGACTCAGTTATTGTTAGAAGGAGAGGGAAGTTGGAAATTATTTTACACCATCGAATCATAAGAACATAAGAACTAGGAGCAGGAGTAGGCCATCTGGTCCCTTGAGCCTGCTCCGCCATTCAATAAGATCATGGCTGATCTTTTCTGCCTCTACTTTCCGGCCTGAACACCATAACCCAGTGGAAACAACCTGCCCGCATCTATCCTATCTATTCCCTTCATAATTTTATGTTTCTATAAGATCCCCCCCGCATCCTTCTAAATTCCAACATGTACAGTCCCAGTCTATTCAACCTCTCCTCGTAATCCAACCCCTTCAGCTCTGGGATTAACCTAGTGAATCTCCTCTGCACACCCTCCACCGCCAGTATATACTTTCTCAGGTAAGGAGACTAATACTGAACATAAGAACAAGGAACAGGAATAGGCCATCTGGCCCCTCGAGCCTGCTCCGCCATTTAATGAGATCATGGCTGATCTTTGTGGACTCAGCTCCACTCTCCGGCCCGTACACCATATCCCCGAATCCCTTTATTCTTTAGAAAGGCATCTATCTTTTTCTAAAAACGTTTAAAGAAGGAGCCTCAACTGCTACTCCAGGTATGGCCTCACTAACACCTTATACAATTGCAGCATAACCTCCCTAGTCTTAAACTCCATCCCTCTAGCAATGAAGGACAAAACTCCATTTGCCTTCTTAATCATCTGTTGCACCTGTAAACCAACTTTTTGTGACTCATGCACTAGCACACCCTGGTCTCTCTGCACAGTGGTATGTTTTAATATTTTATCATTTAAATAATAATCCCTTTTGCTATTATTCCTACCAAAATGGATAACCTCACATTTGTCAACATTGTATTCCATCTGCCAGATCTAGCCCATTCACTTAACCTATCCAAATCCCTCTGCAGACTTCTGGTATTCCTCTACGCTTTTTGCTTTCTCACTCATCTTAGTGTCGTCTGCAAACTTGGACACATTGCACTTGGTCCCCAACTCCAAATCATCTATGTAAATTGTGAACAATTGTGGGCCCAACACTGATCCCTGAGGGACACCACTAGCTACTGATTGCCAACCAGAGAAACGCCCATTAATCCCCACTCTTTGCTTTCTATTAATTAACCAATCCTCTATCCATTCTACTACTTTACCCTTAATCTTCATCTTATGCAGCAATCTTTTGTGTGGCATCTTGTCAAAAGCTTTCTGGAAATCCAGATATACCACATCCATGGCTCCCCGTTATCTACCGCACTGGTAATGTCCTCAAAAAATTCTACTAAATTAGTTAGGCACGACCTGCCCTTTATGAACCCATGCTGCGTCTGCCTAATGGGACAATTTACATCCAGATGCCTCGCTATTTCTTCCTTGATGATAGATTCCAGCATCTTCCCTACTACCGAAGTTAAGCTAACTGGCCTATAATTACCCACTTTCTGCCTAACTCCTTTTTTAAACAGTGATGTCATGTTTGCTAATTTCCAATCCACCGGGACCACCCCAGAGTATAGTGAATTTTGGTAAATTATCACTAGTGCATTTGCAATTTCCCTAGCCATCTCTTTTAGCACTCTGGGATGCATTCCATCAGGAGATTTGTCTACCTTTAGCCCCATTAGCTTGCCCATCACTACTTCCTTAGTGATAACAATCATCTCAAGGTCACTGGCATGTTATTTGTGTCTTCCACTGTGAAGACCGACCCAAAAAACCTGTTCAGTTCCTCAGCCATTTCCTCATCTCCCATTGTTAAATCTCCCTTCTCATCCTCTAAAGGATCAATATTTACCTTAGCCACTCTTTTTTGTTTTATATATTTATAGAAACTTTTACTATCTGTTTTTATATTCTGAGCAAGTTTACTCTCATCTATCTTACTCTTCTTTATAGCTTTTTTAGTAGCTTTCTGTTGCCCCCTAAAGATTTCCCAGTCCTCTAGTCTCCCACTAATCTTTGCCACTTTGTTTGCTTTTTCCTTCAATTTGATACTCTCCCTTATTTCCTTCGATATCCACGGTTGATTTTCCCTCTTTCTACCGTCCTTCCTTTTTGTTGGTATAAACCTTTACTGAGCACTGTGAAAAATCGCTTGGAAGGTTCTCCACTGTTCCTCAACTGTTTCACCATAAAGTCTTTGCTCCCAGTCTACCTTAGCTAGCTCTTCTCTCATCCCATTGTAATCTCCTTTGTTTAAGCACAAAACACTAGTGTTTGATTTTACCTTCTCACACTCCATCTGTATTTTAAACTACACCATATTATGATCGCTCCTTCCGAGAGGATCCCTAACTATGAGATCATTAATCAATCCTGTCTCATTACACAGGACCAGATCTAGGACCGCATGTTCCCTTGTAGGTTCCATTACATAATAAGAATCTTTGAATCTGTCTATATATATGTTTCTGGAACATACCTCTTCATTCACCTGAGGAAGGAGCAGCGCTCCGAAAGCTAGTGACATCGAAACAAACCTGTTAGACTTTAATCTGGTGTTGTAAGACTTCTTACTGTGCTCACCCCAGTCCAACGCCGGCATCTCCACATCACCATTACATACTGTTCTAGGAAACTATCACAGATACATTCTACAAACTCCTCCTCAAGGCTGCCTTGACCGACCCGGTTAAACCAATCGACATGTAGATTAAAATCCCCCATGATAACTGCTGTACCATTTCTACATGCATCAGTTATTTCTTTGTTTATTGCCTGCCCCACCATAATGTTACTATTTGGTGGCCTATAGACTACTCCTATCAGTGACATTTTTGTCTTACTATTCCTGATTTCCACCCAAATGGATTCAACCTTATCCTCCATAACACCGATGTCATCCCTTACTATTGCCCGGATGTCATCTTTAAATAACAGAGCTACACCACCTCCTTTACCATCCACTCTGTCCTTCCGAATTTGATACCCTCGGATAATGAACTCCCAATCGTGACCATCCTCTAACCATGTTTCAGTAATGGCCACTAAATCATAAGTCATTCACGATGATTTGCGCCATCAACTCATTTACCTTATTCCGAATACTACGAGCATTCAGGTAAAGTACACTTATATTGGCTTTTATCCCTCTGTTTTGAATCTTAACACCTCGGTCAGTAACCTCTCCTAAGTTATTTTTCCTCTTAACGTTTCTCCTAATTTTCCTTGTCGTTGAACCCATATCTTCATGTAACAACCTACCACGTCGCTTTCCATTTATGTTTTTACTTCCCGTTTTATTCCTTTTAGTATTACTGGGGCTATTCACTGAGCCTCAGTCACTGTACCTTGTACTGTCGCCCTTTTTGATTTTTGACTATGGCTTCTCTGCCTTATACTTTCCCCCTTACTGCCTTTTGTTTCTGCCCTTGTTTTACTACCTTCCAACTTCCTGCATCGTTTCCCATACCCCTGCCACATTAGTTTAAACACTCCCCAACTGCTCAAGCAAATAGCCCCCCTAGGACATCAGTTCCAGTCCTGCTCAGGCGTAACCCGTCCAGTTTGTACAGGTCCCATCTCCCCCAGAACCGGTCCCCATGCCCCAGGAATCTGAAACCCTCCCCCTGACACCATCCCTTCAGCCACGTATTCATCCTATATATCCTGTCATTTCTACTCTGACTAGCACGTGGCACCGGTAGTAATCCTGAGATCACTACCTTCGAGGTCCGTTTTCTTAACTTCCTTCCTAGCTCCCTGTGTTCTGCTTTTAGGACCCCATCCCTTTTTTTTACCTATGTCGTTTGTACCGATGTGTACCATGACCACTGGCAGTTCACCCTCCCCCTCCAGAATGTCTTGTACCCACTCCAAGACATCCTTGACCCTAGCACCAGGGAGTCTTGTTTGCGGCCACAGAAACGCCTGTCTATTCCCCTTACAATTGAATCCCCGATAACTATTGCACTGTTACACTTATCATCCCTCCCCTCTGCAGCAGAACCCAACCGTGGTGCCACAAGTTTGGTTGTTGCTGTTTTCCCTGAATCATAGAATTTATAGTGCAGAAGGAGGCCATTTGGCCCATGGAGTCTCCAGCGGCCCTTGGAAAGACCAGCCTACTTAAGCCCACACCTCCACCCTATCGCAATAACCCGACCTAACCTTTTTGGACACTAAGTCTACAAGGGTTAAATCAAAGTGGGTTAATTTCAATAACTGGATTGTTCGAACTAATAGTAAATATTAGGGGAGGTGGTAGCATTGTGGTAATCCAGAGATCCAGGGTAATGCTCTTGGATTCCGGGTTCAAATCCCATCATGACAGGTGAAATTTGAATTCAATAAAAATCTGGAATTAAAAGTCTAATGATGACCTAAAACCATTGCCGATTGCCCCCCACTGAAATAGCCTAGCAAGCCGCTCAGTTAAACAAACTCCTCATTGTGGCGTAGCACAAAGCTGTACCATGGAGTGGTGGTGTGCACTACATTGAGTTCCTGTGCTGAGGTCTGCGTTGTAACTAGGAGCTGAGGGAGGTCAGATGGAGGAGAGCTGTCCCTGGCCACATGTCACTCAGAGCAGCAATGATGGAGACTTGAGCACAATGTCCATTCACCTTCCACCAAGGTCCATGATAAATAGCCAAAGCTGAAATAATTTGCTGCAATAAGAAATCACTGGTCTGTCGTCTGTATTGCACCATGATTAATAACCATTAAAAGTTTAACTAATGATTAAAACTGTAGACTGGAAACACTCAGAGGGTCAGGCAGCATCTGTAGAGAGAGGAACAGAGTTTTAAAAAATTTAGAGTACCTAATTCATTTTTTCCAATTAAGGGGCAATTTAGTGTGGCCAATCCACCTACCCTGCACATCTTTGGGTTGTGGGGGCAAAATCCATGCAAACACAGGGAGAATATGCAAACTCCACATGGACAGTGACCCAGAGCTGGGATCGAACCTGGGACCTCGGTGCCGCAAGGCAGCAGGGCTAACCAACTGCACTACCGTGCTGCCCCGAGAGGAACAGAGTTAAAGTTTCAGGTCAATGACCTTTCAACGGAACCGGAAAGAATTATTGATGCAACAGATTTTAAACAAGCACAGAGCCATGAAAGGGGTGTGAAGAACAAAAGAGAGGGTCCATGATAAAGTGGAAGGCAGGAGGCAGTAAATGACAAAAGAATGATGGTGTAAAATATTAACACACTTTCTCTGTCCACAGCTGCTGACTGGCCTTCTGAGTATTTGTAGCATTTTCTGCTTTTATTTCAGGATCTCAGCGCAGGATCTCAGCATCTGTAATATTTTGCTTCCGTAAAAGTTTATTATAGATTATAATCAGCAAACAAACAGCTTGTTCCAGATTTTGTGCTAGGCATTTTCTGATAACCATGAGTTGCAAAATGGAGCATTAGTTTCTTCTATTATTTAAATACATATTAAAACCTAATGGAGCAAAAACCTGCACTGAGGTATCCAGGAGAGGTACCCTGGCCTTTCTGATTGATACCATTCAATTTGTTGAATTTTTGATTTCAGACGAAGAGGCTTTATTCGCCCAAAGCTGCGCCTAAGTATGAGTTTACGGCAGCTTCAGAGAAACCACACCTTCCACCTCAGGAACTGCAGGTCAGTGAACAACTAGTCATGGCTTCTATTTCAGAGGTATGATTCCACCTTGCGACACAGTAGCACAGTGGTTAGCACTGTTGCTTTCCAGCCCCAGGGTCCCAAGTTCGATTCACGGCTTGGGTCACTGTCTGTGTGGGGTCTGTACGTTCTCCCCGTGTCTACGTGGGTTTCCTCCTGGTGCTCCGGTTTCCTCCCACATTTCCTGAAAGACATGCTGTTAGGTAATTTGGACATTCTGAATTCTCCCTCAGTGTTCCTGAACAGGCTCAGGAGTGTGGCGACTAGGGGATTTTCACAGTAACTTCATTGCAGTGTTAATGTAAGCCGAATTGTGACAATAATAAAAGAAAAGATTACCTTGACCATTTTATTTGAGCGAACCCATGAATGGCATCAAGGCCTTGTGCCATTTTAAGCAGATTGCCCTCAAATGATGTGTATATTGTAATAGTGCACTGCATGCCACTGAGCTTGCTTGTGGCCTGCACTTTGTGTTACTACAATTCTAATCACGTGTTTAAGAAGATTTGCGGGGCCTGAGTATTTGTATCTCTTTTGATCATTGTACACAGGATTCAGAAAAAAAATCAAGTTCAAGATGTTCGGGGCTTGGTTCATTGATCCAGTCAATCGCGAGTCTGTAGACTAGAAGAAGGTCATAGGTTTGGTCTTTTGTTGGTGTGAAATCAGGATGTGGTAGGGACGTAGTTGTGGCTTTTCAGCTTGCTCACTGTTTAGGTTTTCGTGTGATGATTGACCACTAGTGAAAGATACCAGAGGAAACATAGACCCCTTGAAACCACTCAGCGAAGCGTTGGTACTTTAAGAGGAGGAATGGAAGGAGACAAATCATGGAGGAAAGCAGTTGGAATAGAGTATTAGAAATACTTTGCACTGAGTGAACTAAGACATTGCATGCCCTGATGATTTAAATGCACCTTTTCTCAAGTTGATCCAAAGTGCATCACATCTAGTGAATTTCCTTTGAACTGTAATTATCATTGTAATGTAGGAAAACATGGGAGCCAATTTGAGCACAACAAGGTCCCATACACAGCAGTGAAGAGAATGACCAGATATTCTGTCTGTGGTAATGCTGGTTGATGAATAAACGTTGGCCAGAAAAACGTCCCAGCTCTTGTTTAAACTGGTAAATGGAACCTCCGTTTAATTCACAAGACAACAATTCCGACAGTTCAGGACTCCCTCAATAATGCTCTAAGATGTCAGCCAAGATTGTGTGCTCAAATCTCTGGACATCTGTATTTAGTTCCCCCTCCAGTTGATAAATTGAAGTCATATTGTTTTGCACAAATATTTCCCGGTGTGTTAGTGGTATAATGGGACCAAAACACTACCTGCAACCTACAACTACTGTGATACCAGGATCTCTTTACATAAGAGAATTCAATTATAGCTTATTAAACAGCCAATTTCAATGTTGAGATAAAAATGTGACCCAAATCATGACAGGAAATTAAGTTGAAAACTCATGTAGACTCAGGATGTTAAGGACGGCAAGGTGGCACAGTGGACCAGAGTTTGATCCCAGCCTTGGGTCACTGTCAGTGTGGAGTTTGCACATTCTCCCCATGTCTGCATGGGTCTCACCCCCAGAACCCAAAAAGATGTGCAGGGTATGTGAATTGGCAATGCTAAATTGTCCCTTAAGTGGGAAAAAAGAATTGGATTCTCTATTTTTATTTAAAAAAAGACTCTGGATGTTCAATTTAATATGGATCAAGTCTTTACAATTTGTCTCCTACAGGTGTCCAAATTGCCAAATGGGTTGGTAATTGCCTCCCTGGAAAATTATTCGCCAACCTCAAAGATTGGTGTCTTTATAAAGGCAGGCAGCAGGTATGAGAGTGCCAGTAACTTGGGCATCACTCATGCCCTTCGCCTGGCAGCAAACCTGGTAAGTAAAGTTTTAATGAAAACAACTTTTCACATTTGCAACACTTTCAATATTTCTTTTTGCAATGCCATATGTTTTAAATCAGCGAGATACAAGGTGTTTGATCTCACCATCCTGAGTGAGATTGATCGTTCTCAGTTATGGTTGTGTGGGTAATGCCTGTTACTTGACATCACATGGTTGCATTTACGCCAGCCCCGCGCTTACTCACTTGGCCTCCCCTGTCTCCTGACATCACTTTATACTTGTTAGGAAACGATTCCACTGTTCTCTGGCTCATCGTCTGCTTAGCCATTTCTTGTGTGAGATTCTGGAGAGTGAAGGTTACCAGACTATTCAACTCTGTTAGGCATCACAACAAAGTCTGATCAGGACCTCACTTGATCTCTATACATGCAATCTTTCCAGCGGGAATCACTGGATATTGATTAGGAGCAAGAATTATTAATCAAGAATAAGAATCCTAGCTGATTTTTGCCAATAGTATTAATAATGTGAAATTAAGTTTCTGTACATCAAAATACAGAGACAACAATATAATTTGGAATCAGGATACTTCAGTTAACTTCGCAATTTGTTTTGCAGTATTACTGCCTTGAAGCATGGTCCTGGCTATGCATTAGCCTCTACGTAGCACACTATCATTATCTCTCAGTATAATGTGACCTCGGCGCGCACACTGAATTCTCTAGTTGCCGTCCTTGCATCCTTTGGTGTACTTCTAATAAAGATTAATTTCTAACATTATAAAATATGTAATTTTTTAATGTCAAACTTGGGTAACAGAACTCCATTAGCAACTTAGTCTTTCAGTTTTAACCAAAGCGTGGTCTGTTTTACAGACAACAAAGGGAGCTTCGTCGTTCAAAATAACCCGTGGCATAGAAGCTGTAGGAGGCAGCCTGAGGTAGGCAAACATCTTTCACATTTTCTTCTCAATTTCTGTATTTGCCAGGGTGAGAAATATCAGTATCAGGATTGGGCCACTTTCCCAGCTGGGCTGGAATCAGGTAGTCCCAGCACGGTGGGTAGCATTCTTGTCTCTCTGCTCCTAAATCCCAATCCAGAATCTTGAACACAGACTGCAGGCTGACACTCCCAGGTACAATTCTGAGGCAATGCTTGAGAGAGAGAGAAACTGGATCGAGAGAGAGAGAGAACCGGGAGAGAGAGAGAGAACCAGGCTAGAGAGAGAGAGCCGGGATAGATAGAGAGAGAGAGAGAGAATCAGGATAGAGAGAGAGAGAGAGAGAGAGACAGAGAACCGGGATAGGGCGAGAGAGAAAACTGGGATAGGGCGAGAGAGAGAGGAAGAGAACCGGGATAGAGAGAGAGTGAACCGGGATAGAGAGAGAGAGTGAACCGGGATAGAGAGAGAGAGAGCGACTACACTTCAAAACATTCTTAATTGGCGTAAAGCACTTTGGGATTATAATGAGATTGTGAAAGACACCATATCAATGAAAATTCTACTTTCAAGGCTCCAGGTCAGATATTGCGTGGCCCAGAAGCAGAACAAAAACAACCTTTACGCTGGAACTGCCAGCGATGCATTATATTTTGTCGCATTCTTCCTTACAACGGCTATTATAGCCTGTCTGAGTGAACTTGCCAGTGACAAATCTCTACTGCTTTGGATGGGTACCCATTGGAAGCTGGCTCAGACTGGCCAAAGTCATCTCTCACTGGACCCTTACAAGCAGCAAACTTAAATTTCAGCAACATGTGTGCCGCCCAGTCTCCTAGCTTTTTGTTTAAATAGATCGCATATAATTCGTAAAGATAGTCCTAGTTCTACTCCGTTTGATGTGAATATTTCATTCCTTGAAATCCTATTACAGGACAATTTTAATACCCCTTGATTGAATTTGCAGCACGTTGAAACTGTAGATTTCAATGTTCGACCCACCTGGTCACAAGTTTCTTGAAAACAAACCCTTGTCTGTTGATTTACAAAGACATCTCTGATCTACAACTGACGCTAATTTATTTAATCCAGTAATTACTGGCCATTTCTGCTTTTTGCAGTGTGACATCTACGAGGGAAAACATGATCTACGGAGTGGAATGTATGCGAGACTATGTGTGAGTGTTGGACTCATTTCACAGGCAACCTCTGCTTTTTACACCATTGTAAAGGTTGGGATTTTATAAAACACGGTTGTTAAAGCATCGTTACAGGAGGAGGCCATTCAGCCTAAAGTTTGTTCCACAAGTCAATGAGATCCTGACTGAACTGTATCTTAACTCCCATCTACTTGCTGTTGCTCCATTACCCTTTTATACCCTTGTTCAGCAAAACCTTTCCATCTCAGGTTTAAAATTATTAATTGAACTCGCATCTATTCATTTGATTTTCTGATGTTCTTGCAAATGTTAACAAAATCCTCAATTGGTGCTACATAGCCACATTCTTTATGTTGGGTTGACTATTCCGTAACAATTGGTACAAGAGCTTTCTGTCACTCACCAGTAGTCGATGATGGTCTGTAGGTAATACGCACTGTAAACCTTTATCAAACTACCGTAACTCTAACCTCTCGCCCTGGCTCGCTTCATTTTGTTTTTCAATCCCCACTCCCCCTCTTCCGGCTGACTCCTTCACATTTTACACATTATTTTCTGCACAATATGAATAAAAGTTGTTGTGGGTATCTAACTCCTGAATATTTCCTCTCAGTGACACAGTAATGGAGTATTTGATCAACGTTACTGCTGCCCAGGAATTCAGGCGGTGGGAACTATCGGATCTCCCTCCAAAACTGGAACTGGACAGAGCAATCGCATTTCAGAATCCACAAATAGGTGAGATTTGAAAGGCATGTGTTGAGCAGGCATTAAAACAACAGGTCTCCGATGATTCACAAATAAAATAAAGTCCCATTGTAACACTGCTTCTAGTATTTGCAGCTGGTTGAGCTGCCGAGTGAGGACACTGCCACCAAGCTTAGGCTACGATCCTTGCAGACTGAAGCATTAAACTTGATTCTGTGATGGTGGAGGTAGCTGATCTTTCCAATGCACAACTCCACCACAGCCCTTATCACCAATTTTATTGCAGTCACCTCCCTAAGCTGCGTCAGTATCTAAGTGCATAGCGATTCCCCCGCAATTATAACAGGGAGTCCTGTGTTGCCACTTAGCCAAACAAGAACAAGAGAAATTTAAGCAGACGAAGAACCCTTTTGCACTGCACTGATTTCTCTCCCAGGCTGGTTTTACATAATTTTGTTTTGCTGGTGCATGCATAATGGGCTGAATGGCCTCCTACTGTACCATTCCTGGGATGTGGGAGTTGCTGGCAACACCAGCAGTTGTTGCCCAACCCCCAGTTGCCCTTGGAATGGCTATGAGGAGTCACTTACTTGAACCGCTGCTGTCTTTGTGATGAAGGTACTCCCACAGGCAGGCAATGCCAGGATTTTGACCCAGCAACGATGAAAGAATGATGGAATTCGATGTTTAGCCAGAATGCTACAAAAATAAAGCACCGGTCAAGGGCAGTGATTTGTACTGCACATATGCAATATACACAATCTGGTATGGTTAGAAAAAGCTGCTCTTTTTTGATACTAGATTTTGTCAGACGCCTGTTTTTGGAATGTAGAACTCATACATGGAGTAGTTGAGGTGAACAACATGGATGCATGCAAAGAGAAGCTAGATGAGTACATGAGGGAGAAAGGAATAGAAGGGTATGTCGATTGGGTAAGATGAAGTGTGGGAAGGAAATTGTAGAATATAAACATAGCATAGACCAGTTGGGCAGAATGGCCGGTGCTATATGTTCTGTGTTTGCCTCGTGAATAATTCCATATTCTTGCTGTCGTGATTTCTGGGAGAGCAGTCAGTTGTAGTAAGCAAGTGCATTTGATTTTTCTTTTGTAGGTGTTCTGGAGAATCTGCATTCAGCTGCTTACCGTAATGCCCTGAGCAATCCCCTCTACTGCCCTAGATTTATGATTGGTCAGCACACAGCAGACCAGGTAAGAATAAAACACAAAAGAATCTCCGCAAAGAAAATCTTTTAAAAGAAACAAAACTTTGATGATTCTCTCCTAATATGTGCTTGACCCTTAATGTCTCCATAGCTGTATGAGTTTGTGCAAAACAATTTTACAAGTGGAAGGATGGCTCTCGTAGGGCTGGGTAAGTGTCACATGAGCGTAAGTTATGGTTTTCAGTGTTCCTTTTTGTGTATTTGTTTCTTAGCAACTTTTTTCCATTACAAAACAGTGATGACACTTCAAAAATACTTTGTTGGGATGCCCTGAGGTTGTGGAAGCTACAGAAATGCAGCTCTTCCGTTTTTGTTTTTTAAACTGTCTTTGAGAAACAAACTTGTGTATTTTTCAAATCTGAATTTAGCACGGTATGATTTTAAAATAAAACACCCAGTTGTTTACAATAAGCTCTGTAATGAGGTATCTCACACTGTCACACTCAGAAAATTTAAAGGATATAGAATCCAATTGTGTTTTTATAAGTATTCATAATTAAAGTATTGATGTGCTATGTTGCAATTATTCAGTCAGATTAACAGTAACCAAATTCATCAAAGGACATGGGTTCAAATCCCACTGTGGCAGCTGGTGGAATTTGTATTCGATAAATCTGGAATGTAATAAACCAGTCTCTGCAATGGTGACCATGAAACCATTGCTGATTGTTGTAAAAACCCACCTGGTTCACTGATGTCCTTTAGGGAAGGAAATCTGCCATCCTTACCTGGTCTGGCCTACACTTGACTCTAGACCCAGAGAAATGTGATTGACTCTTAACTGCTCTCTATAAAGGCCTAGCATGCCATTCAATCCAAAAGCAACTCGGACTGGGGCAACAAATGCTGGCCTTGTGTCATGTGAGAGTAGCTTTAAGAACTGGGTGTTTATCACTGCAGTGATGGTAGAGTGTGGGTGGAGCTGGACTGGCTGTCTTTCACTTTCGTTTTTGAGCAGGCAGCTATAGTGTGTTTTAGTTTTGTTTTCAGAGCTGGATAGCTGCAGGCAAAGCAAGCAGCTGTATAATGATCTCTCTCTACAAGCTACAGACTGTCCAGTTCATTTGAGGATTTCAAAGTAATACCTGTTTCTGTAGAGAATTTAAACCTGCTGTTTTTCTTTGAAAAGGGTTTAGTTAGGCAAGTTATGAAGGGTTACTTATAGAATATTGTATCTGTGGGGATTGGTGTTGATAGTTGTTAAGTGTTAACTGGATTCATAAATAAACATGGTTTTGTTTTAAAAGCACTTCAGATCTCTGTTGTGTCACACCTGTAAAGTAGGCCCTTGTGCTCCCCATAACCACAATCTATTAAAGGTTGTGGGTCAGGTGAACTCCATGATACACTTTGGGGTTCTCTAACCCTGGCCCACATCCTATGAAGGAAGAAGGGAAAAATAATTCCTGTTGTCTCCAGGTTTTATTTTAGTTCAAAGTTATTTTAATATTGAAGTGGTATTGGAGGGTTATTGTAATGTAGGATTGCATAATCAGCATATTGACACTTGTTTCTCTTCCCATCCACAGGTGTTAACCATACAGTATTGAAGCAAGTGGGTGAACACTACTTAAACATGAGGAGTGGTACTGGTGCAGCTGGTGCTGCAGCTAAGTTCCGTGGAGGTGAGCATTGTGATCAATGTGTACAGGTAAACAGGGTCTAGGGTTTAGTTCATTGTTTTTCAAACTTTTTTTCCTGGGACCCACTTTTACCAACTGCCGGAACTTTGGGACCAATGCAGGCCAACGTTTGTGACTCATGCCGGCTTATGTTAGCGACCCATGCCTGCCGACCTTTGAGGCACACCATTATTGCTTACCTTTAATGCGACAGGTGAGCCTGCTTGGTCCTGACAATCTCACTTGCTTGGTCCTGATGAATTCACTTGCTTGGTTCTCACAATCTCACTTATCTAATCATAGAATTTACAGTGTAGAAGGAGGCCATTCGGCCCATTGAGCCTGCATCAGCCCTTCGAAAGAGCTCTCTACTTCAGCCCACACCTCCACCCTTTCCCCGTAACCTCACCTAATCGTTTTGGACACTAAGGGAAATTAATCATGGCCAATCCGCCTAACCTGCGCATCTTTGGATTGTGGGAGGAAACCGGAGCACCCGGAGGAAACCCACGCAGACACGGAGAGAACGTGCAGACGGCACAGATAGTGACCCAAGCCGGGAATCGAACCTGGGACCCTGGAGCTGTGAAGCAACAGTGCTAACCACTGTGCTACCGTGCCGTGACTCGCTTGGTCCCCACGATCTCACTTGCTTCGTCATTCAATGCTACATTTCTGCTAAGGATTTCAGCTGACGATTTAAGTTCTTGCTGCATCATTGAACGTAGAAAATACAGTGCAGAAGGAGGCTATTCGGCCCATCGAGTCTGCACCGACCCACTTAAGCACTATCCCCGTAACCCAATAACCCTTCCTAACCTTTTTTTTTGGTCACTAAGGGCAATTTATCATGGCCAATCCACCTAACCTGCACGTCTTTGGACTGTGGGAGGAAACCGGAGCACCCGGAGGAAACCCACGCAGACACTGGGAGAACGTGCAGACTCCGCACAGACAGTGACCCAGCAGGGAATTGAACATGGGACCCTGGCGCTGTGAAGCCACAGTGCTATCACTTGTGCTACCGTGCTGTCCTTTGAAAGAAATCAAGAGGTTTGTCCTCAAACTTCAAAATGCCTTTGAAGTTTTGAGGTTTTTAAACTTTCATTTGCCAGTACTTATCTGCATATAACAAGCATTCGTTTTGCATCCTGATTTGCATTGGCACAATAAAGCCATACCTCAAGAAATCATCTTTATACTGCTTTGTTCTTGATTTCAGTTTCTTCTTAATCAGTTGTTCACCAGAAGCCCTGGGGCTCTGTATACAGGTCACACCAGCACTGCTTTGTCTTGCCGTGGGCTCGCCTGAGAAACTCTCCAGATTCAGTTGTGAGGTCCTGGCCTGTTTGTGTCTCTGGCCCTCTCTTCCTTATTACAAAATATCCAAGTCATCATCATCTCCATTCTCACAAAAGCACTTACTTCCTGGTTTCCAGAGAGTTGCGACACAAAGGTGATGATTCTGTCGGCTTGTTCCAATGTTGACACGTGTCAGCATATTGACTGGCCTCGTTTGATCAGTATTCCCAGCTGACAAACATGATTGGCCTCCCTCTCACTGTCCATTAGCTGCATCCACCCCAGTCACAGACTGCTGACCCACTTCCCGACCAATATTTCACGTTGTGGGAGTGCAAGCGGATGTTGCACCGGCTGTTGAACCGCTTGACCACTGAGCCGCTGGTCGCATACTGCCGATCGGCGGCAGGGTACGAGCCGAGCAGCACACAGGACGAGCATGAGCGGAGCTCCAAGCTGGGACCACCACCGTTAGCATCGTGCATCCACATGGACACCTGTCAGCCCCAGTGTCGTCGTCATCCCCGCGCGCGTGTACGCGGTGACCAGCGCACAGCCCAGCCTTGCACCACTTGCTCTCTGAAATGGCGCACCAATTGGGGACTGCCCCTGGTCGGAAATCTTAACAACTGGCCGTGGCCGTGGGGGGGCTTCTTCCCGTGATCGGGACTGCCACAACTGATCGCCCCACGACCCTCCTGACACCCGTGGGTCACGACCCTGAGTTTGAAAAACCCTGATTGAGTATATATATCACACGGCGCACCGACTGAGAAATTAAATGTATGGCCATCTTGAAGATCTCAGACTTCGAAGACTTCCTACATCTTTTCTAGAGCTTGCTTTTTCTGGAACAGGTCTCAATCCTGAAGCCAGAGCTTGAGGCGCACAATTCAATGCAGAGCTGTTTAAAAAGTCTGACCAGTGTCTCCCCTAGTCTTATGTCCAGCCATGGCTGAGTTGGAAGGATTTGTAGGTTGACAATCAATCTGTTTGGCTACATTATGAATACACCATCTGTGACCATCAAGTCCTGGAGTGGGTCTTGAACCCAGAATGTCTGGCTCCGAGGGAGGGACCCTTATCCGCTGCACCACAGACCTCTTTTCAATATTTTAGCTTTTCTGATAATTAAATGCAGCAGTTGCATCCTTAGTCACCATTGGGTGGCTCTGAGCTGTTTGGCATTTACACCTTTATGTCAACTTTATGTCCTAGCCTTGCTGTTGAGCTCCTACCTTAGGGAAAATTAAGTTCCTAAATTGTCCTAAAAAGGATCGGACAATGCTGTTAATGCCTCTGTCGTAAATTATGGATTTTCCCCCTCCTAAACTGGCACGCTCTCTCCTCCCTTAAATCCACCTCCTGCTCTTAAACTTTTGTCCTGGTATCGCCCTGTGATTAATTTTCCATTTTTGTTTGATTTATTTTTAAAAAAAAGAAAATTCCAATTAAGGGGCGATTTAGCTTGATCACTCCACCTACCCTGCACATCTTTGAGTTGTGGGGGTGAGACCCATGCAGACACGGGGAGAATGTGCAAACTCCACACAGACAGTGACCCGGGTCCGGGATCGAACCCGGGTCCTCAGCGCTATGAGGCCGCAATGCTAACCACTTCACCACCATGCTTCCCTTCCATTTTTGTTTGATAATAGACCTATGAAGTACCTTGGGATGTTTTACTATGCTGTATAAATATATATGCCACATATATATGTTGCTATTCCATTTCCCAGTTCAACATATCTCAATCACTACATTCTATTTAACTATACCAGTAGTCCCTGAGCTCGTTCCTTTTTTGAGTCTATGATTTAATATAGTGTTCTTTGTTTTGAATGGGGGACAAGAATTGAATTTCATCCATTTAATTTTCTGAAAATATTAATTTAGTCTATTCCAAATAAAATCTGAAAAGCTGATCCCTGTTGAATACTTTTAGTTAATTTGCTGTGTAATGTTGACATTGTATGGCCAAAATAAAGTTCAGTCAAAGGAGTACAGATTAAACAAGCAAACCCTCACCAAAATTGACCTTATTCAGAAACTAAGTTTTGATCTACGTTCCATGTATAATTTGAACCGTTGGAGGGTTGTACAACAGAAATATCTTTCTGTTAGTGTATATATATCATAAAATATAATTTGTGAAGAAAAGTGCATCATTGTTAGCTGAAATGGAAACTAATTGGGATAAAGTTCATCTTCTATAACCTGTGATCTTTGTCTTTCTGCAGGTGAGATTCGCGATCAGAATAATGACCATCTGGTTCATGCTGCTGTGGTAGCTGAGAGTGCAGCCTCTGGTAAACCTGAGGCCCGCGTGTATAGTGTCCTGCAACACGTTCTTGCTGCTGGTCCATATATCAAGAGGGGTACGAATGTGACCAGCAGGTTGCATCAGGCAGTGATGAAGAAAAATGCAGAGCTGTTTGATGTGAGTTTTGCTACTGCACTAAATGATATCTGACATTTTGAACCCATTTTTGTTTTTAATTGGCACTTTCTAAACTGACTTTGATTAAAATGTATTCCTGTAAACAGGTTTCAGCATTCAGTGCAGGTTACTCTGACTCTGGGCTGTTTGGCATTTACACCATCTCACAGGTGGATTCAGCAAGTGACGTACGTATCAACACTGCAATCTTTTCACTAATATCTGTCAGCTCTCAGATGATTGCTCATCTGCTATTCCTCAGTTTACAGCTATGTCATAATGATCTGTAACTAACAATTTACTGTGTTTGCAATATGGGGAAATAGAAGGGAAAATCATGTTGGGCTGAACAGTCTGTTTTATCTAGAAAACAGAAGGTCGAGGATGACCTGATAGAGGTCTTTAAAATAATAAAGGATTCAATAGAATAGATGTAGAGATGTTTCCAATTGATGGAGAGGATTCAAAGTGATGGGTCGTAAGTATAAGATAGTCACAAGTAAGTCTAATAATGAATTCAAGAGAAACCACTGTGAGGATTTTATGGTTCTATGACTACTTTACTCAGAGTGGTAAGAATGCAGAACTCAATACAATAGTGGGTGTTTCAGACAAAATAGCATAGATATATTTTAAGGGAAGCTAGGTAAATACATGAAGGAGCAAGGAATAGAAGGATACGCTGATAGGGGGAGATGAAGAGAGGTGGAGGAGGTTCATATGGAACATTAACCTACTTGGCTCAATAGCCGTGTCTATATTTCAAATTCAAAGTAGCTTTTTAATGTAGTCAGCATAACTACATTTTCAGGTGTCACAGGTGGTTATAATCTTGACTTATTAGTCAATGTCTTGTGGCATTGCACACAGTCAGGATCAAAAGTAGTTTTTGGGTAAAGGATGGACCAGAATATAGAAAATAATTGGGTCAAAGAACTCAGATGTAATTCCATCCTTATTTTAAAGTAATACATTCTGTCCTTATCTTGTACAATTATTACATTTTATATTACTGTTTTTAATTGAGCATCACACAAATTATCTAATCCATTGTCACATTGCTTTTTGTGCGAGCTTGTGTGGAAATTGGCTGCTATGTTCCCTACATTACAACAGTATCTACATGTCAAAGGTCCATACCATGGTGGTGAAAGGTGCAGGTCGATCTTTCTTTGTTTAAACAGTGACATGTTTGCCAATTCAGGCAGCAGAGGAAGAGCTGGTTGAAGCACAGATTTCCCTGCAGAGCAGACTGAGGGACTAAAACATTCAAAACTAAGCTGCTCGAGTGGCACCATTGAGAGGGTATAATTACCCTGTAACATGTTTACATAGGCTGTTTATATTAGAGACATAATTGGAAAAGGCTGACAGGAAGCTAGTAAACGTGCATGATCCTTAGTTTATGGGAAAATCTATGTTCTAACTAGCATCAATATTAATTTCCTTGTTTTCCTTGTCAAGTTTTAGCAGTTTGATAGGTGTCTTTAACCTTTTAATCCAGCAGTATGATTAACAGTTGATAAAACTAGGACTGTATTTTAATAGGATGTTTAATAATCTGCCATCCTTACCCGGTCTGGTCTACATGTGACTCAATCCATAGTAAAGCTTGACTCATAACGGCCCTCTGAAATGACCTAGCAAGCCACTCCATCCAAGGCAAAGAGGGATGGTTAAAAAATGCTGCCTTGCCAGTGACGCCCACATCCCTTGAAATAAATTAAAAACAATCAAAAATATTTTTGGCTTTGGTTTGATTTTTATTGTTGAAAAATGTGAACTTTTAATTGCAGGTAATCAAGACTGCAATGTCTGAAGTCAAGAGCATCGCTCAAGGCAATGCCACTGAGGCTGATATCACACGGGCCAAGTAAGCTGCTGACTGTACAAATAAAATATTTTAAGCTACATTCAGGAGCATTGAGAGTAAATCCTATGGTATGGGCTAGAAATAGAAGCAGAAAATGCTGGAAATATGCAGAAATCAGGCAGCATCTGTGTAACGGAAAACCGAGTTAACATTTCAATTCAATGACCTTTCTCTGGAGAGCAATGAGTGCCAATGAAGAGATACCAACAGGAGAGAATTGGCAGATTAGGGATAAAAGAAATAAATTGAAAACAAAGTTCAGGTCATAGAATTGCACAACACCGAAGGTCATTTGGCTCATTGTGCCCTTGCCAGGACCCTAAAAAAGCTGTGAGGGGGTGGTGCAGTGGTTAGCACTGCTGCCTACGGTGCTAAGGACCCAGGTTCAATTCCGGCCCTGGGTCACTGGCCGTGTGGAGTTTGCACATTCTCCCCGTGTCTGCGTGAGTCTCACCCTCACAACCTAAAGATGTGCAGGGTAGGTGGATTGGCCACACTAAATTGCCCCTTAATTGGAAAAAAATAATTGGGTACTCTAAATTTATTTAAAAAAAGAAAAAGCTGTGAGATTAATTCCACTCCTCCTCCTCTCTATAACCCTTCAGATTTTCCTCTTCAAGTCTTTATTCGATTCCCGGTTGTAAGTTACGATTGAATCTGCTCCCAGCCTGTTTCAGGCAGTGAATTCCAGATCATCACAATTCACATTAAAAAAAAATAAAATAAAAATCTCACTACTCCCTCTCCTTCTGTTGCCAATTACCTCCGACCTGTGTCTCTTGTCTATTTGGCCCTTGGAACTTCAGGTTTGATTTCTGTTGCCAGTTCAAATCATTACAGAGCAGAGATATATACAAATAACTATTTTTAGTGATCATCCAAACTGCGAAAGGAAAATTATTCAGTTTGAAAGTTTTATTGCTTCCTGTCATGCTGCAGTTTTGATGGACACTGGATTATTTTACAGAAACCAATTGAAAGCCAAGTGCCTGATGGCAGTTGAACAGTCTGATGGACTGCTGGATGAGATTGGTTCTCAGGTACTGCTGACTGGAGCATATGTGCCCACACCTGACCTGATTCAGCAAGTTGACTCTGTGTCCGTCAATGATGTGGTGAATGTAAGTGATATTTTGACTAACCATCTACAACATTAACATATTGCATTATTGCTGAAATCATTCCACTTTCCTATTCCCATTGTCTCTCCCCAAATGATAACACTGAATGCTGGTGTGTACCTTTTTGTACATGTGTGTGTACATGTCCAGGCACATCTCCCAGTAGATCAAGGCCAGAGTACAAGGATCCAGGGGCCAACCACCAATGCTTGAGCCAAAATATTTCACTAATTTGTGGGATGCTGGGTAACACTGATGTTTATTGACCATACCTTGTTAAGCCGCGAATATAGAGCTTTCTGCAAGATTGCAATGGTGTTTCCGGGGGGGGGGGGGGGGGGGGGGGGGTGATGATCTTAGTTTGGGCTTGCTGGACCAACAACTATGTACATTCAAGAAATTAGCGGACTCAGAACAATTACGTAAAGCCACACCTGACTGTTCCACTCCGCTTTGAGTCGGCAGGACCACTCAACTATCCTCTTTACTTTATGGGCCTCAGCCTGTGTTTTGAGAATACTGGGATTATGTGTACTGTGATAACCCATGTATCTTTGGGAAAGCCTGTAGTTTATTTGTATGCCATGTCTCTTTTCGTTCCAAGGTGAATTGGGGGGTATTCTGAAAGGGGTTTATTGGTTATGATATCATCAGGTTCCAAGCCAGTTACATGCAACTTCAGGCTGCCACAAGTTTGCAAAGTTAAGAAGCAAAGAGTAAATAGAAAGCTAATTGCATAGGTGTTAGATTTCAGCCTGTCTTTGCACATTATTTAAAAGGCACAGAATTGGTGCGAGGAAGCAAGCAAGTTTCTCCATGAATGAATCAGTTTCTGTTTGACAGTTGAGAACAGATACTTGCGTTGAAGTAGATCTCTGATAATAGAGCAGAGATCATATTACTGTGTGTTTTAAACTGTGGAAAGGATGGAGCACCAAAGACAGTAAGAGCAATGGATTGTGAATTTGACAAGACTATCTGCTGCAGTTTCAGTACTAATAATAATAATCGCTTATTGTCACAAGTAGACCAGTGAAGTTACCGTGAAAAGCCCCTAGTCGCCACATTCCGGCGCCTGTTCGGGGAGGCTGGTACGGGAATTGAACCCGCACTGCTGGCATTGTTCTTCATTACAAGAGAGCTGTTTAGCCCACTGTCCTAAACCAGCCAGAGCCTACCTGACTGAAGGTATAGGAGAAGGAGGTCTCTGAGGATTCTGTACTATCAGGACCTTCATGAGAGAGTTTGTGGATGTGGGCCTTGTTAGTGTTAACCATGTCCAGGGACAGCTGTTAGTGAATGCCTCTTGAGGGACAAATTAATTGAGTGAGAGGTGACATAATCCTGCAGTACCAAGGCTGAGCTAGAAAGCCTGAGATTGCATGTGACGCCACATTTGTGTGGGAAGTAATGAGTGCTTGTAACTACGTAAGAGATACCTTTGTTGTATTGACTATTTAAAGTGAAACTTGCCGTTTTAAAATATTTTTCACTTGTTAATGTTTGAATTATGTTGGTTTTAGTTGGTTTGTTACAGTAAATGGTTTAAAATGTGAAATCGTGCTCCCATTAGTTTTCTTTCTGTTGGCATTTTGAGGATTCCTTTCTTTTAAAAATCATCAGTCTCCACTGGAATCATAGCAGTGTCCACAGATGCTTTTACATTGCAGCGATTGTAGTTCAAACTTTGTCCACTGCATTCCATAGTTTGAACAACAGATATTTGGGAGAAGGGCCATTTTAGGCTCTGGAGACGGCTGTTACCTTTCATGGACTCAGCACAGGTCGTCACTATGATCGCAGGCAAGGGAGAGGACTACAACAGCTTGCACTTGTATTGTGTCATTAAACATAGCAAAATATACTCAACTGTCCAGCTGGTACTCAAATTGAGAAACAGGGTTGACTTCAGATTTCAAAATTGCTATTTAAGATGTTTTTTCCAGGTAGGGGCAAACAAGCCTTTTGAGCAGACTTGTGATGCCATATCTCCAAGTACTGATATATTTTATTTGCTTTTCAGGCTGCAAAGAAGTTTGTGTCTAGTAAGAAGTCCATGGCGGCCAGTGGCAATTTGGCCAACACACCTTTCCTTGATGAATTGTAAATTTATTCTTTCACCGATACAACTGTAGAGCTGTATTGGCACTCTCACTGCAAATAAAGTATATATCATGGTTCCAGGAAATAGGTGCATTATTCTTTATTCGCGCGCTGATGATTCACTGAGGAAACAAACATCTAAGTTCTAATATCTGAAGAATCATCATAATCCTGACACTTCCTTGTGAAACTATTACATGTCTGTTTTTGTTGGCAAACTGAGAATTCCCTGGCTTTCTGTTGAATATAACTCATTCTTCAACCTTGATACAAGCATTAGCACCACATACTGGTGAAAGGGTAAGCTTCAGGTGGGCAGGTTTCTTATCTGCTTGGTGCAATCATTTGCACACTGCTAAAAATCCACCCAGCATCAAATGGAAAACTGATCTTGAAATCCTTGCTGGGAAGCAAATGGGAAGGTCAACAAAACAAGACCATAAAAATGCAACAAAGCAGTGGGGACCATTTCTAGAGAAATAGAATTCAAATACAGAGAGTTATTTTATACTAATATAGAACTTTGATTAGACCACATTTTGCACAGTTCTTGCCTCCCAAATTACAAAAAGGAAATACAGAAGATGCATAAAGATAAAGATGATACTGAAAGGTTTGAACTATCAGAAAATATTGAACAGGCTTGGTTTTCTGTAGGCTGAGTGTAACCCAAGTGGTCAAACTATTGAAAGGGCTCGTTAGGGTGGACAGAGAGAAAATGTTTCAGCTTGTCTGGGGGACAAGAACTAAAGATCATAAATATAAGTTACTAATAAATCCATAAGGAATTTAGGGAAAAACCTCTTTAGCCAGGGAATGGTGAGAATTTGGAACTCTACTGGAGTGGCTGCGTCAATTAACAATGGGGCATTTAAGGGGAAGCTAGATTAGAGACAAGAAGGAAAGAAATAGAAGGATATGCAGTAGGATTCGATAAAAAGGAATGGGAGAAGATTCGTATGGAGCATTAATGTCAGCACTGACCAGTCAGACCAAATGGCCAGTTTCTGTGCTGTAAATTCTAGGTTTAGAAAACCAGCTATCTGCCTGAATGGTACAGGATCTTTCTCTTCCCAAGTGTGCATTGAGTTGTGCCAACAATTCTGTCTGAACTGCAAGATTCTGTCTGATCCTCTGTTGAGGTAGAAGTTTCTGAGTCTGTGTCATTGGATTGTGTGGAAGTGGTCAAAGAAATACTCTGGGAATTCTGCAACAGGGATTCAGTGCTAGAACTTGTAGAACTCTCTAGGGTGGTTGCCTCGGTTGTAGATTCAGCAGTTTCTACCTCCACCCCGTGGTACTTCTGAACCTGTAGTCTTTCCATTTTAATGGGCTGTTCTAGATGTGGGCTGGGATGCTGTTGGGATGACTTGCGCAAAGGACTCCCACCGCCACTGGAGCTCGGGGAATATAGCCGATGAATCCAATTAGGGTCTATGGGCGATGAGGAGGACGATGTGGAGCTTGCGGTATCCAACTGCACAGACAACACAGAGCCAAGAGCTGGCACCCCTTCTTCGTGTTTAGAAGTCGCATCATCTTCAAAGGCTTGGTGGAACACAATGTCACACTCAATATGTGGGCCAATAAGGAGCACGGTCTGGTTCTTCTTTGGTGCATGCCATGCTCTGGAGATTGGTGGGATATATGTACCCATATCATGCCAAAATAAGGAAAGGGGCCTAAAGTTTTTGAACTTTACTTGTTCATCTTTGTCTTCCTCGTCGCTACTGCTTGACCTGGCAGCCTCCCCTTCCTCACTGAACTGAATGCTAGGGAGAAAAGAAAGACTTGCATTTATACAGAACCTTACTTTGAACCAGAGTGCTTTAGGGCGGCACGGTGGTGCAGTGGTTAGCACTCCTGCCTCACTGCGCCGAGGACCCAGGTTCGATCCTTTAAATTGTTTTTGAAGAGTGCTTTAAGGATCATGAAGCAGTTCTGAATTGTCATAACCGTTTAAGGGAAAGCTCAGACGGCTGCAATCAACAGTGTGGCCCTTTCCTGCAACCACTCAAAAAACGTGATTACTTTCTGAAATTGGGGGGGGAAAGTTCATGCAGAACTCCAAATGTGGTATTACCAAGGCCAGTTACTACAACAACAACTTGCATTCATATAGTGCCTTTAACAGTACAACATCCCAAATGGACCCCTTGCTATGCTTTCCAGCATTTTGTTTTCTCTTTTATGTTGGTTTGGAATCCTAAATCCCTCCCCGAGCGGCACAGTGGTTAGCACTGCTGCCTCACACGGCGAGGTCCCAAGTTCCATCCCGACCCTGGGTCACTGTCCATGTGGAGTTTGCACATTCTCCCTGCGTTTGCGTGGGTTTTGCCCCCACAACCCAAAGATGTGCAGGGTAGGTGGATTGGACATGCTAAATTGCCCCTTAATTGGAAAAAATAAATTGGGTACTCTAAATTTAAAAAATAAATAAATAAATGATTGGCTGGTACACCAAGGATCAGTCTCCTCCTCTTCAAAATAGTGGCACGGCATCTATTATATTTACCTGAGACGGACAGTCAAGAATCTCATCCAAATGACAGCACCTCCAAAGACGCAGCACTCCCTCAATAGTGTGTGGCATTGGGAGAGACAGCCTGGGATTATGTGTTCAAATCTCTGGAGTGGGACTGTTTCAGAGGCAGGAGTGGTGCCAAATGGGAGGATGTTTCTTCTCATGGGGAATCTAGAACTAGGGAGTTCCAGTTTCAAACTTGGGCTCTCCCATTTAAGATGGGGATGAGGAATTTCTTCTCGGGGTCATTAGTCTTTAGAACTCTCTTCTATAGAGAGCAGTGGAGGTTGGGTCATTGAATATATTCAATGACTCAAGTTAAACAGATTTTTGATTAACAAGGGTTAGAGGGTTGGTGCAGGCTTATTGTGCCGAATAGCTTCCTTCTGCACTGTAGGGATTCTATGAGCTGATGGGACTCCTGTCCTGTTGCCTGCAGCTTCTAGGTAGTGGGGTGGTGTTTTGGGGAGATGCTTATGTTTGATACAATGAAACTTAAGAGAAAAAAAGCAGGCATATTAATCACAAGAGTCAACAACAGGCAAACATATGAACTAAGAAGAGTAGGTCACTCAGCCCCTCAAACCTACTCCATCATGCAATAAGATCATGGCTGATCAGACTGTAACCTCATCTCCACATTCCCGACTAGCCTGTGGTGATATACATCACTAAGTACACAAAGGGTTAATGTACATACACTACACCTAGCTAGACACGAGAGGGAACACCAGAGACATGACACACAGACAGTCAACCAATAGGTCAGTAAGATAGGACACGACCAATGGGCAGTCACGATACACACACAGGTGACACTACCACAGGAGGGCATTACACCAACCCATATAAAAGGACACATCACACATGCTCAGTCTCTTTCCAGTGGAGACACTCGGTGAGTATTGGCACAGGGTTGATTGAACATCACACCCACCACGTGGATTGTAGCAGACTGGTTCGTCAGTCTGAGTAGCTATAGCAGGATTAACAGTAGAGTCGAATCCAAGTAGGAGAATTGTTAACAGTAATAAACGTGTTAAAGCTATTTCCAAGTCTGAACCTTCCTTTGTCAGAGAACACATCAAGGAAGCAGCTTATGATACATCAAGAGCATAACAAAACAGAGTGGGCCACTCGGCCCCTCAAACCTACTCCATCATGCAATAAAATCATGGCTGATCAGACTGTAACCTCGTCTCCACATTTCCGACTAACCCTTGACCCTTGATTGTCAGGAATCTATCATTGCCTTAAAAATATTCAAAGATGCAGTTCGCAATGCTGCCTCACGGCGTTGAGGACCCGGGTTCAATCACGGCCCCGGGTTACTGTCCGTGGGGAGTTTGCACATTCTTCCAGTGTCTGCGTTGGTCTCACCCCCACAACCCAAAGATGTGCAAGGTAGGTGGATTGGCCACGCTAAATTGCCCCTTAATTGGCCTTTTTTAAATTCAAAGATTCTACTTCCACTGCCTTTTGAGACCCTCAACCCTCTGAGACAAAGTATTTCTCCAGTGATAACAACCCCCCCCCCCCCCCCCCCCCCCCACCCCCCCACACTAGTTCCAGAATTTCCTACAAAAGGAAACATCCTCTCCATATCCACCCTGTCATCCCCTCAGGATCGTATTTGTTTTCATCAAGTGGCCTTTTATTCTTCTAAACTCCAGCAGATACAAATCGAGCCTGTCCAACCTTTCCTCGTTACACAACTTGCACACTCCAGGTTTTAGTCTAGTTAACCTCAGAACTGCACCCAAATACATTTACATCCTTCTTTAAATAAGGGTTATAGAAGACAAACAGGAACGCGGCGTTAAGGCCACTTTCAGATCAGTGATAATCTTATCGAATGGCGGAGTGGGCTCGATGGGCCGAATAGCCTACACCTGCTCTTATGAGCGAAGCCTAATACGGGCGGCAGAGTGGTTAGCACTCACAACGCCAGGGACCAGGATTCAATTCTGATCTTGGGGGATTGTCTGTGTGGAATTTGAAAATTCCCCGTGTGTCTGCGTGGGTTTCCTGCGGGTGCTCCAGTTTCCTCCCACAGTCCAAAGATAGAATCATAGGATCCCTACAGTGCAGAAGTGGGCAGGTTCGGTGGATTGGCCATGATCAATGTGCAGGGTTGTGGGGACTGGGCCTAGCTAGGGTGCTCTATCAGAGAGTTGGTGCAAACTCAATGGGCCGAATGGCCTCCACTGTAGGGATTCTATGGAAACAAATGAATTTGCCTCTTGCTCTGTATTCAAGTTACCAAAATTGAATGCCGTTCAGCCCAGAGGTTGAACCATCAAACCTTTAAGCAGTACCTCTCATTTGAATGTATAGTTTCTGCTTGTGCTTTCCAGTTGTCTGGGAGGTCCTTGTAATTCCTGTACACGGTCAGCTGGAGTTGAGTTCCCATTGGAATTTCACCCACCAGGTGGCGCAGTTCCCGCAGATTGTGGCCCAGGACATTTTTGGTGCCAATTTTAACCAGGATGTCTCCTGTATGTAAAAACAAACACATCAAGAAAACGGAAGAGACAATTAGGCAGACTGACAGGAATTAATGCACTATGGACTGCTGTACCAAATATAGCAATATCAGGTCTGTGTAAGAGGTATTTAAATGGGATTTGTGCCATTCTTGTTCTGATTAATGTTGCATAGAATCAGGGCGGCATGGTGGTGCAGTGGTTAGCACTGCTGCCTATGGTGCTGAGGATCCGGGTTCAATCCTGGCCGCGGGTCACTGTCCGTGTGGAGTTTGCACATTCTCCCCGTGTCTGCGTGGGTTTCACCCCCACAACCCAAAGATGTGCAGGTTAGGTGGATTGGTCACACTAAATTGCCCCTTAATTGGAGAAAAATAATTGGATACTCTAAATTTATTTTTTTAAATGTTGCAGGGGTGAGTGTGGGTGTCACTGGCAAGGCAACAATTAATGCCCATCCCCCTAACTACCGTTGAGAAAATGGTGGTGAGCCACCTTGAACTGCTGCAGTCTGTGGGGTGTAGGTACACCCACAGTGCTGTTAGGAGAGAGTTCCAGGATTTTGGACCAGTGACAGTGAAGGAATGGCGATATAGTTCCAAGTCGGGATGGTGAGTGACTTGGAGGTGATGGGACTCCTGTGCATCTGCTGCCCGGAGCTTCTAGGTAGTAGGGTGGTGTTTTTGGGAGATGCTTATGTTTGGTGCAATGAAACTTAGCAGAAAGAAACACAGGCAAACCGATCACAAGAGTAGGCAACAAGTGAACATATGAATTAGGAGGGGTAGACCATTCGGCCCCTCAAACCTGCTCCACCATGCAATAAAATGATGGTTGATCGGACTGTAACCTCATCTCCACATTCCCGACTACCCCCAACCCTTGCTTATTATCCATATTTACATGAAAAATATTCAAAGACTCTCGAAGAGTGTTCCAAAGACTCGAGACCCTCTGAGAGAAAATATTTCTCCAGTGATCTCCCCTAGTTCAAGATTCTCCCACAAGTGGAAACATCCTCTCCACATCCACCCTGTCAAGACCCCTCAGGGTCTTATATGTTTTAATCAAGTGGCCTCTTACTCTTGTAAACTCCAGCGGATATAAGCCGAGCCTGTCCAACCTTTCCTCATAAAACAGTCCGCACACTCCGGGTGTTAGTCTAGTAAACCTTCTCTGAATTGCATCCAAATACATTTAGTTCCTTCCTTAAATAAGGAGACCAATACTATACACAGTACTGCAGATGTGGTCTTACCGATACCCTGTATAACTGATGCATAATCTTCCTACTCTTGTATTCAAAGAACAAAGATCAAAGAAAAGTACAGCACAGTAACAGGCCCTTCGGCCCTCCAAGCCTGTGCCGACCATGCTGCCTGTCTAAACTAAAATCTTCTGCACTTCCGGGGTCCATATCCCTCTATTCCCATCCTATTCGTGTATTTGTCAAGATGTCCCTTAAATGTCACTACCATCCCTGCTTCCACCACCTCCTCCAGCAGCGAGTTCCAGGCACCCACTACCCTCTGTGGAAAAAAACTTGCCTCGTACATCTCCTGAAAACCTTACCCCTCGCACCTTAAACCTATGCCCCCTAGTAATTGACCCCTCTACCCTGGGAAAAAGCCTCTGACTATCCACTCTGTCTATGCCCTCATAATTTTGTAGACCTCTATCAGGTCGCCCCTCAACCTCTGTCGTTCCAGTGAGAACAAACGGAGTTTATTCAACCGCTCCTCATAGCTAATGCCCTCCATACCAGGCAACATTCTGGTAAATCTCTTCTGCATCCTGCTGTATCCTCTGACAGTCCTCATCGCTATCCGCAATTCCACCAACTTTTGTGTCGTCTGCAAACTTACTAATCAGACCAGTTACATTTTCCTCCAAATCATTTATATATACTACGAACAGCAAAGGTCCCAGCACTGATCCCTGCGGAACACCACTAGTCACAGCCCTCCAATCAGAAAAGCACCCTTCCATTGCTGCTCTTTGCCTTCTATGACCTAGCCAGTTCTGTATCCATCTTGCCAGCTCACCCCTGATCCCGTGTGACTTCACCTTCTGTACCAGTCTGCCATGAGGGACCTTGTCAAAGGCCTTACTGAAGTCCATATAGACAACATCCACTGCCCTACCTACATCAATCATCTTCGTGACCTCCTCAAAAAACTATCAAGTTAGTGAGACACGACCTCTCCTTCACAAAACCGTGCTGCCCCTCACTAATACGTCCATTTGCTTCCACATGGGAGTAGATCCTGTCTCGAAGAATTCTCTCCAGTAATTTCCCTACCACTGACGTAAGGCTCACCGGCCTGTAGTTCCCTGGATGATCCTTGCTACCCTTTTTTAAAAAAATTCTACATTTTCACATTTTCCTTCAAGAATTTACACCCCACCCACAAACAGTAAATGGTAACAAATACAAAATCAATCCACTTAACAATACCAATGATCCCATCCTCCCACCACACCAAACAACGGCCCACCTGTCAATATATGCATCCAATAAAACAAACCCTCCCACGGTGGAAACAAAAAACAAAAGAGAAAAAGAAAAAGGAATCCGGGACCGCCCATGGTCACCATTGAGTCCACTCCCCCTCCCCCCCCTACACTCAACGCCATCCAGCCCCTGAAAGAGTACCGTACATAATACCCAAGAGTTGTACACCCCCCCCCCCCACCCCCCAAAGTCTCCAGCTCCTCCCATCCACTGCCTCTTGTAAAACTCCTCCTCCCAACCTCGGTTCCTTCCCCCCAACTTTCCACCCCGGCTAGACCACTCGGACCCTGTTCTGCCAGGCTCCGATGGCCGCAGCCCCTCCCCCCACCTCACTCCCGTTCACTGGCCGGCTTAAACCGGCCAGCGTGGAGGCCCCCGCCCGGTCCCTTTCCTCCTTGCTCGGCCCTCCGAAAGCCCAGAGATCCCCTTTTAGCACACAAACCCCGCATATCCACCTACACCCCAAAGAGCCCTCATTTAGAGTGAAAGTCCCATCACTTCCCTTGTCCAAATATATACAACATTGGCTCCTTTAGTCTCTACACCCGCACGCAGTGATACAAAAAATAAGAAAATACAGTCATGAAGTTACATCGGCACATGGCCATTTCTCAATTTGTCAGTTCTGCCACAGTCCTTCTGCTTTCGCAAACTCCTCCGCTGCTTCCGCCGTTCCAAAATAAAAGTCCCTGAGCTTATAAGTCACCCTCAGCTTCGCTGGATATACAATGCCGCACTGCACCTTGTTAATGTACAGTGCCCTCTTCACCCGGTTGAAGGCAGCCCTCCTCCTTGCCAGCTCCACCGTAAAGTCCTGGTATACACGTATAGCAGCTCCAGCCCACTGCACCACCCGCTTCTGCTTGGCCCAGCTCAGGACCTTCTCCTTCACACTGTACCTATGGAAGCACAGAGTCACTGCCCTTGGCGGCTCACTCGCCTTTGGTACAGGCCTCCACGACCGATGAGCCCGATCCAGTTCATATCGGGAGGGATCCTCCCCCTCCTCCAATAGCTTTGCCAGCATTGCGGCAAAATATTCAGTCGGCTTCGGTCCTTCAACTCCTTCGGGCAGCCCCACAATCCTCAAATTCTGTCGCCTGGATCTGTTTTCCAGGTCTTCCATTTTTCCTCACAGATCCTTGTTAATGTCCATCACCTTCCGCATCTCTTTCCCCATCGAGGCAAGTTGATCACCGTGCTGCAATAACATTTCCTCCACTTCCTTCAGCGCCCCTTGCTCTCGCACCTCCGCCACTGCGCTCGCCACCTCCGTCCTCACCGGGGAAACCGCCTCCTCCACCAGCACACTCAAAACCTCCCTCATCTCCTTCCTCACAGTCTCCATGCATTTCGCAATCTGCGCCAACTGCTTTTCAAATTCCGCAGCCATCACCTTAGTTATTTCTTCAGCCGTAAGCAGTGCGGCCTTCCCTGGTGCTCCAGCCTCCATTTTCTTTACTGACCCCGCGGTGACCATTCCACTCCCCAATGGACTTTCAGCCGCTTTTTTCACGGCCGCTTATTTGCTGGTCTTCGACATTCTTCTCCTCTGTGCTGTCTCCCGAGTTTTACTGCCTTCGCTGGCCCTAGGACCGGGCGTTAACCCCCGACAATGCCGTTCCCGAACGGGAGCCCTCCAGCCCGCCGTCACCGGAAGTCCCCCTTGCTACCTTTCTGAAACAAAGGAACAACATTGGCTATTCTCCAGTCCTCCGGGATATCACCTGAAGACAGTGAGGATCCAAAGATTTCTGTCAAGGCCTCAGCAATTTCCTCTCTAGCCTCCTTCAGTATTCTGGAGTAGATCCCATCAGGCCATGGGGACTTACCGACCTTAATATTTTTCAAGATGCCCAACACCTCGTCTTTATGGATTCAATTCCCCTCACAATAAACAATAGCGTTCTCTTAGTTTTCCTAATTACCTGCTCTACCTAAATACTTTTGTGATTCATGTACTAGGACACCCAGATCCCTCAGAATCTTGGAGCTCTGCAATCTCTCACCACTTAGATAAAAGGTTTCTTTTTTATTCTTCCTGTCAAAATGGACAATTTTATATTGTCCCACATTATAGTCCATTTTTTCAGATCGTTGCCACTCAACTTATCTATATCCATTTGTAGCCTCCTTATGTCTCCGTGGGATTGTCCTAAAGGGCTGCAACTGGATGGACAGTAGGATCTGAATGGGGAGCAGCATCTGGGGAGAATGGGGTGGGTCTGGATGGAGTTCAGGGTCAGGATGAAAAGCAGTGTCTGTGAGAAAGTAGGGTGGGTCTGGATAAATTCCAGGGACTGGATGGACACCAGGGTCTGAATGGACATCGGGGTCTGAATGGAGAGCAGCGTCTGTGGGACAGTGGGGCAGGTCAGGATGGAGAGCAGGAGTTGGATCTCGTGAATTTCACTGTGCAAGTCAACATTCTCGGCAATTACTCTGATGGAATCCAAGTTTGCTTTGCAATTGCTGGACAAAAGATTAAATGCTGTATGCTGAGGTATTTGGTGTCCTATTAATACATGCTGGAATTCCAAACTTTGGTGAAAAAGAAAGTCTGCAAAGTTACAAATTGAGTGGTGGCAAGTATTTGTTAAGTAGGTGGTTACATGTTAAGCATGTTTACTGCAATTATTTGTGAGATGTTTTTGACTAGAATTAGTTATGTCGTCATTGTGGTGATATGCATCACTGTAAATACACAAGGGGTTAATGCCGATACACTAGAACTAAATAAACACTAGAGGGAGCACCAGAGACATCATGACACACAGACATTCAACCAATAGATCAGTAAGATAGGACACGACCAATGGGCAGTCAAGGCACCCAGAGGTGACACTACTACAAAGAGGCAACCCAGGGCGCACATGCTCTTTCTCTTTCCACAGGTGACACCAAGAGAGAAGGACAGGGGCAGATCGGAAGCATCACACCCACCGCATGGCTTAGAGCAGACTGGTTAGTTAGACTGAGTTACTATAGTAAGATTAGCAGGAGAGTCAAACTCAAGTAGGAGAATTGTTAACTGTTCAATAAATGTGTTAAACCTATCTCCAAGTCTGAACCTTCCTTTGCCAGAGCATACATCAAGGAAGCAGCTTATGCTACATGAAGAAGCATAACACAACATGGTACCAGTAGTGCCTGTTGGATATATATAGTTCAACTCAAGATCCGTGACTACCAGCAACAGCACCCAGGCAAGATGTTCAAGATTCCAGTTCCTCAGCAGCTCAGGTACCATGGCAATCTCAGTGCCAACTGGCGTGCATTCAAACAGAGATTTGAGATCTACATGGTACCATCCGACCTAGATGGTGTGGCGGATGCAGAGAAAATAAAGCTCCTACTCACCATTGCGGGTGTAAGTGCAGCAGAAATCTTCAAGACCTTCAAGTACTCCAAAGGGCAAGACAAGAGAGACTGCCAAACAGTCCTGGACAAGTTTGAAAAATACTGTGAGAAAAACACAAAAGAGATCGGTAAAAGAGACGCCAATACTCACCACGAGGCCAAGGTAGGCTTGCAAATGCAGGAAACAGCAGTTTTGATTGGCAGCCATCTTGCGAAAGGAGCCGCACATGCGCAGTTCCCCAAAAGACGGAATTGGCAGAACGGTGTTCTGCGCATGCGCGATAAAGATATCAAGTAATGGAAAAGCGATCTGCGCATGTGCAATCCATTCCTACGCTCTACGTCACAAGCGTCATGATGTCAGAGGCCCCGGACAACGCCCACTTAAAGGGGAAATGCCCGAAAATAAAGATTTTTTTTTTTTAAGTCGTAAAACACAATTCTTTCACCTGGAACGACAGCACAATGCCTGAACTTCGACCAGTAGCTGAAAGTAACCTCCGCAGAACCCTGCAACAAGCAGTTAGCACTGCCCAAAGAAATGATTTGGTCCTTGAAGATTACGACTCAGACGTTGATTTCTTCTTTGGACATCGCGAGCGCAATGACAGCTCCAACACAAAACGTGATGATATGGTCCTTGAAGACTACGACTCAGATGATGATTTCAGCATTGGACGTGGCGACCTCAGTACCAAATCTGAACCGCAACGAGATGTGTTGTACATTGAAGAATCCGACACAGACAGGGTCGAGTTCTTCGGATTTGAGGATCCTCAGCCCAGCACAGACGACATCCTAAACCAGAAGTACAGGATTCTGCTGCAGCCTGACGCCAAGAGACAGAGAGAGGTACAAGCCCACAGAGAGCGGCCTGATGCCAAGAGACAGAGAGCGGTACAAGCCCACAGAGAGCGGCCTGACGCCAAACCAATGGCCCACGCACCACGAACAGTGCATAATGCACCACGAAGAGTCCCCGACCCCGCACAGAAAGCGATGACAGGCTCCACAGCGAGACCACTGCATGTCTCCACACAGAGAACACAGAAAGACTCCACAGCGAGATCATTGCACGACTCCGTTGAGAGCGCACAGATCGAATTCACAGCGAGACCACTGCATGGCTCCACACAGGGAACGATGCCAGACTCCACAGAGAGAGCGATACAAGCCTCCACAGCGAGCTCGATGACAGACTCCACGATGGAAGCAACGCAAGACTCCAGAGCGCAGTCCTTGCATGAATGAGACCATGAAGGTCTATCAACCTTATCTGAGCAACCAGCAGCACACAACGCAAGTCTGCCACGCTCAAGTGCATAGCAAGACGACTATGACAGTCTACCACGCTCACGTGAACAACAAAAAGACTATGACAGTCTACCCAGATTATTTGAGCCACCAGAAGAAGACTCTGACAGTCTACCCAGCTCATCTAACCGACAAGAAGACACTGAAGGTCTACCCACTGTATGTGCGACAAGTGACAAAGGCTTCACAATTCCCGTACAAGATGTGCGACATCTCAGCGAGACTGACAGATCCCAGCTAGTATGTACAGAGGCACTCGACAATCAAAGTGAGGCTACTAGTGACTCCAGTGACACCACGTTAATTCAAACCTCATCCACTCGAGCCCCTCCGCAAGAAAACGTATTTCTGAACGTTTTGACTCCGGACGGGGAGCATCAAGACATCTCAGATGATTCAAGTGAACCTGAAATGACTCCGGACGGGAAGTGTCAAGAAACCAAAGCTGATTCAGGTGAACCAGAAAGGACCCCAGACGGGGAGCATCGACAAGCCGAAGGTGATTCCCGTGAACCGGACATGACTCCAGACGGGGAGCGCCGAGGAATCCGAGACGGCGCGCTCAATGCAACAGCAGATGCCACAAAGGGCACTGACACAAGTAACTTTGTGAAGGACTCGAATTCTTCACTCGGTGTGGTCATTGAGCGCAACAACAAAACCTACAAAAACAACAACAAAGACAAGCAACACGGTTCAATTCCCGTACCAGCCTCCCCGAACAGGCGCCGGAATGTGGCGACTAGGGGCTTCTCACAGTAACTTCATTTGAAGCCTACTTGTGACAATAAGCGATTTTCATTCATTCATTTCATAACAAGAAGCGTACCAAAGGCACCAACGTCAACAAGTGCGACAAAAACAACAGCACTGGAACAACGACTGGTACGACATGGTACAACTCTACAAATGCAGGACAATGTAACGGCGCAGCTCCTAACACTGGCAAGAGTACAGCCATACCATGGCATGACAGCAAATCTCACCGATTCAAGTTTGCTCCACTACAAACAAGCAAACCAGCTTTCAAGGCAGATGACATACTGCATCAATATCGCAATCACAAGAAACAGTCCATGTCGGACAACACGGATGGCATACTGCGTCAATATCTCAATATCGCAATCACAAGAAACAGTCCATGTCGGACAACACAGATGGCATACTGCGTAGTGACCACAAGCATAGAAAAAAAGAGTCCAAATCAGACAACAAAGTGCTTTGACCATTCGAACACCTCCTGGTGACTTCTTGATTCCTTAAGCACAGGGACACTGATGGCGTTTACCAGGGAATGACAACATCAACGTCGACACTTCAATAACAATACATGAAAGCCACTCGACTGTATAAATTCATGAACTTTGGACTCATACGTATTATTTGGTATTGTGTAATCATCTCTATCATCATGATTTGTACATGTCATCACTTATCTACCTATTTGCTCAATTTTCTTTAACACTGTACAGAAAATATGTAACACGAATAAAGGGGGGATGTGGTGATATGCATCACTGTAAATACACGAGGGGTTAATGTAGATACACCAGAACTAAATAAACACTAGAGGGAGCACCAGAGACATCATGACACACAGACATTCAACCAATAGGCCAGTAAGATAGGACACGACCAATGGGCAGTCAAGACACCCAGAGGTGACACTACCACAAAGGGGCAACCCAAATAAAAGGACAGGGCACACATGCTCTTTCTCTTTCCACAGGCGACACTTAGAGAGAAGGACAGGGGCAGATTGGAAGCATCACACCCACCTCATGGCTTAGAGCAGACTGGTTAGTTAGACTGAGTTACTATGGCAAGATTAACAGGAGAGTCAAACTCAAGTAGGAGAATTGTTAACAGTTTAATAAATGTGTTAAACCTATCTCCAAGTCCGAACCTTCCTTTGTCAGAGCATACATCAAGGAAGCAGCTTATGCTACATGAAGAAGCATAACACAACAGTCATAGCAACACCTCTGGTGAGTCAATGATTTCAAATGGGGGCACTTCGATTGGTTTGTTCCATTACTGTTTCCCTCCAGTTGATGGTATCCCAAATTACTCTGTCAGTGATGGACTTATCCTAGAGGCGATACTTTAATCTTTACCTTTGGATCAAAGCTTGAATTTATTGTTCAGACACTTGCTGAAGCTATGTTTGTAATTTGTTTAATTAATCCCCTTAAGTAGTTAAAGATTGGATTGCTTCAAGTGCTGTAACATGCAGTCAGATGTGAATTATGCAGGATTGCCATTTTCTAATTTAATTTCATGTGTAAATTGAATGCATTAGCATAATTGAATCATGTTATCCCAAACAGTACATTGATTTTACCCACACTTTTAAAGATGGTACTTTGGATATTAACAAAGAGCTAAATATAGTGAGAAATAATTTTAATCAAGTATTTTCCAAGCAAAACGCTTTAATAATAATCTTTATTAGTGTCACAAGTAGGCTTACATTAACATTGCAATGACGTTACTGTGAAAATCCCCTAGTCGCCACATTCCGGCGCTTGTTCGGGTACACAGAGTGAGAATTCAGAATGTCCAATTCACCTAACAAGCTCGTCTTTCGGGACTTGTGGGAGGAAACCGGAGCACCCGGAGGAAACCCACGGAGACATGAGGAGAACGTTCAGACTCTGCACAGACAGTGACCCAAGCCGGGAATCGAACCTGGGTCCCTGGCGCTGTGAAGCAACAGTGCTAGCCATTGTGCTGCCTTGCCACCTTAAGTCCTTTACTTCATGGATAATGGGCATTTTTATTCCTAATTTTGTAAGGACCCACTCAAAGCATGGAAGCCATTCAGATTGTCCAACCTCGGCTCAGTCGCCAGCTGTCTCACATCCAAGTCAGAAGTTGTGGGTTCAAGCCCCACCCTAGAGACCTGAGCACAAATTCCAAGCTGACACTCCCTGTGCAGTACTGTTGGGAGTGCCATCTTTCAGATGAGATGTTAATACAAGATGTCGGGGCAGCAGGGTGGCACAGTGGTTAGCACTGGTGTCTCATAGCGCCGAGGTCCCAGGTTTGTTCCCAGCTCTGGGTCACACTCCACCTAGAGGTTGCACATTCTCCCAGCGTTTCGCCTCCACAAACCCAAAGATGTGCAGACTAGGTGGATTGGTCACACTAAATTGCCCTTAATTGGAAAAAAATAATTGGGTACTCTAAATTTATCCAAAAAAAAACAAGATGCTGTATGTCATTGCAAACAATGTAAAAGATCCCACCATTTCCTAAAATAAATTTAAAGTACCGTATTATTTTTTTCCAATTAAGGGGCAATTTAGCGTGGCCAATCCACCTAACCTGCTCATCTTTGGGTTGTGGGGGTAAAACCCACGCGAACACAGAGAGAATGTGCAAACTCCACACGGACAGTGGCCCGGGGCTGGGATCGAACCCGGGTCCTCAGCGGCGTATGCAGCAGTGCTAACCACTGTGCCACCATGCCGTCCAGAGATTCCACCATTTGAATGATTTTTCCCTGCTCTGCCATGCCCATAATTATTCTTCAGCTTAAAGAGACCACCCGATCACTATCCAATTGCCATTTGTGGGAGCTTGCTGTGCACAAACAAGCTGCTACATTTCACCAGTGACTACACTTTGAAAGTATTTAATTGGCTGTCAATAACTTTGGGGTGTCCTGAGATTGTGAAAATTGATATAAATGCAAGTTTTTAAAAATTGTCTAACCTAGAGACATCTTAAAATTGTCATTCTTAAGGAAGCTAGCTGAGGCTTCAATGTGTGCAGTTTCTCCAAAAGACCAACATCAGTGGAGTATTGAGGGCTGAAATGTGGTCTGTGATCCTTTTACCTTCATTTCTGAATTTAAACAAAGGCTGGGGATTAAATGACTCAGGAACAAAGCTAAAAACAAAAGTAAATTGCAGCATCTCAAAATCATTTCCCACTGGTTTATCATTAACCATTTACAACTCTGATACGCACCCACCTATTGTCTATTTATCTCATTACTCTCGTCTTTTGCCTTGCATCATCATCCCTTTAGTTATCTAATTCATGTCCCCTAACTTAACACAGTCCTTCCCTTTGATTACAAGCTGCAAAATCTCTAACTTCTTCCAGTTCTGATCCAACACTCGTTCGGTTTCTCTCTCCACAGATGCTGTCTGACCAGCTGAGGGTTCCCAGCATTTTCTTTTCAATTTAATTTGTCATAGAGACAGAATATAGAATTTTTGGTACAGAAACATGGAGCGGAATTCTCCATCGGCGGAATCTTCTTGTCCGCCGGCAGCGCACCCACGCTCGCGAGTTTCCCAATGGCGTGAGGTGGCACCATTGGCTGGCTGTGGGAACAGAGAATCCCGCTGCCGGCGGGGGAGTGCCACGCCAAAAAACACAGCTGGCAGACCGGAGAATCTTGCCCATGATATTTGACCTATCTGATCCCTGCCACAAAAGCCTCCTCTTATCTCTCTTCATTTGGGTCGGTATTGAGGCTGAGCCCCAACATCATATTCTTCTAAAATGAAAAACAGAAAATGCTGGAAGTACACAGCAGGGCTGGCGGAATCTGTGAAGAAACAGCGTCAATGACTTTGCACCAGAACTAGAAAAGGCATCTCTATTCCTTTCTCCCTCATGTCCACGATGTTTATTTAGCTTCTCCTCACATGCATCTTATCCTGCTCATCTCAGCCACTGCCTGTGATAACAAGTTCCATATTCACACCAAAGGTGTTTCCTCTGAGCTACAAAAGTGGAAAGGCAGATCTTCTTCTCATTTCCTTTAGATTCCTTCTTAGGCTGCTGGTGTCACTGGCAAGGCCAGCGTTAATTGCCCATCTCTAATTGCCTTAAAGTAGGTGATGGTGATGCAACTGAGTGGCTTACAAGGTGACTTCAGAGGGCAATTAAAAGTCAAACATACTGCTGTGCGTCTGGAGACACAGTTGGACCAGACCTGGTGACAGATTTCCTTCCCTAAAGGACATAAGAGAACCAGTTGGATTTTTATGACAATCTGGTAGGATGATGGTCGCCAAAACTGTGACTCGTAATATAGCCATTATGTTAGATTATTCTTAAATTAAATTTTTTTTTTTTTTTTAACACAATTAATTTTTTCCAATTAAGGGGCAATTATAGTGTGGCCAATCCACCTACCCTACACATCTCATTGGCCGCAGGAAATTACAAAAGGTCGTGAATGTAGCCCAATCCATCACGCAAACCAGCCTCCCATCCACTGACTCTGTCTACAATTCCCGCTGCCTCAGAAAGGCAGCCAGCATAATTAATGACCCCATGCACCCGGACATACTCTCTTCCACCTTCTTCCGTCAGGAAAAAGGTACCAAAGTTTGAGGTCACGTACCAACCGACTCAAGAACAGCTTCTTCCCCATTGCCATCAGACTTTTGAATGGACCTACCTCGTATTAAGTTGATCTTTTCTCTACACCTTGCTATAACTGTAACATTATATTCTGCAGTCTCTCCTTCCTTCCCTATGTACGGTATGCATTGTTTGTACAGCATGCAAGAAACAATACTTTTCAGTTTACTAATACATGTGACAATAATAAATCAAGTCAAATCAAATCAAATCTTTGGGTTGTGGGGGTGAAATCCACGCAAATACAGGAAGAATGTGCAAACTCCACACAGACAGTGACCCAGAGCCGGGATCGAATCTGGGACCTCGGCGCTGTGAGGCAGCAGTGCTAACCACTGCACCACCGTGCTGCCCCTTAAATTAAATTATAAACAAACAAATTATACCTGCAGCATTTGTTAATTCTGCCCCCACTGTCCCCATCACGCCCCCCCCCTCCCCCCCACCCGCAGTCGCCGTCCCCATCCCACCCTGCTCCCTTGGCTGATTATTTTTTAAAGTGTAGCCACGTTTCACCAGATGATTCATTCGCAAGGCAATACCCCTTTTTAATAAAATACCTGGCTTTAGATTAGCAGCGCTTTTGTTGTCTCCAGAACTGCCCCCAACAATACGTAGAATCTGCAGAAAGGATCCATGTTCAATCAGGACTAAACCCAGACCGTGGTCATCCTTTGTGATGAACGTTTTTAGGCTAGGCCCTAAGTTGTGCTCTGGATTTTCTTTCATATCGCTTCCCAGTTCTGCAACACACAAGAGTCTTGTTTAACTCATAGGGGTATGTCTGTTATGTATTATTTGTATTGTGTGTTGTGCACCTGAGAAATAGATACTGAAGAAAATGCAAAAATAGATTCACAAGGATAATACCAGAACTGAGAGGTTATAACTATCAGAAATGCTGCAACGGAGGATCTATTCACATAATAAAAAGAAGGCTGAGTGGTGATCTGATAGAGGTCTTTCAAAATTAGAGAGTAGACATAGAGAAAATGTTGGAAGACTAAAATTCAGGGTCATCATCATAAGAAAGTCACTAATAAATCCAATAAAGAATTCAGGAGAAATGTATTCACCTAGATAGTTGTGTGAATGTGAAACTCGCTACCACAGGAAGTGATTGAGGCGAATAGCATAGATACATACAAGGGAAAGCCAGATACACACAAGAGGGAGAAAGAAAATATGGGTATGTTGACAAGTTGCGATGAAGAAGGGTGGGAGGAGGCTTTTATGGCGCATAAACATCAGATGGGCCAAATGGCTGGTTTCTATGGTGTAGGCTCAATGTGATTCTATGTAAAACAAAAGTATTTTCAGATTATTAATATATATGTGTATATATAAATAATAGGACAGGTGACCAATCGCTTGGTCAACAAGGTAGATTTTAAAGAGCATCTTTAAATTAGGAAAGTGAGATTGAGAAGCAGAGGCATTCAGGGAGAGAATTCCCAGAGCTTGGGTGGAAGGCATGGGCCACATACAGTGGAATAAAGAAACTCGGGATGTACAAGAGGCCAGAATTAATGGAGGGTTGTGGGGTGAGGGCAAGAGGGATCGGAACAGGTTAAAATGAGCCGTTGCTGGACTGGGAGTCAATGTAGATCGGAGAGCACAGGGGTGATCGATTGGTGTACAGGTCTTGGTGCAAGTAAGTGCAGAGTTTTGGATGACCTTAGGTTTACAGAGAGAAGGAGCTGGGAGAACATCCAGGAGGGTATTGCGATAGTCAAGTCTAGAGGTAATCAAAACATTAATGAGGGTTTTAGTAGCAGATGATCTGAGGCAAGTGAGCGAGGATGGACAATCCTTGGTAAAAGCAAATTACTGCGGATGCTGGAATCTGAAACAAAAACGGAAAATACTGGCCAATCACAGTAGATCTGGCGGCATCTGTGAGAGGACTGAGCTAGCGTTTGGAATCAGACTGTCAGAAAGATGGAAGTGGGTGGCCAGAGTGATGGAGAGGATTAGAGAGATCCTCTCAGGGTCAACGGGAGTGCTAACCTACCTCTTTGACTCAGCGTTTGGCCATCTGCCCTAATATCTCCTTATGTGACTTAGTGTCAGCATTTACTTGATTCAGCTCCTGCACAGAGCCTTGTGACGTTTAAGTACGTTAAAGGCACTATGTACATGTAAGTTGTTGTTGTCCATACTGCACCGTCCATTGCACACCCTGAATGTGATGTACTACATGTTGGAAACCAATGAACAACCGCACTTAAAAATCGCCTGATCAACCTAAACACCCTCCCTCATCAAAACCACCTTTGGTGGGGCGGACGTTCCAATCTTCGGCCATCATGATCGCAGGAGACCCGGGATGAGAGGTTTTAACAACCGCAGACACATGGCGATAGTTTCATATTGAGGGCGGTGCGTCCTTCACTTGACCCCCGAGGAGCGAGAAGCGCTCTGACCATTCGAACAAAAACCCCCAGATCCCCCGTGGCAACACAGAACAACCTTTCAAATTCTGCGATTATAATCACTCTGGAATGTTGCAAATCCCATGCTTCCAGATTGGCTGGGTAAATAAGCAGAGCCAGGCAGTTACAGATCGTGTGGAGTTCGACAACTACCCGCAGTTTTTTCTTTTTACTCCATTCTTCAAATTACAAAGCCAACGCTGAGAGTGGCCGGGGCAAGCCCTTCATCCACTCCACTGCTTGCTCCCAAAGCCAATTCAAATTGAATCCAAATCATTGGGGTGAATTCTCCGGCGGGATTCTCTGTTCCGCTGGCAACAGACTCTCCACCCGGCGGATTCCCAGCGGTGTGGACTGGCTACAATGAGAAATCCCAGGCGGGATTATCTAACAATGGGGCTATGTCCCCACACTGGCATGAAACGCAGCGCCAACCACTCCGATGTCAACGGTCCCCGAAAGTGAGGAATCCTCCCCTTTCTAGGGGGCTAGGTTGGCGCCCGAGTGGTCCGCACAGCTCCAGCCGGCGCGGAAAGGCTGGCGCGAGTTGCTGCATGCACGGAATGGCCGGCGTATTTCCGCGCGTGCGTGCTACAGCCGGCGTATTTCCGCACATTCGCGGGGGTTCCCTTCTCCGCGCCTGCCCCCGGGCAATACGGTGGAGCCCTACAGAGGCCTGGCGCAAAGTAAAATAGGCCCCCACGGAACCTGCCCGTCCGCCGGTCGGTAGGCCCCGATCGCGGGCAGGACACCGTGACCCCCTCCCCCTCCCCCCCGGGGTCAGATCTCCCCGCCCCCCCTTCCCGCAGACTCACCTTTCAGGTCCTGCCGCCTGGGACCTGAGTAACCCACGCCGACGGGACGCGGCCAAACTTGTTGGTCCATTGGGGCCCAGAAAATCGCCGGGGGGGGGGCGCTGTCAACGGCCCCGGACCGGCGCGGCGGGAATCCCGCGGGCGCCCGAGAATCATCGCCAGAGAATGGGGAAGCCGGCGTCGGTGTATCCCTGGGGGCACGATTGTCGCGTCCCCCCAGGGATACACCGACCTGGCACCAGGTCGTAGAATCCCGGCCCCCATTGGAGAATCCCGCTGCCGGGACAGTGCGCCGCCGAGGAGCACGTGGCTAGGGAGGCAGAGAATTCACCCATTGCCTCCACAAGAGAGACATACAAGATCCAAGCTGACAAGAAAAGGCAATACACCTCATCATGGGCTTGATGTGACGCTTGATCTTACTTAGCCAGAAGGCTGAGACGTTACTCCAATTATTATCAATAACACCCCCACCCCACCCCACCCCACCCACCTTGACTAAACTACTTTTCCCTACTGTTTTGTTCTCACTCTTCTGGCCTATAACTTTTAATCTGCAGGGAGAGAACCAGAGAGCATCTGAGACCCTCGGAAGGTAAGTGATTTTTATTCATTTTTACTTTTATTACCTTTTCAAATTCTGTGTGTGGTGGGGGGGAAACTGAAGTGACATCACAGAAAAGCTGTGACCAGATTGGCTGTTTGAGAATCTACACTAAATGAAAAAAAAAGCATTGTTAAACTAATTAAACATAATTATTTATTACTTAATTATAATTTAGAGGGGCTCTAAGCCAGAGATCGGAGAGTACTGTATTTAGCTTTCACATTTATAGTAGAAATCTAATGCTAGGAAACATATAGTTAACAGTAACTTTTTTTTAACTTCTAAATTTAATTTACTAATTAATTGACGCAATGTCAATTAGAGGGGTGCAGTGCTCTGACTGAGATGTGGCAGGTCCGGGAGGCTTCCAGCGTCCCGGATGGCTTCATCTGCAGAAAGTGCACCCAACTGGAGCTCCTCACAGACCGCATGGTTCGGTTGGAGCAGCAGTTGGATGCACTTAGGAGCATGCAGGTGGTGGAAAGCGTCATAGATAGCAGTTATATAAATGTAGTCACACCCAAGGTGCAGACAGAGAAATGGGTGACCACCAGAAAGGGCAGGCAGTCAGTGCAGGAATCCCCTGTGGTTGTCCCCCTCTCGAACAGGTAAACACCTTTGGATGCTGTCGGGGGGGATAGCCTATCAGGGGAAAACAGCAGCAGCCAGAGCAGTGGCACCACGGCTGGCTCTGATGTTCAGAACGGAGGGTCAAAGCACAGAAGAGCAATAGTCATAGGGGACTCTATAGTCAGGGGCACAGATAGGTGCTTCTGTGGACGTGAAAGAGACTCCAGGATGGTATGTTGCCTCCCTGGTGCCAGGGTCCAGGATGTCTCTGAACGGGTAGTGGGCATCCTGAAGGGATGCAAACAGGCTGAGGTCATTGTACATATTGGTACTAACGACATAGGCAGGAAGGGGCATGAGGTCCTGCAGCAGGAGTTCAGGGAGCTAGGCAGAAAGTTAAAAGACAGGACCTCTACTGTTGTAATCTCGGGATTACTCCCTGTGCCATGTGCCAGTGAGGCTAGAAATAGGAAGATAGAGCAGCTAAACATGTGGCTAAACAGCTGGTGTAGGAGGGAGGGTTTCCGTTATCTGGACCACTGGGAGCTCTTCCGGGGCAGGTGTGACCTGTATAAGAAGGACGGGTTGCATCTAAACTGGAGAGGCATAAATATCCTGGCCGCGAGGTTTGCTAGTGTCACACGGGAGGGTTTAAACTAGTATGGCAGGGGGTGGGCACCGGAGCAATAGGTCAGAAGGTGAGAGCATTGAGGGAGAACTAGGGAATAGGGCCAGTATGGCTCTGAGGAAGAGCAGACAGGGAGAGGTTGCTGAACACAGCGGGTCTGGTGGCCTGAAGTGCATATGTTTTAATGCAAGAAGTATTACGGGTAAGGCAGATGAACTTAGAGCTTGGATTAGTACTTGGAACTATGATGTTGTTGCCATTACAGAGACCTGGTTGAGGGAAGGACAGGATTGGCAGCTAAACGTTCCAGGATTTAGATGTTTCAGGCGGGATAGAGGGGGATGTAAAAGGGGTGGTGGAGTTGCGCTACTGGTTAGGGAGAATATCACAGCAATACTACGGGAGGACACCTCAGAGGGCAGTGAGGCTATATGGGTAGAGATCAGGAATAAGAAGGGTGCAGTCACAATGTTGGGGGTTTACTACAGGCCTCCCAACAGCCAGTGGAAGATAGAGGAGCAGATATGTAGACAGATTTTGGAAAAGAGTGAAAACAACAGGCTTGTTGTGATGGGAGACTTCAACTTCCCCAATATTGAGTGGGACTCACTTAGTGCCAGGGGCTTAGATGGGGCAGAGTTTGTAAGGAGCATCCAGGAGGGCTTCTTCAAACAATATGTAGACAGTCCAACTAGGGAAGGGGCTGTACTGGACCTGGTATTGGGGAATGAGCCCGGCCAGGTGGTAGAAGGTTCAGTAGGGGAGCATTTCGGGAACAGTGACCACAATTCAGTAAGTTTTAAAGTGCTGGTGGACAAGGATCGAGGGGTGCAGTGGTCCTAGGGTGAATGTGCTGAATTGGGGGAAGGCTAATTATAACAATATTAGGCGGGAACTGAAGAACCTAGATTGGGGGCGGATGTTTGAGGGTAAATCAACATCTGACATGTTGGAGGCTTTCAGGTGTCAGTTGAAAGGAATTCAGGACCGGCATGTTCCTGTGAGGAAGAAGGATAAATACAGCAAATTTCGGGAACCTTGGATAACAAGAGATATTGTAGGCCTCGTCAAAAAGAAAAAGGAGGCATTTGTCAGGGCTAAAAGGCTGAGAACAGACGAAGCCTGTGTGGAATATAAGGAAAGTAGGAAGGAACTTAAGCAAGGAGTCAGGAGGGCTAGAAGGGGTCACGAAAAGTAATTGGCAAATAGGGTTAAGGAAAATCCCAAGGCTTTCAACACGTACATAAAAAGCAAGAGGGTAGCCAGGGAAAGGGTTGGCCCACTGAAGGAGAAGCAAGGGAATCTATGTGTGGAGTCAGAGGAAATGGGCGAGGTACTAAATGAATACTTTGCATCAGTATTCACCAAAGAGAAGGAATTGGTGGATGTTGAGTCTGGAGAAGGGTTTGTAGATAGCCTGGGTCACATTGAGATCCAAAAAGATGAGGTGTTGGGCGTCTTGAAAAATATTAAGGTTGATAAGTCCCCAGGGCCTGATGGGATCTACCCCAGAATACTGAAGGTGGCTAGAGAGGAAATTGCTGAGGCCTTGACAGAAATCTTTGGATCCTCACTGTCTTCAGATGATGTCCCAGAGGACTGGAGAATAGCCAATGTTGTTCCTTTGTTTAAAAAGGGTAGCAAGGATCATCCAGGGAACTACAGGCCGGTGAGCCTTACGTCAGTGGTAGGGAAATTACTGGAGAGACTTCTTCGAGACAGGATCTACTCCCATTTGGAAGCAAATGGACGTATTAGTGAGAGGCAGCATGGTTTTGTGAAGGGGAGGTCGTGTCTCACTAATTTGATAGAGTTTTTCGAAGAGGTCACAAAGATGATTGATGCAGGTAGGGCAGTGGATGTTGTCTATATGGACTTCAGTAAGGTCTTTGACAAGGTCCCTCATGGTAGACTGGTACAAAAGGTGAAGTCACATGGGATCAGGGGTGAGCTGGCAAAGTGGATACAGAACTGGCTAGGTCATAGAAGGCAGAGAGTAGTAATGGAAGGGTGCTTTTCTGATTGAAGGGCTGTGACCAGTGGTGTTCCACAAGGATCAGTGCTGGGACCTTTGCTGTTTGTAGTATACATAAATGATTTGGAGGAAAATGTAACTGGTCTGATTAGTAAGTTTGCAGACGACACAAAGGTTGGTGGAATTGCGGATAGCGATAAGGACTGTCAGAGGATACAGCAGGATTTAGATCGTTTGGAGACTTGGGCGGAGAGATGGCAGATGGAGTTTCATCCGGACAAATGTGAGGAATGCATTTTGGAAGGTCTAATGCAGGTCGGGAATATACAGTGAATGGTAGAACCCTCAAGAGTATTGAAAGTCAGAGAGATCTAGGTGAACAGGTCCACAGGTCAGTGAAAGGGGCAACACAGGTGGAGAAGGTAGTCAGGAAGGCATACGGCATGCTTGCCTTCATTGGCCGGGGCATGGAGTATAAGAATTGGCAAGTCATGTTGCAGCTGTATAGAACCTTAGTTAGGCTACACTTGGAGTATAGTGTTCAATTCTGGTCGCCACACTACCAGAAGGATGTGGAGGCTTTAGAGAGGGTGGAGAAGAGATTTACCAGGATGTTGCCTGGTATGGAGGGCATTAGCTATGAGGAAAGGTTGAATAAACTCGGTTTGTTCTCACTGGGACGACGGAGGTTGAGGGGCGACCTGATAGAGGTTTACAACATTATGAGGGGCATAGACAGAGTGGATAGTCAGAGGCTTTTCCCCAGGGTAGAGGGGTCAATTACTAGGGGGCATAGGTTTAAGGTGCAAGGGGCAAGGTTTAGAGTAGATGTACGAGGCAAGTTTTTTACACAGAGGGTAGATGGTGCCTGGAACTCGCTGCCGGAGGAGGTGGTGGAAGCAGGGACGATAGTGACATTTAAGGGGCATCTTGACAAATACATGAATAGGATGGGAATAGAGGGATACGGACCCAGGAAGTGTAGAAGATTGTAGTTGGACTTCCGGTTGCGGCTATGTGGAGCTAAGTCGCACATTCTGCAGCTCCCGACAGAAACTGACGTTTGGGCTCTTTTTAGGGCCCCCAGCGCCATTTGTACGACGGTTCCCAGTGTGGGAAGGTGTGAGTAACATTTCCCCGGCACTGTATGGATTGGACCAGGAGTGGAGTGGTGAAAAAAGTAGTTTTGGAGCAGCGAATAGTGCGAGGGAGGAAAATCAAGATGGCGGCGGGTGGAGAGCAGGCAGCGTGGGCACAGTGGTCGCAGGAACAGCAGGAGTTTCTCCAGCGCTGCTTCACGGAATTGAAGGCAGAGCTGTTGGAGCCGATGAAGGCTTCGATAGACAAGCTGCTCGAGACCCAGAAGCCCCAAGGGGCGGCGATCCGGGAGGTGCGGCAAAAGGCCTCGGAGAACGAGGACAAGATCTTGGGCCTGGCGGTGAAGGTAGTGGTGCACGAGGCGATGCATAAGAAATGGCAGGAGACGTTCGAGGACATGGAGAACCGGTCGAGGAGGAAGAACCTGCGGATTCTGGGTCTCCCGGAGGGAGTGGAGGGGTCGGATGTTGGAGCATATGTGGTCACCATGCTGAACACGTTGGTGGGCGCGGGGGCCTTCCCGAGGCCCTTGGTGCTGGAGGGGGCCCACCGAGTCCTGGCGAGGAGGCCCAAGCCCAACAAGCTGCCGTGGGCGGTACTGGTGCGGTTCCACCGCTTAATGGACAGGGAGTGTGTCCTAAGGTGGGCAAAGAAGGAGCGGAGCAGCAGGTGGGAGAATGCAGAGGTCCGGATATACCAGGACTGGAGCGCGGAGATGGCCAAGAAGAGGGCCGGGTACAATCGGGCTAAGGCGGCTCTGTATCGGAAGGGGGTGAAATTTGGAATGTTGCAGCCGGCGCGACTGTGGGTCACTTTCAAGGACCGCCACCACTACTTCGAGACGCCGGAGGAGGCGTGGACCTTTATCGAGGCCGAAAAGTTGGACTCAGATTGAGGGTCGGTTGCGAGGAGATGTGAGAGGGGATTGATGTGATTGTTGTGTTTTTGGGGGATGTTCTGTGCTGTTTGATACTGTTTTTTTTGGGTGCAGGGTGGGGTAGGGTGAAATGGTTCGTAGTGAGGGTTTGGTGAGAGTGTGGGCGTCGGTGGTTGGAAGAGGGGGCCCCATTGGGGGGGGGAGGGGAGAGGGGAGGCCCGAGGTAGGGGAGCTGGGATCAGGCCGCGAAAGGGAGCTGCGCCTGAGGGGGCGGGGCCGGCTTGGTGAAAAGCGCGGGCTTTTTCCCCACGCTAGGGAAGGATGGGGGCGGGGCCAGGGGGGAGGGATGGTGCTCGAGAGGATCGCCCGCTGATGGACAGGAGGGGGGGGTAGATTCTCTCACTGGGGGGGTCGATGGAGTAGCGGGAGCGGCCGGGGTCAGCAGGAGTCAGCTGACGTACGGGAGTGCTGTGGGGGGAACAACGCAGCTAGGGGGAGACCTAGCTGGGGGGGGCGGGGTGGGGGGGGGAACTGGGTTGCTGCTGCATTGGCCAAAGGGGAGCTGGAGCCTGAAGAAAGAGTCGGGGCGGGGGTCTGCTGCTGGGGGGAATGGAGTGTGCGGGAGGTGCGGGCACGCGGCTGGCCTAGAAAGGCAGACAATGGAGGTAGGTACGTGATGGTGAGCGGTAAGCTGCAGGGGGTGCGGGTGGTCTTTGTGGATGTGTATGCCCCGAATTGGGACGATGCCGGATTTATGCGGCACATGTTGGGCCGGATTCCAGACCTGGAGGCAGGTAGCTTGATAATGGGGGGGGGGAGTGGGGGGGGACTTTAATACGGTACTGGATCCAGCATTGGACCGCTCTAGATCCAGGACGGGTAAGAGGCCGGCGGCAGCCAAGGTGTTGAGGGGGTGTATGGACCAGATGGGAGGAGTGGACCCATGGAGGTTTGTTAGGCCGGGGGCCAAGGAATTCTCTTTCTTTTCCCACGTCCATAAAGCCTACTCCCGGATTGACTTCTTCGTTTTGAGCGGGGCGCTGATCCCGAGGGTGGAGGACACGGAGTATTCGGCCATAGCCATCTCCGACCATGCCCCGCACTGGGTGGAGCTCGAGCTTGGGAAGGAGAGGGACCAGCTCCCGCTGTGGCACCTGGAGGTGGGTTTGCTGGCGGATGAGGACGTGAGCGGGCGGATCCGGGGGTGCATTGAAAGATACCTAGAGGTGAACGATAATGGGGAGGCGCAGGTAGGGGTAGTCTGGGAGGTGCTGAAGAAGGTGATTAGGGGAGAACTAATCTCCACTAGGGCCCACAAGGAGGGGAAGGAGAGGAGAGAGAGGGAGAGGTTGGTGGGGGAGATTTTAAGGGTAGATAGGAGGTATGCAGAGGTCCCCGAGCAGGGACTACTCAAGGAGCGACAAAGCCTCCAGGCCGAATTCGACCTGTTGACTACCAAGAAGGCGGAGGTGCAGTGGAGGAAGGCACAAGGGGCGGTGTATGAATACGGGGAGAAGGCTAGCCGGATGCTGGCACACCAGCTGCGGAAACGGGAGGCGGCGAGGGAGATTGGGGGAGTTAGGGATAAAAGGTGCGGAGTGCGGTGGGAATAAATGGGGTATTTAGAGACTTCTATGAGGGGCTGTATAGGTCTGAGCCCCCGATGGAGGAGGGGGGGATGCGTCGTTTTCTGGACCGGCTGAGGTTCCCGAGCGTAGAGGAGGGGCAGGTGGCGGGGCTTGGGGCACCGGTAGGGCTGGAGGAGCTGACTAAGGGGCTATGGAGTTTGCAGGCGGGGAAGGCACCGGGGCCAGCTGGGTACCCGGTGGAATTTTACAGGAAGTATATGGAACTGTTGGGCCCACTACTAGTGAGGACTTTGACTGAGGCGAGGGAGGGGGGGGGGGCCCTACCCCCGACGATGTCCAGGGCGCTGATCTCGCTGATCTTGAAGTGGGACAAGGACCCTTTACAGTGTGGGTCGTATATGCCAATCTCGCTCCTCAATGTGGATGCGAAGCTGTTAGCGAAGGTGTTGGCTACCAGAATTGAAGACTGTGTCCCGGGGGTGATTCACGAGGACCAGACGGGTTTCATGAAGGGAAGGCAGCTGAATACCAATGTGCGGAGGCTCCTAAATGTAATCATGATGCCTGCAGTGGAGGGGTATCGTTGTATGCAGACGACCTGTTACTGTATGTGGCGGACCCGGTGGGGGGGATGCTGGAGGTGATGCAGATCCTCGGGGAGTTTGGAGACTTTTCCGGGTATAAGTTCCACATGGGAAAGAGTGAGCTATTCGTGATACACCGAGGGGACCAGGGAAGGGGGATAGACGAGCTTCCACTGAAGAGGGCGGAAAGGAGTTTTCGGTACCTAGGGATCCAGGTGGCCAGGAGCTGGGGGGCCCTACACAAGCTCAACTTGACGAGGCTGGTGGAGCAGATGGAGGAGGAGTTTAAATGGTGGGATATGCTGCCACTCTCCCTGGCGGGTAGGGTACAGTCGGTGAAGATGACGGTGCTCCCGAGGTTCCATTTTATATTCCAGTGCCTGCCCATCCTGATCCCTAAGGCCTTTTTTAAGCGGGTCAGCAGGAGCATCATAGGGTTTGTATGGGCGAAAAAGACCCCGAGGGTGAGAAGGGTGTTTCTGGAGCGGAGTAGGGACAGAGGAGGGCTAGCGTTGCCTAATCTGTGTGGGTATTACTGGGCTGCCAATGTGGCGATGATACGCAAGTGGGTAATGGAGGGGGAGGGGGCGGCGTGGAAGAGGCTGGAGATGGCGTCCTGTGTGGGCACGAGTCTGAGAGCGCTGGTGACAGCACCGCTGCCGCTCCCGCCGACAAGGTACACCATGAGTCCAGTGGTGGCGGCAACCCTCAAAATTTGGGGGCAGTGGAGACGCCACAGAGGGAGACAGAGGCTTCGGTGTGGTCCCCGATCTGAGAGAACCATCGGTTTGTCCCGGGGAGAATGGATGGGGGGTTCCTGAGCTGGCACAGGGCAGGTATTAGAAGGATGGGGGACTTGTTTATAGATGGGACGTTTGCAAGCCTTGGGGCGCTGGAGGAAAAATTCAGGCTCCCCCTTGGAAATGCCTTCAGTTACATGCAGGTAAGGGGGTTTGTAAGACGGCAGGTGAGGGAATTTCTGCTGCTGCCAGCACGTAGGATCCAGGTTAGGGTGCTCTCGGGGGTGTGGGTTGGAGAAGGCAAGGTCTCGGTGATCTACCAGGAGATGCAGGAGGAGGTGTAGGCCACGGTGGAGGAGCTGAAAGGTAAATGGGAGGAGGAGCTGGGGGAGGAGATAGACGAGGGTACATGGGCGGATGCCCTGGGTAGGGAAAATTCTTCCTCCTCTTGCGCCAGGCTTAGCCTGATACAAATTAATGTTCTGCACAGGGCGCACATGACAGGGGCAAGGCTGAGTCGTTTTTTTGGAGTGGAGGACAGGTATGTGAGGTGTTCAGGGAGCACAGCAAATCATGCCCAGCGCTGGATGTGTTCTGGAGGGGCGTTGCGAGGATGGTGTCTAAGGTGGTAAACACCCGGGTTAAGCCGAGTTGGGGGTTAGCACTATTTGGGGTATCGGACGAGCCGGGAGTGCAGGAGGCGAAAGAGGCCGGTATTCTGGCCTTTGCGACCCTGGTAGCCCGGCGGAGGATTCTGCTACAGTGGAAAGATGCGAGGCCCCCAAGCGTGGAAGCCTGGATCAGCGACATGGCAGGGTTCCTTAAATTGGAGAGGGTAAAATTTGCCTTAAGAGGGTCTGTGCAAGGGTTCTTCAGGCGGTGGCAACCGTACCTAGACTTTCTAGCGGAGCGTTAGGAGGTGGTCAGCAGCAGCAGCTAGTGGGGGCCAATAGGAGGTGGTCAGCAGCAGCAGGGGGGGAGTACTTGGTGTTTACTACTGTGTTTGTTATCGTTTAATGGGGGGCTTGTATTTTGGTGGAATACGTGACATAGGTATAAGATGTTTATTTATGTGTTCTTTGTTTTTTCTTATTTCTGTAAGGTGGGGGGGTTTGTTGAAAATATGTAAAAAATTTGAATAAAAATATTTTTAAATAGAAAGAAGATTGTAGTTTAATCGGGCAGCATGGTCGGCACGGGCTTGGAGGGCCGAAGGGCCTGTTCCTGTGCTGTACCTTTCTTTGTTCTTTGTTCTTTGTACTGCAGTTTCATAAACTGCTCCAATTGTGCTCCATTCCTCATGGTCACCATCAATCCAGATTTACTGCACAATGTTCAAATTAATTCATTTCAATGTAGCAAATACAATTACTTTTTGTTACAAAAGTAGTAAGGAGGGACGACATGTTAGAAGGCTCTTCAAATGAAGCCATACAGGTCAAATGAAGCCATAAAGGAGCAATCATATTGCTAGGAGTGTTCTATCGGTCCCCTAACAGTCAGAGAGATACAGAAGAGCAGATGTGTAGGCACATTTCGTAGAAGTGTAAAATTAATAGGATAGTGATAGTGAGGGATTTCAATTCCCCAACATTTACTGGAAGAGTCGTCATGTTTAGTGGGAGAGGAATTCTTAAAGTGCATCCAGGAGAACTTTTTAAGCCAGTACGTAGAGGATACTGCAAGAGAGGGGGTGATCCTGGACTTAATTTTGGGTAACACAGTCAGGCAAGTGGTTGATGTATCAGTGGTGGAGCATTTTGCAGACAGTGATCAGTTAGATTCAAGATTGTTGTGGAAAGGACAACGATGGACCTAAAGTCAATGTGCTAAACTGGGGGAAAGCTGATTTTAAAAAGATCAGATATGATTTGGCCAGAGTGAACTGGGAGAAGACACTTTTAGGTAAACCTGTGACAGATCAGTGGGACGCATTCAAGAAGGAAATAGGGAGAGTTCAGGGCCAGTATGTTCCAATAACGAAAAAGAGTGGGACTAACAAATCCAGTGAACCCTGGATATTGAGGGATATACAGCACTGGATAAGGACAAAAACTAAGGCTTGTAACAGATATTAGGGCTTAAAATAGCAGAAGCCCTAGAGGCATATAGAATCTGCAAAAGGAAACATAAAAAGGAAATTAGTAGAGCAAAAAGGGACATGAAAGGATGCTGGCAGGTAAAATAAAGAAAAGTCCTATGTTGTTTTACAAGTATATTCAAGGGAAAAGAATAACAAGGGAAAGAGTAGGGCCCATTCAGGACTACAATGGTAATTTATGTGAGTGGAGCCAGAGGACATAGGTAGGGTTCTAAATGAATAATTTGTGTCTGTGTTCACTAGTGAAAGGGCCGGTTTGGGTATAGAAATCAGGGAGAAGGGCTGTGATAAAATTAAAGAAATTGACATAGACAGAGAGGAGGTTCTGTGTGGTCTGTCATGCTCATAAGTAGACCATGTTGGGGCAGCACAGTGGCGCAGTGGTAGCACTGCAGTCTCACGGCGCCGAGGTCCCAGGTTCAATCCCAGCTCTGGGTCACTGTCCGTGTGGAGTTTGCACATTCTCCTCATGTCTGCGTGGGTTTCGTCCTCACAACCCAAAAGATGTGCAGGGTAGGTTTATTGGCCACACTAAAATTGCCCCTTAATTGGAAAAAATGAATTGGGTGCACTAAATGTATTTTTTAAAAATGCTTATAAGTAGACAAGTCTCCAGGGCCAGATGAAATGTATCACAAACTGTTGAATGAAGCAAGGAGGAAATAGCAGGGGCACTGACAATTTTCAATTCCTCTCTGGCCACAGGAGAGGTGCCGAAGAACTGGTTGTGGTACCATTATCAAAGAAGGGAGGCAGGAATCAACCAGCAAACGACAGGCCAGTCAGTCTAACCTCAGTGTTGGGGAAACTATTGGGAGCAATTCTGAGAGACCAAATTAATCTGCATTTGGAGAGGGAGGGATTAATCAAGAACAGTCAGCACGGTTTTGCTAAGGGGAGGTCATGTCTGACCAAATTGATTGAATTTTTCAAAGACATGACCAGGTGTGAAGACGAAGGCAATGCATTTGACATAGTCTACTTGGATTTCAGCAGGGCTTTGATTTTTTTTTTTTAATTTAGAGTACCCAATTTGTTTTTTCCAATTAAGGGGTAATTTAGCGTGGCCAATCCATCTACTCTGCCCATCTTTGGGTTGTGGGGGCGAAACACACGCAAACACGAGAGAATGTGCAAACGCCACACGGACAGTAACCCAGAGCCGGGATCGAACATGGGACCTCGGCGCCGCGAGGCAGCAGTGCTAACTACTGCGCCACCATGCTGCCCAGCAAGGCTTTGATAGGATCCCACTTGGGATACTGATAGCGAAGGTAAGAAACCATAGGATCCATGGAAATTCACCAAATTGGATCTAGAATTGGCTGAGTGGCAGGAAGCAGAGGGAATGGTCGATGGGTGTCCTTCTGACTGGAAGTTTGTGTCCAATGAGATCCCGCAGGGGTCAGTGTTGGGGCCCTCGCTGCTTGTGGTTTATATAAATGATTTAGACATGAACGTAGGAGGATTGATCAGTAAGTTTGCAGATGATATGAAAATTGGTGTGTGGTAAATTGCGAGAAGGAAAGCCTTTGATTATAGGAGGATATAGATGGGCTGGTCAGATGGGCTGATCAGTGACAAATGGAATTCAATCCGGATAAGTGTGAGGTGATGCACTTGGGCACGACAAACAAGGCAAGAGAATACATGATAAACGGCAGGACTCTGGGAAGCACCGAGAATCAGTGGGACCTTGGTGTGCATGTACACTGATCCCTTAAGGAAGCAGGGTAGGTGCATACAGAGGTTAAGAGGGTATATGGTATACTTTCCTTTATTAGTCGAGACATAGAGTTTAAGAGCAGGGAGGATTTGCCAGAACTGTATAAAATGTTGTTTAGGCTACAGTTCGAGTATTGTGTTGTTCTGGAATCCACATTCTAGGAGGAATGGGTTGTGGGGGGTGAGACACACACAGATACATTGAGAATGTACAACTCCACATGAACTGTGACTCTAGGCCGGGATCGAACCCCACAGGAAAAAACAGCGAGAAATATTCAGGATTGTAGAACAGGGGCAGCACAGTGGCACAGTGGTTAGCACTGCTGCCTCACGGCGCTGAGGTCCCAGATTCAATCCCGGGTCTGGCTCACTGTCCGTGTGGAGTTTGCACATTTTCCCCGTGTTTGCATGGGTTTCGGCCCTATAACCCAAAGATGTGCAGAGTGCGTTGATTGGCCACGTTAAATTGCCCCTTAATTGGAAAAAATAAATTGGGTACTCTAAATTTATTAATAAAAAGGATTATAGAAGAACTGCAGGGTAAAATGCAGGATAAAGACATCTTCCATGTCTCAGCAAATGGCAAAGGATAAGGCAGGATCAAGGACCACGCCACAAACTTTCAAGAATTCCAACAATCGAAGCATGAGGCACCATCACTTCCACCATGCTGTCTCTCTGATGCCCAGGTGGTCCACAGCCTAGGCCCTGGCCAGGGGAGGTGGGATGACTCGACCCGTTCAACCCCTCACAATTAGCAATGAGAATAAGAATGATATAGGACCAGTGGTCGGTGGGCCCTACAGCCCTGGCCTTGCAGACAGCATACGTTGTGCTGCATTCAATCTGATGGACTCTGCCTCCAAATCAAGATTACCAAATCATTGATGTGTTGGGTGCTCGGGATCCGTGGAACACACACAGGCCACCAACACTTAAAATAGTGCAACACTATTTTATTAAGTCAGAAACTGTTGAACATACTTTCACTGTGGGTTAACACAATATTAGATTGAACTAAAGACCTATGCCTTGTCCTAACCAGTCTATGCACTCAGCACATGGTGAGGATCTGTGCTGCAAGCTGTAAGCTATGTCCTACTAGGAGGCTGCATCTCAAATGAGCGGGAACTCTGATGCCCCCTGTCTTTATAGTGCGTGTGCTCTAACTGGTGATTGGCTGCGGTGTTGTGTGTGTTGATTGGTCTTGCTGTGTGTCCATCAGTGTGTGTGTATCTGCACCATGATATACTGGTGTATATTATGACATCCCCCTTTTATAAAAGAATGTATGTGTGTGGCAATAAATAATGTATGGTGAAAATGTCCCTAACTACGTGTGGGGTGCGAAGACATATTTACAGGACTACGTACAAGAGAACTAAGCTATTTATATGGGAAGGTGCCTGGTGCAGAGAAGCAGTATGCAACAAAAATAACGAGATGAACACTATATACAAACCAGGGAAACGATCAAGCAAAGCAACGAAACAATTCAGAAAGTCTATAAGTCCGCAAAGTTCATAAATTAAGTCTCTGAGGTGGGCGACGAATTCTGGTTTACCGTCAGGGTGGGACACCACTCATCGTCTGGATCGATGCTGTATACCGATAGAGGCTGGATTCTTTGCTTCGGGGACACCCTATTCTTTGTAACGATACCGACTCGAAAAGGCGCCTTCGGGTCCTTGGTGTCAATGTTGGGTAGCAGGTCCGCATCGGACTCGGTGACCGTGGGTTGAATGGCCTGAACATTCCTGCGAGGCTGGCTGAAGCAATATGAGTTGGCAGGCTGAGCTGCTCTGCATAAAGCAGCATAGTGGCCAAGTTTGCCACATCTGAGGCATTGTCGGGATTTGGCAGGGCATTGCTGTTTTAAATGGGCGGAGCCACAGTTGCCGCACGTCGTAGCGTCAGTACGTTCGCTGCGCCACTGCGCATGCGTGGTGCGGTCGTATGTGGTGCGCACGTGCGCATTACATTCGTCGACGTCGCCGTCCCCTCATTTGGTGCGCATAAGCGCAGGAGTCCGCGTAAAGCGCGCGAAATGGCCGCCCTCATCCAGGCTGAGGCCCTGGAGTTGCTCGATTGCTTGGACCCGTTCCACCTCGTGGGGACCTTGCCACGCCGTTTCAGCCACTTGGATGTGGGAATACCGACTAGCGGCGTGTTCGTGTAGCACGCAGGTCTCGATGGCGGTCGCTAGGGTGAGCTGCTTTACCTTGAGGAGCTGCTGGCGTAGGGGGTCCGACTGAACACCGAAAACAATCTGGTCGCGTATCATGGAGTCGGAGTTGGGCCCGTAGCTACAGGACTGCGCAAGGATGCAGAGGTGGGTGAGAAAGGACTGGAAAGGTTCATCCTTACCCTGCAAATGCTGTTGGAATACATAGCGCTCGAAACTTTCATTCACCTCTATGCTGCAGTGAGTGTCAAACTTGAGGAGGACCGTCTTGAACTTTGTTTTATCTTCATCATCCGCAAAGGTGAGAGAATTGAAAATATGGATGGCATGGTCCCCGGCCGTGGATAGGAAGAGAGTGATCTTCCTGGTGTCCGAGGCATCCTCCCAGTCTGTGGCTTCAAGGTAGAGCTGGAAGCTTTGTTTGAATATCTTCCAGTTGACCCCTAGGTTACCGGTGATGCGGAGCAGCGGCAGCGGGCAGACGCTGTCCATTTTGCAGGATGACTGTATGCTGGTGGAAGGCAGATCACTTGCAGGTAGGTCTAAGAAGTTCTAATATCCCTCAACTCCTGGTATCATGATGTGTTGGGGATCCGTGGAACATATACAGGCCACCAACACTTAAAATAGTGCAACACTATTTTATTAAGTCAGAAACTGTTGAACATACTTTCACTGTGGGTTAACACGATATTAGATTGAACTAAAGACCTATGCCTTGTCCTAACCAGTCAATGCTCTCAGCACATGGTGAAGATCTCTGCTGTAAGCTGTAAGCTCTGTCCTTGTAGGAGGCTGCATCTCGAATGAGCGGGAACTCTGATGCCCCCTGTCTTTATAGTGAGTGTGCTCTAACTGGTGATTGGCTGCGGTGTTGTGTGTGTTGATTGGTCCCGCTGTGTGTCCATCAGGGCAGAGGCTTCACTAGTAATACTATCAGCTAGCCCAACCCACAGAGCTACCAGCTGTCTCAATGCGCCCCTGTTCCCATCCATCCTATCCCCAGACAGATTGTCACAACCTGTGTGTCACACCCAGGATCTACACCACAGTACAACTATGCTCCCAGCAGACGCACATTTTTCTGCCTCACCCTCATCTGTAGGATCTGTCCACAAGCCTCTAAGCATGGAGGCGATTGGTGACACAGGTGACCCACTCCACCACACAACCACGTGCCTCCCTGCAGGTGGGATAACACACGGCCCACCCAATGAGGACACCCACAGTCGGCACCACGGAGGAAACAGGACAGGGGCCGCAGAGCCTAACTCTGACATGGGTTACGGCAGTCACCAGTACCCCTGTTGACAGGGGCGGGTGGTGAGGATAGAGGCTCCCCGGTGCCACTCACTGATGGGGACAGGGGTGCAGTGTTGGAGGCAACATATTGGGGGAAATAACTGAGGAGTCATCTCCAGCTCCTCAGAAACCGCGTTAGGGAACTGGAGCTGGAGCTGGATGAACTTCGGATCATTCGGGAGGCAGTGGTGGTTATAGATAGAAGCTACAGGGATGTAGTTACTCCAAAGAATAAAGGTAGATGGATGACGGTGAGAGGGGCTGGGAGGAAGCAGTCAGTACAGGGATCCCCTGTAGTCGTTCCCCTTAGTAACAAGTATACTGCTTTGGATACTTGGGGGGGGGGACTTACCAGGGGTAAGCCATGGGGTACAGGTCTCTGGCACAGAGTCTTTCCCTGTTGCTCAGAAGGGAAGGGGGGAGAGGAATAGAGCATTAGTCATTGGAGACTCCATAGTTAGGGGGATAGATAGGAGATTCTGTGGGAACGAGACTCGCGGTTGGTGTGTTGCCTCCAAGGTGCCAGGGTGCGTGATGTCTCGGATCGTGTTTTAGGGATCCTTAAGGGGGAGGGGGAGCAGCCCCAAGTCGTGGTCCACATAGGTACCAACGACATAGGTAGGAAAAGGGATAGGGCTGTAAGGCAGGAATTCAGGGAGCTAGGGTGGAAACTTAGATCTAGGACAAACAGAGTTATTATCTCTGGGTTGTTACCCGTGCCACGTGATAGCGAGACGAGGAATAGGGAGAGAGAGGAGTTGAACACGTGGCTATAGGGATGGTGCAGGAGGGAGGGTTTCAGATTTCTGGATAATTGGGGCTCATTCTGGGGTCGGTGGGACCTCTACAAATGGGCTGGTCTACACCTGGGCCAGAGGGCTACCAATATCCTGGGGGGGGGGGAAATTTGCTAATGCTCTTCGGGAGGGTTTAAACTAGTTCAGCAGGGGCTAGGGAACCTGAATTGTAGCTCCAGTATACAGGAGGTTGAGAGTAGTGAGATCATGAGTAAGGTTTCAAAGTTGCAGGAGTGTACCGGCAGGCAGGAAGGTGGTTTAAAGTGTGTCTTCTTCAATGCCAGGAGCATCCAGAATAAGGTGGGTGAACTTGCGGCATGGGTTGGCACCTGGGACTTCGATGTTGTGGCCATTTCGGAGACATGGATAGAGCAGGGACAGGAAGGGTTGTTGCAGGTGCCGGGGTTTAGATATTTCAGTAAGCTCAGGGAAGGTGGTAAAAGAGGGGGAGGGGTGGCATTGTTAGTCAAGGACAGTATTGTGGTGGTAGAAAGGATGTTTGATGAGGACTCGTCTACTGAGGTAGTATGGGCTGAGGTTAGAAACAGGAAAGGAGAGGTCACCCTGTTAGGGGTTTTCTATAGCCCTCCAAAAAGTTCCAGTGATGTAGAGGGGAGGATTACAAAGATGATTCTGGATAGGAGCGAAAGCAACAGGGTAGTTGTTATGGGGGACTTTAACTTTCCAAATATTGACTGGAAACGCTATAGTTCGAGTACTTTAGATGGGTCCGTTTTTGTCCAATGTGTGCAGGAGGGTTTCCTGACACAGTATGTAGATAGGCCAACGATAGGCGAGGCCATATTGGATTTGGTACTGGGTAATGAACCAGGACAGGTATTAGATTTGGAGGTAGGTGAGCACTTTGGTGATAGTGACCACAATTCGATTAAGTTTACTTTAGTGATGGAAAGGGATAGGTATATACCGCAGGGCAAGAGTTATATCTGGGGGAAAGGCAATTATGATGCGATGAGGCAAGACTTAGGATGCATCGGATGGAGAGGAAAACTGCAGGGGATGGGCACAATGGAAATGTGGAGCTTGTTCAAGGAATAGCTACTGCGTGTCCTTGATAAGTATGTACATGTCAGGCAGGGAGGAAGTGGTCGAGCAAGGGAACCGTGGTTTACTAAAGCAGTTGAAACACTTGTCAAGAGGAAGAAGGAGGTTTATGTAAAGATGAGACATGAAGGTTCAGTTAGGGCACTCAAGAGTTACAAGTTAGCTAGGAAGGACCTAAAGAGAGAGCTAAGAAGAGCCAAGAGGGGACATGAGAAGTATTTGGCAGGTAGGATCAAGGATAACCCTAAAGCTTTCTATAGATATGTCGGGGATAAACGAATGACTAGGGTAAGAGTAGGGCCAGTCAAGGACAGCAGTGGGAAGTTGTGCTTGGAGTCTGAGGAGATAGGAGAGGTGCTAAATGAATATTTTTTGTCAGTATTCACACAGGAAAAAGACAATGTTGTCGAGGAGAATACTGAGATTCAGACTACTAGACTAGAAGGGCTTGAGGTTCATAAGGAGGAGGTGTTAGCAATTCTGGAAAGTGTGAAAATAGATAAGTCCCCTGGGCCGGATGGGATTTATCCTAGGATTCTCTGGGAAGCGAGGGAGGAGATTGCTGAGTCTTTGGCTTTGATCTTTAAGTCATCTTTGTCTACAGGAATAGTACCAGAAGGCTGGAGGATAGCAAATGTTGTTCCCTTGTTCAAGAAAGGGAGTAGAGACAACCCCGGTTACTATAGACCAGTGAGCCTTACTTTTGTTGTGGGCAAAATCTTGGAAAGATTTATAAGAGATAGGATGTATAATCATCTTGAAAGGAATAATTTGATTAGAGATAGTCAACACAGTTTTGTGAAGGGTAGGTTGTGCCTCACAAACCTTATTGAGTTCTTTGAGAAGGTGACCAAACAGGTGGATGAGGGTAAAGCAGTTGATGTGGTGTATATGGATTTCAGTAAAGCTTTTGATAAGGTTCCCCACGGTAGGCTACTGCAGAAAATACGGAGGCATGGGAGTCAGGGTGATTTAGCAGTTTGGATCAGAAATTGGCTAGCTGGAAGAAGACAAAGGGTGGTGGTTGATGGGAAATGTTCAGACTGGAGTCCAGTTACTAGTGGTGTACCACAAGGATCTGTTTTGGGGCCACTGCTGTTTGTCATTTTTATAAATGACCTGTAGGAGGGCGTAGAAGGATGGGTGAGTAAATTTGCAGATGACACTAAAGTCGGTGGAGTTGTGGACAGTGCGGAAGAATGTTACAAGTTACAGATTGACATAGATAAGCTGCAGCGCTGGGCTGAGAGGTGGCAAATGGAGTTTAATATAGAAAAGTGTGAGGTGATTCATTTTGGAAGGAATAACAGGAAGACAGAGTACTGGGCTAATGGTAAGATTCTTGGCAGTGTGGATTAGCAGAGAGATCTCGGTGTCCATGTACATAGATCCCTGAAAGTTGCCACCCAGGTTGAGAGGGTTGTTAAGAAGGCGTACGGTGTGTTAGCTTTTATTGGTAGAGGGATTGTGTTTGGGAGCCATGAGGTCATGTTGCAGCTGTACAAAACTCTGGTGCGGCCGTATTTGGAGTATTGAGTGCAATTCTGGTCGCCGCATTATAGGAAGGATGTGGAAGCATTGGAAAGGGTGCAGAGGAGATTTGCCAGAATGTTGCCTGGTATGGAGGGAAGATCTTATGAGAGAAGGCTGAGGGACTTGAGGCTGTTTTCGTTAAAGAGAAGAAGGTTAAGAGGTGACTTAATTGAGGCATACAAGATGATCAGAGGATTGGATAGGGTGGACAGTGAGAGCCTTTTTCCTCGGATGGTGATGTCTAGCACGAGGGGACATAGCTTTAAATTGAGGGGAGATAGATATAGGACAGATGTCAGAGGTAGGTTCTTCACTCAGAGAGTGGTAAGGGCGTGGAATGCCCTGCCTGCAACAGTAGTGGACTCGCCAACACTAAGGGCATTCAAATGGTCATTGGATAGACATATGGATGATAAGGGAATAGTGTTGATGGGCTTTAGAGTGGTTTCACAGGTCGGCGCAACATCGAGGGCCGAAGGGCCTGTACTGCGCTATAATGTTCTATGTTCTATGAGTGGGTGGGATTGGGGGGGATATGTGGAGGGTGGAGCTGAAGTACAACTCAGGGTCACCATGTTGTCTGTTGGATTTGGATGGGTAAGGGAATACTCATCTTGCTAACATGTCTTCTCTTTCCCCCCCCCCCCCCCCGCCATGCAGAGAATGAATTTTGGAGTACAGCCAGGAATGCTCGTTATCTATCTGGTTGCAGATGTTGTTATGGATGCACAAAATCTGAAGGCACAGGGCCTGCCTGGGGAGGCCCCTGCCAAGAGGAGCCAGCCCCAGAAGAGCAGGATTCAGCATCAGGCCACCGATATACCGCCAGCGTCTGTCCTTCGAGGAGATGATTGACTGCCTGTGCCGCCAAAGACTTGTTAACCAGGGAGACCATGCAACACCCTGTGCTGAATGATGGCACACCTGGCACTGCAGAGGTATGGAGGGAAATACTACTGGGACCTCAGTCACAGACACAGTAACAGCGTGGGCTCATGTTTTGTCGATTTTACTGTGTTTTTTTTAAAAATAATATTTTATTGAAAATTTTTGGTCAACCAGCACAGTACATTGTGCATCCTTTACACAACATTGTAACAATACAGATAATAATGACCTTTTTTAAATTTAAACAAAAACAACAACAAATAAATAAATATTAAATAACAAAAAATAAAAACTAGCCCTAATTGGCAACTGCCTTGTCTCAGGCCCCCCCCCCCCCCCCCCCCCCCCCAAGTCCTGGCCGCTGCTGCTGCCTTCTTTGTTCTCCCCTATCTATCTTTCCGCAAGATATTCGACGAACGGTTGCCACCGCCTAGTAAACCCTTGAGCCGACCCCCTTCGGACAAACTTAATCCGCTCTAACTTTATGAACCCCGCCATATCATTTATCCAGGTCTCCACCCCCGGGGGCTTGGCTTCTTTCCACATTAGCAATATTCTGCGCCGGGCTACTAGGGACGCAAAGGCCAAAACATCGGCCTCTTTCGCCTCCTGCACTCCCGGCTCTTGTGCAACCCCAAATATAGCCAACCCCCAGCTTGGTTCGACCCGGACTCCTACTACTTTCGAAAGCACCTTTGTCACCCCCATCCAAAACCCCTGTAGTGCCGGGCATGACTAAAACATATGGGTATGATTCGCTGGGCTTCTCGAGCACCTCGCACACCTATCCTCCACCCCAAAAAATTTACTGAGCCGTGTTCCAGTCATATGTGCCCTGTGTAATACCTTAAACTGAATCAGGCTTAGCCTGGCGCACGAGGACGACGAGTTTACCCTGTTTAGGGCATCTGCCCACATCCCCTCCTCAATCTCCTCCCCTAGCTCTTCTTCCCATTTCCCTTTTAGTTCGTCCATCATAGTCTCCCCTTCGTCTCTCATTTCCCTATATATATCCGACACCTTACCGTCCCCCACCCATTTCTTTGAGATGACTCTGTCCTGCACCTCTTGTGTCGGGAGCTGCGGGAATTCCCTCACCTGCTGCCTCGCAAAAGCCCTCAATTGCATGTACCTGAATGCATTCCCTTGGGGCAACCCATATTTCTCGGTCAGCGCTCCCAGACTCGCAAACTTCCCATCCACAAATAGATCTTTCAATTGCGTTATACCTGCTCTTTGCCACATTCCATATCCCCCATCCATTCCCCCCGGGGCAAACCTATGGTTGTTTCTTATCGGGGACCCCCCCAGTGCTCCGGTCTTTCCCCTATGTCGTCTCCACTGTCCCCAAATCTTCAGTGTAGCTACCACCACCGGACTCGTGGTATAGTTCCTTGGTGAGAACGGCAATGGGGCTGTCACCATAGCCTGCAGGCTGGTCCCCCTACAGGACGCCCTCTCTAATCTCTTCCACGCCGCTCCTTCCTCCTCTCCCATCCACTTACTCACCATTGAAATATTAGCGGCCCAATAATACTCACTTAGGCTCGGTAGTGCCAGCCCCCCCCCTATCCCTACTACGCTGTAAGAATCCCTTCCTCACTCTCGGAGTCTTCCCGGCCCAAACAAAACCCATGATACTCTTTTCTATCCTTTTGAAAAAAGCCTTCGTGATCACCACCGGGAGACACTGAAACACAAAAAGGAATCTCGGGAGGACCACCATCTTAACTGCCTGCACCCTCCCTGCCATTGACAATGCTACCATGTCCCATCTCTTGAAATCTTCCTCCATCTGTTCCACCAACCGCGTCAAATTTAGCCTGTGCAATGTGCCCCAATTCTTAGCTATCTGGATCCCCAGGTAACGAAAGTCTCTTGTTACCTTCCTCAACGGTAGGTCTTCTATTTCTCTACTCTGCTCCCCTGGATGCACCACAAACAGCTCACTCTTTCCCATGTTCAATTTATACCCTGAAAAATCCCCAAACTCCCCAAGTATCCGCATTATTTCTGGCATCCCCTCCGCTGGATCCGCCACATATAGTAGCAGATCATCCGCATATAAAGATACCCGGTGTTCTTCTCCTCCCCTAAGTATTCCCCTCCATCCCTTGGAACCTCTCAGCGCTATCGCCAGGGGCTCAATCGCCAGTGCAAACAGTAATGGAGACAGAGGACATCCCTGCCTTGTCCCTCTATGGAGCCGAAAATATGCCGATCCCCGTCCATTCGTGACCACACTCGCCACTGGGGCCCTATACAACAGCTGCACCCATCTAACATACCCCTCTCCGAACCCAAATCTCCTCAACACCTCCCACAGATAATCCCACTCCACTCTATCAAATGCTTTCTCGGCATCCATCGCCACTACTATCTCCGTTTCACCCTCTGGTGGGGCCATCATCATTACCCCTAACAACCTCCGTATGTTCGTGTTCAGCTGTCTCCCCTTCACAAACCCAGTTTGGTCCTCATGAACCACCCCCGGGACACATTCCTCTATTCTCATTGCCATTACCTTGGCCAAGACCTTGGCATCTACATTGAGGAGGGAGATTGGTCTGTAGGACCCGCATTGTAGCGGATCCTTTTCCTTCTTTAAAAGAAGCGATATCGTTGCTTCTGACATAGTCGGGGGCAGTTGTCCCCTTTCCTTTGCCTCGTTGAAGGTCCTCGTCAGTAGCGGGGCGAGCAAGTCCAAATATTTTCTGTAAAATTCAACTGGGAATCCGTCCGGTCCCGGGGCCTTTCCCGTCTGCATGTTCCTAATTCCTTTCACCACTTCTTCTACCGTGATCTGTGCTCCCAATCCCATCCTTTCCTGCTCTTCCACCTTGGGAATTTCCAGCCGATCCAAAAACTCCATCATTCTCGCCCTCCCATCCGGGGGTTGAGCTTCATACAATTTTTTATAAAATGTCTTAAACACTTCATTCACTCTCTCCGCTCCCCGCTCCGTCTCTCCATCTTCGTCTCTCACCCCCCCTATTTCCCTCGCTGCTCCCCTTTTCCTCAATTGGTGTGCCAGCAATCTGCTCGCCTTCTCTCCATATTCATACTGTACACCCTGCGCCTTCCTCCATTGTGCCTCTGCAGTGCCTGTGGTCAGCAAGTCAAATTCCACATGCAGCCTTTGCCTTTCCCTATACAGTCCCTCCTCCGGTGCTTCCGCATACTGTCTGTCCACCCTTAAAAGTTCTTGCAACAACCGCTCCCGTTCCTTACTCTCCTGCTTCCCTTTCTGTGTCCTTATTGATATCAGCTCCCCCCTAACCACCGCCTTCAACGCCTCCCAGACCACTCCCACCTGAACCTCCCCATTGTCATTGAGTTCCAAGTACTTTTCAATGCATCCCCTCACCCTTAAGCACACCCCCTCATCCGCCATTAGTCCCATATCCATTCTCCAGGGTGGACGCCCTCTTGTTTCCTCCCCTATCTCCAAGTCTACCCAGTGTGGGGCATGATCCGAAATGGCTATAGCCGTATATTCCGTTCCCCTCACCCTCGGGATCAATGCCCTACCCAACACAAAAAAGTCTATGCGTGAATAGACTTTATGGACATAGGAGAAAAACGAGAACTCCTTACTCCTAGGTCTACTGAATCTCCACGGGTCCACCCCTCCCATCTGCTCCATAAAATCCTTAAGCACCTTGGCTGCTGCCGGCCTCCTACCAGTCCTGGACTTCGACCTATCCAGCCTTGGTTCCAACACCGTGTTAAAGTCTCCCCCCATTATCAGCTTTCCGGTCTCTAGGTCTGGGATGCGTCCTAGCATTCGCCTCATAAAATTGGCATCGTCCCAATTCGGGGCATACACGTTTACCAACACCACCATCTCTCCCTGTAATTTGCCACTCACCATCACGTATCTGCCCCCGTTATCCGCCACTATAGTCTTTGCCTCGAACATTACCCGCTTCCCCACTAATATAGCCACCCCCCTGTTTTTCGCATCCAGCCCCGAATGGAACACCTGCCCTACCCATCCTTTGCGCAACCTAACCTGATCTATCAGTTTCAGGTGCGTTTCCTGTAACATGACCACATCTGCTTTAAGTTTCTTAAGGTGTGCGAGTACTCGTGCCCTCTTTATCGGCCCGTTAAGCCCCCTCACGTTCCACGTGACCAGCCGAGTTGGGGGGCTTCCCACCCCCCCCCCCCCCTTGCCGGTTAGCCATCATCTTTTTCCAGCTTCTCGCCCAGTTCCCACGCGGCTGTATTTCTCCCAGACGGTGCCCCCCCGCCCATCCTTTCCCGCACCCACTCCCCCCTTTCCCCAGCAGCAGCAACCCAGTAATTCCCCCCTACCCCCCCCCGCTAGACCCCCCGCTAGCGTAATTACTCCCCCCATGTTGCTCCCAGAAGTCAGCAAACTCTGGCTGACCTCGGCTTCCCCCCGTGATCACGGCTCGCCCCGTGCGGCGCCCCCTCCTTCCTGCTTCTCTATTCCCGCCATAATTATCATAGCGCGGGAACCAAGCCCGCGCCTCTCCCTCGGCCCCGCCTCCCATGGCCAACGCCCCATCTCCTCTCCCTCCCCACCTCCCCCCATCACCACCTGTGGGAGAAAGAAAAGTTACCATACCGCAGGATTAATCATACAATCCCTCTTCGCCCCCCCCCCCCCCCCACTCGTCCCACCACTTTGTCCAAACGTTCATTTTCGTAGTCCAATCATTCCAATTTTTCTTCTACAATAAAAGTCCACGCTTCATCCGCCGTCTCAAAGTAGTGGTGCCTCCCTTGATATGTGACCCACAGTCTTGCCGGTTGCAGCATTCCAAACTTTATCTTTTTTTTGTGAAGTACCGCTTTGGCCCGATTAAAGCTCGCCCTCCTTCTCGCCACCTCCGCACTCCAATCTTGATAGACGCGGATCACCGCGTTCTCCCATTTACTACACCGAGTTTTCTTCGCCCATCTAAGGACCATTTCTCTATCCTTAAAACGGAGAAATCTCACCACTATGGTTCTGGGAGCTTCTCCTGCTCTCGGTCCTCGCACCATAACTCGGTATGCTCCCTCCACCTCCAACGGACCCGTCGGGGCCTCCACTCCCATTAACGAGTGCAGCATCGTGCTCACATATGCCCCGACGTCCGCCCCCTCCACACCTTCAGGAAGGCCAAGAATCCTCAAGTTGTTCCTCCTTGCGTTATTTTCCAGTGCCTCCAACCTCTCCACAGATCGTTTCTGGTGTGCCTCCTGTATCTCCGACTTCACCACCAGGCCCTGTATGTCGTTTTCATTCTCTGCTGCTTTCGCCTTCACGACCCGAAGCTCCTGCTCCTGGGTCTTTTGTTCCTCTTTCAGCCCTTCAATCGCCTGTAATATCGGGGCCAACAACTCTTTCTTCATTTCCTTTTTTATCTCCTCCACGCAGCGTTTCAAAAACTCTTGTTGTTCAGGGCCCCATATGAAACTGCCACCTTCCGACGCCATCTTGGTTTCTGCTTGCCTTCCTTGCCGTTGTTCCAAAGGATCCGCTGCAATCCGGCCACTTTCCTCTCCTTTTTCCATCCGTGTCCAGGGGGAACACCCTTCTGGTTTACCGCACGGTGTTTTCAGCCGTTAAAATTGCCGTTGGGGCTCCTATCAAGAGCCCAAAAGTCCGTTTCACAGGGAGCTGCCGAAACGTGCGACTCAGCTGGTCATCGCCGCACCCGGAAGTCCGATTTTACTGTGTTAACTACTATTACTGTTGTTCTTGTCTTGTTCTTTGTCTATGAAACTCTGTTTTTAAATACAAATGGCAATAAAAATATCTTTTAAAAAAATCAATGACCTTCCTACCATCAGAAGATCAGATTTGAGGATGATGATCTCACAATGTTTGTCGCCATCCGTAACTCCTCAGATGCTGAAGCAACACATGTCCAAATGCAGCAAGAATTGATCAATATACAGGCTTGGGCTGACAAGTGGCAAGTAATATAAGTACCAGCCAATGACCATCTCCAACAAGAGAGAATCTAACCACTGCCCCTTGATATTCAAAGGCAATATTATCATTGAATCCAGGGCAGCACGGTGGCCTAGTGGTTAGCACAGCTGCCTCACGGCGCTGGGGTCCCAGGTTCGATCCCGGCTCTGGGTCACTGTCCGTGTGGAGTTTGCACATTCACCCTGTGTCTGTGTGGGTTTCGCCTCCACAACCAAAAATGTGCAGAGTAGGTGGATTGACCACACTAAATTGCCCCTTAATTGGAAAAAATAATTGGGTAATATAAATTTTTTTTAAAAAAGGAGAAAAAAAAAATCATCGAATTCCCCACTATCAACATCCAGGGGGTTACCATTGACCAGAAACTGAAATGGACTAACCATATAACTACTGTGGCTAAAAGAGCAAGACAGAGGCTAGGAATTGTGCGGTGAGTAACTCACCTCCTGACTAGCCAAAGACTGTCCATCAAATACAAGGCACAAGGAGCTGAATGCCAGAGGTGAGGTGAGAGTGACTGCCTTTGACATCAAGGCAGCATTTGGCTGAGTGTGGCATCAAGGAGCCCTAGCTAGGGGCTTTTCACAGTATCTTCATTGAAGCCTACTTGGGACAATAAGCGATTATTATTATTATTAGCTAAACTGGAGTCAATGGGAATCAGCGGAAAACTCTCCGCTGGTTGGAGACATACCTGGCACAAAGGAAGATGGTTGTGGTGGTTGGAGGTCAATCATCTCAGGACATCACTGCAGGAGTTCCTCAGGGTAGTGTCTTTTTAAAATTAAATTTAGAGTACTTAATTCATTTATTCCAATTAAGGGGCAATTTAGCCTGGCCAATCCACCTACCCTGCACATCTTTGGGTTGTGGGGGCAAAACAAGTATTTGGTGAATACTGCATCAGTATTCACCAAAGAGAAGGAATTGGTAGATGTTGAGTCTGGAGAAGGGGGTGTAGATAGCCTGGGTCACATTGTGATCCAAAAAGACGAGGTGTTGGGTGTCTTAAAAAATATTAAGGTAGATAAGTCCCCAGGGCCGGATGGGATCTACCCCAGAATACTGAAGGAGGCTGGAGAGGAAATTGCTGAGGCCTTGACAGAAATCTTTGGATCCTCGCTGTCTTCAGGGGATGTCCCGGAGGACTGGAGAATAGCCAATGTTGTTCCTCTGTTTAAGAAGGGTGGCAGGGATAATCCCGGGAACTACAGGCCGGTGAGCCTTACTTCAGTGGTAGGGAAATTACTGGAGAGAATTCTTCGAGACAGGATCTACTCCCATTTGGAAGCAAATGGACGTATTAGTGAGAGGCAGCACGGTTTTGTGAAGGGGAGGTCGTGTCTCACTAACTTGATCGAGTTTTTCGAGGAGGTCACTAAGATGATTGATGCAGGTAGGGCAGTAGATGTTGTCTATATGGACTTCAGTAAGGCCTTTGACAAGGTCCCTCATGGTAGACTAGTACAAAAGGTGAAGTCACACGGGATCAGGGGTGAACTGGCAAGGTGGATACAGAACTGGCTAGGCCATAGAAGGCAGAGGGTAGCAATGGAGGGATGCTTTTCTAATTGGAGGGCTGTGACCAGTGGTGTTCCACAGGGATCAGTGCTGGGACCTTTGCTCTTTGTAGTATATATAAATGATTTGGAGGAAAATGTAACTGGTCTGATTAGTAAGTTTGCAGACGACACAAAGGTTGGTGGAATTGCGGATAGCGATGAGGACTGTCTGAGGATACAGCAGGATTTAGATTGTCTGGAGACTTGGGCGGAGAGATGGCAGATGGAGTTTAACCTGGACAAATGTGAGGTAATGCATTTTGGAAGGGCTAATGCAGGTAGGGAATATACAGTGAATGGTAGAACCCTCAGGAGTATTGAAAGTCAAAGAGATCTAGGAGTACAGGTCCACAGATCACTGAAAGGGGCTACACAGGTGGAGAAGGTAGTCAAGAAGGCATACGGCATGCTTGCCTTCATTGGCCGGGGCATTGAGTATAAGAATTGGCAAGTCATGTTGCAGCTGTATAGAACCTTAGTTAGGCCACACTTGGAGTATAGTGTTCAATTCTGGTCGCCACACTACCAGAAGGATGTGGAGGCTTTAGAGAGGGTGCAGAAGAGATTTACCAGAATGTTGCCTGGTATGGAGGGCATAAGCTATGAGGAGCGATTGAATAAACTCGGTTTGTTCTCACTGGAACGAAGGAGGTTGAGGGGCGACCTGATAGAGGTATACAAAATTATGAGGGGCATAGACAGAGTGGATAGTCAGAGGCTTTTCCCCAGGGTAGAGGGGTCAATTACTAGGGGGCATAGGTTTAAGGTGAGAGGGGCAAAGTTTAGAGTAGATGTACGAGGCAAGTTTTTTACGCAGAGGGTAGTGGGTGCCTGGAACTCACTACCGGAGGAGGTAGTGGAGGCAGGGACGATAGGGACATTTAAGGGGCATCTTGACAAATATATGAATAGGATGGGAATAGAAGGATACGGACCCAGGAAGTGTAGAAGATTGTAGTTTAGTCGGGCAGTATGGTCGGCACGGGCTTGGAGGGCCGAAGGGCCTGTTCCTGTGCTGTACATTTCTTTGTTCTTTGTTCTTTGTTCTTTATATACAACGCCGTATACAAGCATATCACCACAGGAGTTTGTCCATCAAGGGAGTCAGATAACAGTTAAAGTCTCCACCCACAAAAGAGTTAGCCGAGGTCAACTCCAAAATGTCCAAAAAAGCCTTAGTGTTAAACTCTGGGGAGCAATTCGGTGGGCCATACACATTCATCGAGACAGTTTCTCCATGTATGAACCCCTTGACAATCACATACCTGCTGCCCTTATCCTTAATACAACTCTCTATCTTGAAGGGGAAATTGTTGTTGACCAAAACTGCCACACATCTGCTGCTCTTCGAGAAGGAAACAAAAGAGACCTGCCCCACCCAATCCCATCTTAACTTTAAGTGGTCCTTGTCATTCAAGTGAGTCTACTGTAACAAGGCTATGCCACCTTCTCCTTCTTAAGAAAATAAACTATCTTTTTCCTTTAAATAGGATGATGAATTCCCCATATATTCCAAGAGCAAAGATTAAAATTAGTTACTGCCATGCGTAGATCAGTGTTTTTCAGATCTTTTAGCCCGGGACCCATTTTAAAAAACATAAATTTAGTGTATCCAATTCATTTTTTCCAATTAAGGGGCAATTTAGCGTGGCCAATATACCTAGCCTGCACATCTTTGGGTTGTGGGGGCGAAACCCACGCAAGCACGGGGAGAATGTGCAAACTCCACACGGACAGTGACCCAGAGCCGGGATCGAACCTGGGACCTCGGTGCCGTGAGGCAGCAGTGCTAATCACTGCGCCACCGTGTTGCCCTACCCGGGACCCATTTTTACCAACCGGCCATTCTTCGGGACCCACGCTGGCTGACCTTCACGACTCACGCTGGCCGAACTTCGTGACCCAAGCCAGCTGACCTTCGTGACCCGCGCCGACTGAGCTTCAAGTCAGACCATTTTCATTTACCTTTAATGTGACAGGTGAGCCTGCTTAGTCTTCACAATCTCACAATTAATAAACCCATACCTCAAGTAATCATCTTTATGCTATTTTGTTCCTATTTTCAGCTAATTATTTATGGGTTGTTCACTAGAGGCCCTGGAGCTCGCACCAGCACTGTTGGCAGCTGCAAAGTGGAGGAATTTCTCTTGTGCCCAGAACACGTGATGTCAGCATATTGGGTGCATGAGCCACTCTCTGCCACCCCTCCAGGCAGGAAGACTCCAGTGATATAAAAGAAATGTAGGGGCGGCACGGTGGTGCAGTGGTTAGCACTTTCCCCATCTCAAGCAACACCAGAGGCACCAAAATATTCCTAAAATGTTATTCTCTTGGATAAAAGACCTATTTGTACCAATGCAGGATATGGTCAACAACATAGAAACCCCAACATAACAAAAATGCTAAATAATCACAACCACAATAGTTCATAAGGGGACATTCCTGAACAAAGATGAGGACCGGCAGGGCCTACGGCCATACTGTCACTACCACCAGGAGACAACCTCCTTGAAATGGGAAATGGTTCAGAAGGGCACTTGGCACAGAAGATGGCTGCCTGACACACAAGATGGAGACACAGGGAATAAAGCAGACATAACTGATGCCCGGAGCCCAGCAGGGTGCCAGTGGGACAGATAGGAACAGATCTAGGACAAAGGGAGCCAGACAGGAAGATTAAGAAATACATAAATGCAGGGCACCACTTGAATAAAGCTGACTTCAGCCAAGGTGTACACAATGATATGCTAATACGAATGTCTTGGGCCATTTCCTAAAACAAAGGGACAATCGATACTGCTTTCCTGCTGCTACCTGTAACCTGTAAAACCTCTTTAACTATGTGTAAATGGCAAAACGCTTACAATTAGCGATGTACAATCTATAAAATGTTTAAAGATAACAAGGTGATAATTGTTTTGTATCTGGGCTCATTGTGAACCCAAAGTATAAAATGAATGACTACCATTCAAACCACGAGAAAGGTTGGCTACCGTACCATGGGGTGCGTACGCTTTCTCCCGAAGCTTCGTGTAACAAACTGCACTGACTGAACACAGCAAGTCTGACTCCCGAAGTGGTTGATTTTCCCACAACACTCCTCAACAAGCAAGAGAGGAAAAAAAGCCAACAAGAGAATGGGAACCAAACGCTCCTCCCACACTTTGAACCCACCCATGAAGACCTGCACCCTCCACCTACCTCCCAGCAATGGTGCAACTTGGTTCTGACATGAATAAAGAGAGGATATAATAAGAAAACACGATGGATAATTAGCACGCGGCACAGTTGCCATGAATGACACAAGTACCTGGAACACTTAAGGACAAGAAAAAGACATTCATTAAAAAGATCTTTTAAAAATTGGTTTTCACAAATTTTATTTTACATATTTTAGTTTGTACGATTAGTTTACAGGTTTCATAGCCACATATAGTATTTGGGAAGGCAACTAAGGAAAGACTGACGTTACACGACAAATATAGACTAAAGTACAATGAGAGAACATACAAACAAACACGGATCACCATACATATTTACCTTTATGCTCAGTGTCTCTACTGTGCCTTCCCCCCTCTGCTCTACTGGTTGCGAGCTACGAACAGGTCGTAGAAAAAGTTGGTGAATGGCTTCCACATCTTGTGGAAGCACTCCTCTGACCCACGGATTGCGAATTTGATCTTTTCCAGCAGGAGGAATTATTTTTTTCTTTAAATTTTAGAGTACCCAATTATTATGTTTTATCAGCGCCTCAGAGACCTTTGGGTCGAGAGACCTTCGGGTCGAGAGACTGCTTGAGGATCAAGTCACCATATTGAAAAAGTGGTTCCACCCCTGCTGAATCTGACTGCGCCCTTTTATCACTGGGTTTCTTCACGTTTATTTAGCATTTTTCCTCCAATACTAACCCAGAAATCTTCCAGGGTCATCCTACCTAATATTAACTTCCGGAATAGATGAACATGTGCCAGGCAAACAGGATGAAAGACGGATTATAAATCGAATGCCACCAGAGCCCGTGAAAAATCTGCTATTCCCGCGCCCGCATTAACCCTTTTTTTGAAGGAAAGAGGAACAACGCCTGAAGATTAAGAAACATTAACAAAATTGACAAACATGGGGAAGCTGGGTGATCAGAACTTTAATAGGAACAGGGTTGGAGGAAGAGGTGAGTCCTATGGACAAGAAATACCTGGGGAGGCCATGAGGGGAGATATGAAAAGAACTAGAGACAATGCATGTTCAACACTAAGGCAAAGGGAAGCATTAGAGAGCACAGGGCTAAATCGCTGGCTTTGAAAGCAGAGCAAGGCAGGCCAGCAGCACGGTTCAATTCCCGTAACAGCCTCCCCGAACAGGCGCCGGAATGTGGCGACTAGGGGCTTTTCACAGTAACTTAATTGAAGCCTACTTGTGACAATAAGCGATTTTCATTTCATTTCATTTCATTAGAGGAAGTTTGGTCAGGTGTGCTACAGGGAGTGAAGTGACAGGGCAACTGATCGGATGGTCTTGATCTTAGTTTCAAAGAAGATTATGAGCTCCTTGCACTTCCAAAGATGTGCAGGTTAGGTGGATTGGCCATGCTCAAATTGCCCCTTTGTGTCTAAAAAGGTTGGTGGGGTTACTGGAATGGGGTGGGACCTGGGTAGGGTGCTCTTTCAGAGGGTCGGTGCAGACTCAATGGGCCAAATGGCCTCCTTCTGCATTGTAGGGATTCTATGACTTGCTTTTGAAGATGAGAGTGGAGGAGACAGGAGAGAGGGATTTCGGGCAGGATGGTGGTGCAGTGGTTAGCACTGCTGCCTCACTGCGCCGAGGTCCCAGGTTCGATCCCAGCCCTGGGTCACTGTCTGTGCGGAGTTTGCACAATCTCCCCGTGTTTGCGTGGGTTTCGCCCCCACAACCCATAGATGTGCAGGGTAGGTGGATTGACCATGCTAAATTGCCCCTTAATTGCAAAAAATGAATTGTGTACGCTACGTTTATTTAAACAAAAGACAGAGGGATTTAAGAGAATGTTTTGCGATAGAGAAAAGATGTTGGGGGTCATCTTTGCATTCTAGAATGATTCTGGAACAAATAAATTTAGAGTACCCAATTCATTTTGTTCCAATTAAGGGGCAATTTAACGTGGTCAATCCACCTACCCTGCACATCTTTGGGTTGTGGGGGCGAAACCCACGCAAACATGGGAGAACGTGCAAACTCCACACGGACAGTGACCCAGAGCCGGGATTGAAAATGAAATTGAATGAAATGAAATTGAAAATGAACCTGGGACCTCGGCGCCCTGAGGCAGCAATGCTAACCACTGTGCCACCATGCTGCCCAGGGAGCAATTTTAATAGATAATGTCCAAAGATGTGCAGGTTAGGTGGACTTGCTATGCTAAATTGCCCCTTAGTGTCCAAAGATGTGTAGGTTAGATGTATTGGCCATGATCAATGCACAGGGTTATGGGAATAGGGCGGGGAAGTGGGCCCAGGTAGAGTATTGTTTCGGAGGCTTGGTACAGACTTGATGGGCCAAATGGCCTTCTCTGCACTGTAGGGATTCTATGGATTCTCTGTCATAACATTCAAGGCTATGGACCAAATGCTGGAAAGTGGAATTAGTGTAGGTTTGGTGGAGTTTTTGTTGGTGCAGACTTGATGGGCTGAAGGTGTTACGCGACCCACGCCGACTATTAAGATATTAAGAAATTGGTTCCAGGAATGAGATCACAATATAGCAAGCAATTTAGGAGTTAAACAAACAGAGGGGAGTGGTGCCAGAGCCCGCTGAAAATCTGCTATTCCCGTGCCCGACTTACATTGTCCAAGTCAGACAAATTCATAGTGGGAATACAAAGAGGGCAGCACGGTGGTACTCCTGCCTGTTGGCGCCGAGGTTCCAGGTTCGATCCCGGCTCTGGGTCACTGTCCGTGTGGAGTTTGCACATTCTCCCCATGTTTGCATTGGTTTCGCCCCCACAATCCAAAGATGTGCAGGGTAGGTGGATTGGCCATGTTAGATTGCCCCTTAATTGGAAAAAAATGAATTGGAAATTCTAAATTTACAAAAAAAACATAGAGGGAATAAACAGGATGCCCCAGATCCATTGTTCTTTGGGACACTCCTGTCTGACCAGCTATTAACCCATTTCAGAGACTGATGCCCTCTTTGTCCATCAATGGGAGGTTAGTTGCATATCAATAGCATGGGTCTGTTCTCTTGTATAAACTAGAGTGGGCAATCAAACAGCCAAGATAATGCTGATGGGTTCAAGCTTGGAAACCCCAGCAGAAAACCTTTGTTTGAGGGGCTGGGCAGAGCTTAGAGAGATAGAAAGAATGCTGTTCTGAACAGTTACGGAGGGTAAGGCTTTGGAAATCGACTGATAAGGTCATGAAAGTTGCTCCTGAGGCAAGCTTTGGAAAAGAACAAATGTCCCGAACAGTAGAAAAATTGCTTCCCAAATGCAAGAATTGCCTTTGCCTGTCTGTGTAAGTGGCATAAGAACTGCTTGTTCTGTTAAAGTGCTGTGTAATGGGAACTAGGGCACAGTCAGGTTAAGAAACTACATGTAATCTGTTAGTGTTAGAGTTGAACTTTTAAAGTTTGAATATAGTTTTATTTTGTTTTAATAAAATCTGTTTATATAAAAACAAAGCCCTATTTCTTATATTATCACTCCTGGAACGAATTGATCTTTCCGCACCATCTTAAACCTTAAAAAAGTTATGGTCCTGGTCCAGTCCCTTAGCCACTGTTGAAAATTGGCAGGCGTCCGTAACAAGGGCCTCTTCTGTAATGTATGACTCTAAGAGCAAGGATAGTTTACCGTCACATAGGATGTCACTTGTGACTTTGATACGTGCCATTTTGTCACTGTGGCAGGGGTATCGATGGCAATCCTCTCGGAATATTGCGATAAGTCCACACAATTCTGCCAGTAATCATGTAAATACGCAAGAAACACTGGGCAGGTATGGCAGCATCCGTGGAGAGAAAAACAAGAGTCAACCTTTCAAGTTGATGATTGTTTGTCAGAACTGCCAATGATCAACAGTGTCTTAGTTGGACAGAATCACTGCATTAACACTCTGAACCATCCCATTTGTTTGTATCTTCTTACCCATCATCCCTTTCATCTCTCTCCCCTTCCTTCATCTTTCTTCCCACTTAACTTTGAAAAGATAACAAAGTTGGGGAAGTTTAACTGGTTTAAAATAGAGACTTAGATTTATATGACGATTTTCAGAACCACTGGACATCTCAAAGCACTTTTCAGCCAATATGTTATTAAGGAAAAGTAACATGTTAAGTCATAAGTTACCGAGAATGAGCAAACTCCTTAAAATTTACCTTATATGATGTTATTTTCACGAGTACTGAAATGTGCAGATTGCCATGTCGTAAAAGGTGGAAAGAATGAGGATTGGAACATAGATTTAGGGTTCGATGGTCTGCAGCCTGTGTACAAAGCTCAGAACTGTAACTGTTCTCTGACTGAATTGCAAGGTTTTTGTTCTCACTACCAGTTTTAAGTGCATGTTCGAATTATTGAATACTTAATAAATGAGTGATATTCTTCATTCAATGTTTCGAACATAGATTTGGGAATAAATTATAGGTAAAGCTCACACTTCTGAGTCTCATCCGATAGATGGCTCCTCGGACAGTGCAACATTCCTCACGAGTGTCAGCCTAAGATTATGTGTTTAGAAGTGTTTGTTCTGGCTCAGTCAATTTGAGTCAGGAAAGAGAAAGACTTGGATGGCATAGTGGCAAGCACTGCTGCCTCACACTCCAGGGTCCCGGGTTCAATTTCCAGCCATGGGTGACTGTCTATGTGGAGTTTGCACTTTCTCCCCGTGTCTGTGGGGGTTTCCTCCGGGTGCTCCGGTTTCCTCTCATAGTCCAAAGATGTGCATGTTAAGGGGATTGGCCATGCTAAATTGCCCCTTTGTGTCCAAAAGGTTAGGTGGGGTTACGGGGATAGGGTGGAAGCATTGACTTAAATAGGGTATTCTTTCCAAGGGCTGGTGCAGACTCGATGGGTTGAATGACCTTCTGCACTGTAAATTCTATGATTTGTATTTACATTGTTCTTTTCACACCACATGAGATCACAAAGTGCTTCACAACCAATGAAATATGTGTTAACTGTTGCACTGTAGGAAACATGTGAGACAGTTTCTGCACAGCAAGCTCCCACATGAAACAATGTGAGATTGACCAGGTAATTGGTTATAGTAATTTTGATTGAGAGATAAATATGGGCCCCTGGACACCAGAGAGAACTCCCCTACTCTTCTTTCAAATAGTGCATTGGGATCTTTTAGGTCCACCTGAGGGGAAGGGCAGGATATCGATTTAATGTCTACAACATTCCCCCTTTATACTGCCCCTCCAAAAGTGGAGCCCTCTGCCGTTCTGCCCCTCCGACAGGGCAGCCCTCCCTCATTACTGCCCCTCCGACTGTGCGGCCATCCCTTGTTTCTGCCTCTCTGACAAGGTGGCACTCCCTCGGCACTGCCCCTCCGACAGGGCGGACTTCCCTCGGTACTGCCCCTCCGACAGGGTGGAACTCTCTCGGCACTGCCCCTCCGACAGAGCGGCCTCCCTCGTTACTGCCCCTCCGACAGGGTGACCTCCCTCGGTACTGCCCCACCGACAGGCGGCCCTCACTCGGTCCTGCCCCTCTGACAGGGCGGCCCTCCCTCGTTACTGCCCCTCCCACAGGGCGGCGCTCCCTCGGTCCTGCCCCTCCGACAGGGCGGCGCTCCCTCGGTATTGCACCTCCAACAGGGCGGCGCTCTCTCGGTACTGCCCTTCCGACAGGGCGGCGCTCCCTCGTTACAGCCCTCCGACGGTCCAGCCCTCCCTCGTTACTGCCCCTCCCACAGGGCGGCGCTCCCTCGGTCCTGCCCCTCCGACAGGGCGGCGCTCCCTTGGTATTGCACCTCCAACAGGGCGGCGCACTCTCGGTTCTGCCCTTCCGACAGGGCGGCGCTCCCACGTTACAGCCCTCCGACGGTCCAGCCCTCCCTTGGAACAGCCGCTCCGACAGGGCGATGCTCCCTCGGTACTGCTCCTCCGACAGGGCGGCCTCCCTCGGTATTCCTCCTCCTACAGAGTGGCGCTCCCTCAGAACTGCCGCTCAGACAGGGCGGTGCTCCCTCCGTACTGCTCCTCCGACAGGGCAGCCTCCCTTGGTACTGCCCTTCCTACAGAGGGGCGCTCCCTCATTACTGCCCCTCCGACAGAGCAGCCCTCCCTCGGTACTGTCCTTCCAAAAGGACGTCCCTCCCTCGGTATTACTCCTTTGACAGAGTGGCCCTCCCCTGGTACTGCCCTCCAACAGAACGGCCATCTTTCGGTACTGCCCCTCCGACAGAGCGGCCCTCCCTCGGTACTGCCTCTCCTCGAAACAGCGGCCCTCCCTTGGCATTGCCCCTCTGACAGGGAGGCCTCCCTCGGTACTGCCCCTTCAACAGGGCGGTGCTCCCTCGATACTGCCCCTCCGACAGAGCGGCCCTCCCTCGGTACTGCCCTTCCTACAGAGCAGCACTCCCTCATTACTGCGCCTCCGACAGAGCAGCCTCCCTCGGTACTGCCCCTGCGACAGAGCAGCCCTCACTCGGTACTGTCCTTCCAAAAGGGTGTCCCTCCCTTGGTACTGCCCCTTCGACAGAGTGGCCTTCCCCGGTACTGCCCCTCCAACAGAGCGGCCATCTTTCGGTACTGCCCCTCCTACATGGCGGCCCTCCCTCGGTACTGCCCTTCCTACAGAGCGGCGCTCCCTCATTACTGCCCCTCCGACAGAGCAGCCGTCCCTCGGTACTGTCCTTCCAAAAGGGCGTCCCTCCTCGGTACTGCCCCTTCGACAGAGTGGCCCTCCCACGGTACTGCCCCTCCAACAGAGCGGCCATCTTTCGGTACTGCCCCTCCGACAGAGGGGCCCTCACTCGGTACTGCCTCTCTGAAAGAACGGCCCTCCCTTGGCATTGCCCCTCTGACAGGGCGGCCTCCCTCGGTACTGCCCCACCGACAGAGCAGCCTCCCTCGGTACTGCCCCATCGACAGGGCGGCCTCCCTCGGTACTGCCCCACCGACAGGGCGGCCTCCCTCGGTACGACCCCTCCTACAGGGCGGCCCTCTCTCGGTACTGCCCCTCCGACAGAGCAGCCTCCCTCGGTACTGCCCCTCCGACAGGGCGACGAACCCTCGGTACTGCCCCTCGGACAGGGCGGCCTCCCTCGGTACTGCCCCTCCGACAGAGCAGCCATCCTCGGTACTGCCCCTCGGACAGGGCGGCCTCCCTCGGTACTGCCCCTCGGACAGGACGGCCACCTTCGGTACTGCCCCTCTGACAGGCGGCCCTCCCTCGTTACTGCCCCTCCGACAGTGCGGCCATCCCTTGTTTCTGCCTCTCTGACAAGGTGGCACTCCCTCGGCACTGCCCCTCCGACAGGGCGGACTTCCCTCTGTATTGCCCCTCCGAAAGGGTGGAACTCTCTCGGCACTGCCCCTCCGACAGAGCGGCCTCCCTCGTTACTGCCCCTCCGACAGGGCGGCCTCCCTCGGTACTGCCCCTCCGACAGGCGGCCCTCACTCGGTCCTGCCCCTCTGACAGGGCGGCCCTCCATCGTTACTGCCCCTCCCACAGGGCGGCGCTCCCTCGGTCCTGCCCCTCCGACAGGGCGGCGCTCCCTCGGTATTGCACCTCCAACAGGGCGGCGCTCTCTCGGTACTGCCCTTCCGACAGGGCGGAGCTCCCGCGTTACAGACCTCCGACGGTCCAGCCCTCCCTCGGAACAGCCGCTCCGACAGGGCGATGCTCCCTCGGTACTGCTCCTCCGACAGGGCGGCCTCCCTCGGTACTCCTCCTCCTACAGAGTGGCGCTCCCTCAGAACTGCCGCTCTGACAGGGCGACGCTCCCTCGGTATTGCACCTCCAACAGGGTAGCGCTCTCTCGGTACTGCCCTTCCGACAGAGCGGCGCTCCCTCGTTACAGCCCTCCGACGGTCCAGCCCTCCCTCGGAACAGCCGCTCCGACAGGGCGATGCTCCCTCAGTTCTGCTCCTCCGACAGGGCGGCCTCCCTCGGTACTCCTCCTCCTACAGAGTGGCGCTCCCTCAGAACTGCCACTCTGACAGGGCGGTGCTCCCTCCGTACTGCTCCTCTGACAGGGCAGCCTCCCTTGGTACTGCCCTTCCTACAGAGCGGCACTCCCTTGGTACTGCACCTCCGACAGGGTGATGAACTCTCGCTGTTACCCCCTCGGACAGGGCAGCCTCCCTCGGTACTGCCCCTCCGACAGAGCAGCCACCCTCGGTACTGCCTCTCGGACAGGGCGGCCTCCCTCGGTACTGCCCCTCGGACAGGACGGCCTCCCTCGGTACTGCCTCTCGGACAGGGCGGCCTCCCTCGGTACTGCCCCTCGGACTGGGCGGCCTCCCTCGGTACTGCCTCTCGGACAGGGCGGCCTCCCTCGGTACTGCCTCTCGGACAGGGCGGCCTCCCTCGGTACTGCCCCTCGGACTGGGCGGCCTCCCTCGGTACTGCCCCTCGGACAGGGCGGCCTCCCTCGGTACTGCCCCTCGGACAGGGCGGCCTCCCTCGGTACTGCCCCTCGGACAGGACGGCCTCCCTCGGTACTGCCTCTCGGACAGGGCGGCCTCCCTCGGTATTGCCCCTCGGACAGGACGGCCTCCCTCGGTACTGCCTCTCGGACAGGGCGGCCTCCCTCGGTACTGCACTGTTCTGATTTTTGAATCTGTGGATTGGGATTTAAATCCAGAACCTTCTGATTCGGAACGTGAACATCTGGATGTCCCTCGATTCTCATCTTCGCCCCAGGTCCTGCTGCGGGCGCGCACGCGCGCACTTGCGTGCGGGTGCCCGCGGGGGGCACGCTGGGGGGCGCGCACGCTGCCGCCGCGGCCGCCGCCGTGAATCGCTGCCCTCGTCGTTCGAGGCGCTGCCGGGGTCGAATCGGATCTATTCGCGCCGCCGCCCCCGGCCCCACAATGGAGACGGGAAACTGAGGCCGAGAGCACCCAGCGAGTCAGTCGGAGCACGGCCGCGCTCGGAGTGAGGGCTGGGCTCCGAGCCCGGGTCTGGGCTCCGCGGGCCGGGCTCGGCTCGGGCGATGTTCCGCGGCTTGGGCTGGGCGGCCGGGAGCCGTCACGGTCTGGATGCGGAGTGAGGGCGGCCGCTCTCCCATTGCCGCCGGCTGGGACCCGCCATGGATAAACTGACCATTATTTCAGGATGTCTCTTCCTGGCCGCCGACATCTTCGCCATCGCCAGCCTGGCCAATCCTGACTGGATCAACACCGGGGAGTCCGCAGGTGGGTGCCCGCCTGCCACACATAGTGTCCCCCCTCCCATACTGTCTCCTTCCTGAATCCCCCCCCCCTAACCTTTCCCCGCAGTGTCACCCCTTTCCCCGCAGTGTCACCCCTTTCCCCGCAGTGTCACCCCTTTCCCCGCAGTGTCACCCCTTTCCCCGCAGTGTCACCCCTTTCCCCGCAGTGTCACCCCTTTCCCCGCAGTGTCACCCCTTTCCCCGCAGTGTCACCCCTTTCCCCACAGTGTCACCCCTTTCCCCACAGTGTCACCCCTTTCCCCGCAGTGTCACCCCTTTCCCCGCAGTGTCACCCCTTTCCCCGCAGTGTCACCCCTTTCCCCGCAGTGTCACCCCTTTCCCCGCAGTGTCACCCCTTTCCCCTCAGTGTCACCCCTTTCCCCGCAGTGTCACCCCTTTCCCCGCAGTGTCACCTCTTTCCCCGCAGTGTCACCCCTTTCCCCGCAGTGTCACCCCTTTCCCCGCAGTGTCACCCCTTTCCCCGCAGTGTCACCCCTTTCCCCGCAGTGTCACCCCTTTCCCCGCAGTGTCACCCCTTTCCCCGCAGTGTCACCCCTCTCCCCGCAGTGTCACCCCTCTCCCCGCAGTGTCACCCCTCTCCCCGCAGTGTCACCCCTCTCCCCTCAGTGTCGCCCCATCTTCCCGCGCTGCCGCCCCCTCTTCCCGCGCTGCCGCCCCCTCTTCCCGCGCTGCCGCCCCCTCTTCCCGCGCTGCCGCCCCCTCTTCCCGCGCTGCCGCCCCCTCTTCCCGCGCTGCCGCCCCCTCTTCCCGCGCTGCCGCCCCCTCTTCCCGCGCTGCCGCCCCCTCTTCCCGCGCTGCCGCCCCCTCTTCCCGCGCTGCCGCCCCCTCTTCCCGCGCTGCCGCCCCCTCTTCCCGCGCTGCCGCCCCCTCTTCCCGCGCTGCCGCCCCCTCTTCCCGCGCTGCCGCCCCCTCTTCCCGCGCTGCCGCCCCCTCTTCCCGCGCTGCCGCCCCCTCTTCCCGCGCTGCCGCCCCCTCTTCCCGCGCTGCCGCCCCCTCTTCCCGCGCTGCCGCCCCCTCTTCCCGCGCTGCCGCCCCCTCTTCCCGCGCTGCCGCCCCCTCTTCCCGCGCTGCCGCCCCCTCTTCCCGCGCTGCCGCCCCCTCTTCCCGCGCCGCCGCCCCCTCTTCCCGCGCCGCCGCCCCCTCTTCCCGCGCCGCCGCCCCCTCTTCCCGCGCCGCCGCCCCCTCTTCCCGCGCCGCCGCCCCCTCTTCCCGCGCCGCCGCCCCCTCTTCCCGCGCCGCCGCCCCCTCTTCCCGCGCCGCCGCCCCCTCTTCCCGCGCCGCCGCCCCCTCTTCCCGCGCCGCCGCCCCCTCTTCCCGCGCCGCCGCCCCCTCTTCCCGCGCCGCCGCCCCCTCTTCCCGCGCCGCCGCCCCCTCTTCCCGCGCCGCCGCCCCCTCTTCCCGCGCCGCCGCCCCCTCTTCCCGCGCCGCCGCCCCCTCTTCCCGCGCCGCCGCCCCCTCTTCCCGCGCCGCCGCCCCCTCTTCCCGCGCCGCCGCCCCCTCTTCCCGCGCCGCCGCCCCCTCTTCCCGCGCCGCCGCCCCCTCTTCCCGCGCCGCCGCCCCCTCTTCCCGCGCCGCCGCCCCCTCTTCCCGCGCCGCCGCCCCCTCTTCCCGCGCCGCCGCCCCCTCTTCCCGCGCCGCCGCCCCCTCTTCCCGCGCCGCCGCCCCCTCTTCCCGCGCCGCCGCCCCCTCTTCCCGCGCCGCCGCCCCCTCTTCCCGCGCCGCCGCCCCCTCTTCCCGCGCCGCCACCCCCTCTTCTCGCGCCGTCACCCCCTGTTTTCCAGTGTCTCGCCCCGTTTTCAACAGTGTCTCGCCCCCTTCTGCCTCTTTCTGCAGTGTCCCCCTCAAACCTTCCCATTGTATTCCGCTTGAACGCTCCACCAATACCCCACACTGTCTCCCTTCCGCCAAAACATTCCACAGTCTCCCCCATCAAAGCCTCCCTCAAACCTGTGTTCTCCTGTAAATCTTTCTCCCAAAACCTCTGTGTTGTACCTGAAACCTTCTCTGCGAAACCTCCCACAGTTTCTCCCCTCAAAAGCTTTCCTTCAACTCTCCACTGTCTCCCCTCAACCTTCCACAATATCCTTGCCATTAATCTCCTCCATGCCTTGCCACTGACACCCCTAGTTCACCTGCACTCCCTCCTCGCCTGCACTCATCCACAATTGCCCACATTCCCCCCCCCCAATCTTGTGACCTCCCCCGGCCTCTCCCACAACACCTCACCTCAACAACACCTTGTACACCCATGCTTCCCCAACAACAAGACCCAGTGTGCCCCAACTCTTTCGTCCAACAACACCTCTCCTACTGCTCCTTCACCAATTCTTCCCCACTTGCTACAACCTCCTGTACATTGCTGCCTCCTCTCGTTACATCCTTTGCCCAACTCCTTTCTTTTCCCTTCTCCCCAGCCCTGCCTCTGCTTTTGATTTCTTGCCACTCTGTTTACGTGGGTGGGTGAGACAGTGTATGGTCCTCTGAATACATGTGTGAGATAGAGCAGCCTGCTGTTCTTCCCCTTTTAACTTTTAAGTTGATTGAAGATAAATTATTTATCCTCCTCTCTGATGCAAGTTATGACATTTGTTCCATATGACATAGACACTTCAGTATCTATCTGATTAATTTTTGAAGCTCTTAGTGCAAGCAATTCTACCCTCAAGTGTTGTCTTGCAGCTGTTAGCAGGAAATCCTACTGCTTTGCATATATTGGAGAGGAAGGTTTCACTGTCCAGTGTCAGGACAAACCAGAGTCATTTGGTTTGAAATGTTGCAGTATCTGATCTAATTTCAGGTTGGGAGGAAAGTGCCTGATCTAATTTCAGGTTTGGATTTGTGCGATGTCCATTTATGTACAACAGTAATGCTGAATATTTCTGATGAGTGTTTCTTTGTTTATGCTTTTAAAGATCATCTTGTCACACCTACAGATTACAAGCCGAGTGTTGCAAAATATTGCTCCGGTGTGTAAAAGATGCTTCAAAATGATGTCTTGGCAGTCTGTAGTGTAGAGTGCATTAAGGGAAGTAGATGTGAATGGTCCAGTTTAAAAAAAAACAAATTAAAAAAAATCTTTTTGTTTGCAGAACTTTTAAAATGCTGACTTGTACAAGAATTTGAAAGGAAAGCAGGAACATTTTATTAATAATATATACGGTATGGTTATGAGATACAAAAATTGAAATACTGCTAAATTTATTAAAAATATTCTATTTATTGTGAATAGTATACCAGTAGCAAATATTTAAGACATTGTGTGTGTGCGTGAACGGTTACAAATGTTTTCTAATTTGAAATGTTAGTTTTGCTTCTTAGTTCCTGAAGTTTGGGCAGTAAAATTGTTAATAATTCTTTTAAGAAACTGAAGTTAACAAATTAGAACAGATGGTGGCAGCTGATGTGTGACCCATTGCGGCTCTTGGGACAAACACAGTCAAGCTCATTCAGTGAGGCATTTGTGCAGCACCTGGTTTAATTTGATTAAAACTTGGAAAAGATGGGTCAGCACAATAGAAGTAACTCTTGGTACTGGTTTATTCCGCATTTATTTTTTGTGGCAGTGTGTCAGGTTTGCCTCAGTGTTCGCACTTTTGCATCAGAGCCCTGCTCTGTAGACTTGAACACATCATCTAGGCCGGTACTCCCAGGGGAATGCTACTGCACTATCAGAGGTGCAGTCTCCTGGATGCGACATCAAATCAAGGCTCCGTCTTCCCTCTCCAATGGATGTGAATAATCTAAGGTTACAATCTGAAGAAAAGCAGCAGATTTCTGCTGGTGTCCTGGTCAATATTTAGCACAAAACTCAGTTTTGACATTTATCAGGAATTCTATGCGATGAATGGGCGGCAGCTTTTTGGCCACAGAGGTGCAGCTGTGCTTTCTTTGCTGTTCTCTGACTCTCACTGTCTCTTGTTGCAATCTATTTTCTGTAGAAGAGTGGGTGGTGTCGGGGAAATTGATGTTGTAAACTAAAGCCAGTGTGGAATAGCTTTAGAGAACACGCTGCGTAAATTAAAACAAAAACAGGAGATACTGGACTTTCTCAGCAGGTCTGACCGTATCCGTGGAGAGAGAATCATAGAATTTACAGTGCGGAGGGAGGCCATTCGGCCCATCCAGTCTGCACCAGCTCTTGGATAGAGCACCCCACTTAAGTCCACGCCTCCGCCCTATCTCCATAACCCAGTAACCCCACCTAACCTTTTGGACGCTAAGGGCAATTTATCATGGCCAATCCACCTAACCTGCACATCTTTGGACTGTGAGAGGAAACTGGAGCACGTGGAGGAAACTCACGCAGACACGGGGAGAAAGTGCAGACTCCACGCAGAAAGTCACCCGAGGCTGGAATTGAACCTGATAGATACTCTGGAGCTGTGAGGCAGTAGTGCTAACTACTTAGCCAAGTTAAAGTGACGCCAAGGGAGCTAACATTTTGAGTCTGGATGACTTTGTCAAAGCTCAAGCATAAACTTGCCTTGCGTTCCCATGAGTTTTGAAAGTCGGGGTGATGTGATAGGGGTGTTAAAAATGTTAAGCTCATTTGATAGAGATGTTACAAATTACTTCCTCTAGTGATGGGATCCAAAAACAGGAGGGGTGTATTCTTAAACTTAGAGCTAGGCCGTTTAGGGGTGAAATCAGAAAGCACTTTATATCACAAAGGGGGTGGAAATCTGGAACTCAGGAGAGGCTGTGGATGTTGGGGTCAGTTTAAGATTTTCAAGATTTATTAGATAAGATTATATAGGGATAAGGCGCAGATGTGGGTAAATGGAATTGACGTACAGATAAGCCAACATCTGATTGTATAGTGGAACAGGCTTGAGGGATGAACAGCCTTCACCTGTTCTTATGCCCACTTCCATACATGAAGATGATACTCGAGAAGAGAAACCATTTAAGCTTTTATTATTTAAAAAAAACTACAAGAATATTTTGGCTGATGGACCCGTTGCATACTATTTGATTCTTTGAAATAATGTTTCTTGTCACCTGAAATACTTGAGAATGTCCAAACATTTTGCACATGATCGTACTTCATACCTTTCCAAGCTATATTAGAGTTGATGTCACTTTATGGGAGGAGATATTGTTTTAGAATTACTTGCATTTATGCAGAGTGTTTTATGTTGAAGTCTCTCAAGTTACTAAATAGTTTGCTCCTTTTCTGAGTGCGGTTTTGATTATGTAGCCCTTTTTGATTTCTGATGGTGTATGTTATTCTCGACCAATAATTTCAACAAAGGCTACATAGAGTTTGATACATCCAGGTTTTCAACTGCCTAGAAATCACTAGGCTAGAAAGCATTTCAAACTTTTTAAAACTTTTGCCAGGTGCACTGGTATATAGACATTAATTATTGAAATGACATGGGTTTTCATCAATTACAGAAAAATATCCCAGCTAATCTGATCTTTTTGGACTTGGCATCTCTAAATGTACCAAATGTTTTACGATGTCCAGGGGCGGCACAGTGGTTAGCACTGCTGCCTCACAGCTCCAGGGATCCAGGTTCAATTCTGGCCTCGTGTGACTGTGGAGTTTTCTCCCCATATCTGCGTGCGTTTCCTCCGATTGCCCAAGTTTCCTCCCACAGTCCAAAGATGTGCAGATTAAGTGGATTGATCATGATAAATTGCCCCTTGGGTCCAAAATGTTGGGTGGGGTTACTGGGTTACAGGAATGGGATGGAGGCGTGGGCTTAAGTAGGGTGCTCTTTCCAAGGGCTGGTGCAGACTCAGTGGCCAAATGGCCTCCTTCTGCACTGTATGGATTCTATAATTCTGTAACATCAACAACATCACATCAGTAAGATTGTAAAATTATTTTGAAAAAGCACCGGCAGTTCTTGTGCAGTTTTATTGAGCTGACTTCCATAATCTTGTCTGAATGGCTTTGCAGCTGCTTCCTTTTTATGCACTTCTTCAGAAGCCTTGATTTTTATATCTAGCCCACAACAATATCCTGCCAGTGCTTTCACTTTGAACAGTCTTCAATCCATCTGTTTGTTTTGTACCATTTCCAGGAGTTTATGTTGCACAGCATTTTACTGCCCAATTGTATGTGTCTTTTTCTATTTCCTTCAACTTGTTTTTACTTTCTGTTTCTTCATTCCATCGTGTCTTTGTGTGGAACCTGTTTTCAGAGTGTTTGGCACAATATGGTTTTACTCTGTCCCCTCCTTCTGTGTAATTTACTTAATATCATAATATAATCCAGTCCATTGATATGAAGCTAAATGTGCTCTAACCAGTTGTTTCAAGGTTATAGGTGCACATTGTACTTTGCATCAGGACCTTAAAAACATATTTCTTGTTCAGCCTCCAAAGATTGATGCAGCGTTTTTTCTGATATTTACTGATTACAGCACATTATGCAAATATCAAAATGAAAAGTAGGCACACAGGCTTGCTTGTTCTTCTCATATCTCATTGCTTTCACTTGGCTTCAACATCTACCATTGCCCCCAATGTCAGGGTGGAAGGACTTTGCCTGACATCTTTGCGGTGAAGTAGATAGTTAGGGTGTGTTTCGAGAGTGACGTAGAGTGACCTTCCTCACCGGGGAGATGCCTGATCTCTACATGACGGATTATACTGGTAACATTGAAACATAAGAACAGAAATGGGTCATTCTGCTGTCAGAGCGATTACAAGCATAAACCTATGTGGCACAGCTTGGGATTGTTGTCAGTGTGTTTGGTGCACATATTAGATTAATATTTTTAGTGTCAAATCCCAGCGTCAGTGCTGTAGAAATAACCCCATATATAATCTGCTGCTGCCTAATTAGCATCAAACAACCTCACGTGTGTGACATTTTGCCTGTGCTGGTACCTTTGGATGGGCTGTGGCCATCAGCTGCTGAACCCACAGATCGCCTTGTTTGTTGGCCTCTTTCAACAGGAAGTTGTTTTTGTACTTGTGCCGCAGTCAGAATGAAACAATCCGTGTTTGGCAGTGTGTGTGTACTGGCCCCATGGCAGGTCTGTAATTTCTATGTTCACAGTTTTCAGCAAACTTTGTGTTAATTTTAAGAGTAAGAAAGACCATTTTTAGTTGGGACAGCTAACTGTCTATGTAATCAAATCAGGATGTGTGCAGAATAGACATGAAGTCCAATTTCATTTTGTTATGCTCCTACCATGATGTTCCTGAAGGACTTGGTTGATGCTGACCACTTTAAGCTGATATTGCAGAATGAGATGTTAAGGCACTTGGGTGTGTTACTTTAAGTTTTAAAAAAAATCCAATTAAGGGGCAATTTAGATGGCCAATCCACCTCCTCTGCACATCTTTGTGTTGTGGGGGTGAAACCCACACAGACATGGGGAGAATGTGCAAACTCCACACAGACAGGGGGCCGGGCTCTAACCGGGACCTCGGCGCCGTGAGACAGCAGTGCGTTTTACAAGTACATTTAAGGGTAAAAGGAAAACTAGGGAAGGAGTGTGACCCATTAAGAACCACATGGGTAATTTTTGTGTGTAGCTGGAGGACATAAATAGGGTTCTAAATGAATACTTTGTGTCAGTGTTCACTAGTGAAAGGGCCGGTTCGTATAGAAATCATGGTGAAGGGCTGTGATAAAATTAAAGAAATTAACATAGACTGAGAGGAGGTTCTGAGTTGTCTGTCATGCTTAAAAGTAGCCAAATCTCCAGGGCCAGATTAAATGTATTCCAGGCTGTTGAATGAGGCAAAGGATAAAATAGCTGGGGCACTGGCAATAATTTTCAATTTCTCTCTGACCACAGGAGAGGCACTGGAGGACTGGAGGATAGCTAATGTAGTACCATTATTCAAGAAGGGAGGAAAGGATAAACCGTAAACTACAGGCCGGTCAGTCTAACTTCAGTGGTGGGGATACGATTGGAAGCAATTCTTTTTTAAAATTTGTTTATGGGACGTGGGCATCACAGGCGGTGCCAGCATTTGTGCCCATCCCTAATTGACCTTGAGGGGAGAGTTAATAGTCAACCACATTGCTGTGAGTCTGGAGTCACATGTAGGCCACACCAGGTAAGCACGTTAGATTTTCTTCCCTAAAGGACATTAGTGAATCAGATGGATTTTTACGACAAATTCCAATGGTTTCATGGTAATCATTAGACTTTTACTCCAGATATTTTTTATTGCGTTTAAATCCCATCACCTGCCATGGTGGGATTCAAACCCAGGTCCCCAGATCATTATCCTAGGTCTTTGGATTACTAGTTCAGCAGTTCTGAGAGACCAAATTAATCTGTATTTTGGAGAGGAAGGGATTAATCAAGAACAGTCAGCATGGTTTTGTTAAGGGGAAGTGTAGATGAGGGAAATGCATTTGACATAGTCTATTTGGATTTCAGGAAGCCTTTTGATAAAGTCCCACATGGGAGACTGATAACGAAGGTAAGAGCCCACGAGATCCAAGGAAATTTGGCAAATTAATTCCAGAATTGGCTGAGTGGCAGGAAGCAGAGGGTGATGGTCAAGGGGTGTTTTTCTGACTGGAAGCCCGTGTCCAGTGGGATCCCACAGGGGTTAGTGTTGGGGCACTTGCTGTTTGTGGTTTCTATAAATGATTTGGACATGAATGTAGGAGGGTCGATCAGTAAATCGCAGATTGGTGGGGTGGTAAATAGTGAGGAGGGGAGCCTTAGATTACAAGAGCATATAGATGGGCTGGTTAGATGGGCTGATCAGTGGCAAATGGAATTCAATCCGGATAAGTGTGAGGTGATGCACTTGGGTAGGACAAACAAGGCAAGAGAATACATGATAAACGGCAGTATCCTAGGAAGCAACGTGAAACAGAGGGACCTTGGTGCATGTACACTGGTTCCTTAAGGAAGCAGAGTAGGTGGATACAGTGGTTAAGAAGATATATAGTATACTTGCCTTTATTAGCTGAGGCATGGAGTTTAAGAGCAGAGAGGTTATGTTGGAACTGTATAAAACATTGGTTAGGCCACAGCTATACTATTGTGTGCAGTTCTGGAATCCACATTATAGGAGGGATGTGATAGCACTGGAAAGGGTGTAAAGAGGATATTTATCAGGATGTTTCCTGGGCTGGAGTGTTTTAATTATGAAGAGAGACTGGATAGACTGGTGTTGTTTTCCTTGGAGCAAAGGAAACTGAGGGGGGACGTGATAGAGATGTATAAAATCATGAGGGGCATAGATAGAGTAGATAAAAGAAACATTTCCCCTTGGTGGAGGGATCAGTTACCGTGGGGCATAGCGTTAAGGTGAGGGGATGTGAAGAAAAACTTTTTCACCCAGAGGGTGGGTACCTGGAACCCGCTGCCTGAAAGGGTGGTGGAGGCAGAGACCCTCATAACATTTAAGAAGTACTTAGATGTGCACTATGATGCCAAAGCATACAAGGCTATGGGCTAAGTGCTGGAAAATGGGATTAGAATAGTTACGTGGTTGTTTTTGACCGGTGCAGATGAAATAGGCTGAAAGGCCTATTCTGTGCTGTAGACTTTATGACTCTATGACAAGAGCCTGCTCTGAGGTCCTGCTCACTGACCTGGCGGCCTGGTATAATGCAAGGCTAAATTTCTCCCTACAGTAACCTCTCTTCCTCGTATATGATCTCAAACAAAACAGCATCAAACTCTTTTGACGTGCTTGATATGAAAGGCCAAAGTACCAGAGCTTTTTTTTATTCTTTCATGGAATGTGGGTGACGCTGGCAAGGCCAGCATGGGTTGCCCATCGTAAATGCCTTTGGACTTGGTGGCTCATTCTAATGATTGGAAGGAACAAAATTAAGTAGCAGAAATCTTGCTGCATGTGTTCATAGAAGCGGCCCCTCCTCAGATTTCACAATGCAGCAGCTTCACTGGGAATATTTCAATCCAGTTGGAAATCATAGCATTTACAGTGCAGAAGGAGGCCATTTGGCCCATCGAGTCTACACCAGCTCTTGGAAAGAGCACCCTATCCCCATAACCCAGTAACCCCACCCAACACTAAGGTCAATTTTGGATACTAAGGGCAATTTATCATGACCAATCGCCTAACCTGCACATCTTTAGACTGTGGGAGGAAACCGGAGCACCCGGAGGAAACCCACACGCACACAGGGAGGATGTGCAGACTCCGCACAGACAGTGACCCAAGCCGGAATCGAACCTGGGACCCTGGAGCTGTGAAGCAATTGTGCTATCCACAATGCTACCGTGCTGCCCATACATGGGGAATACTAATTTTATTTATTCGGTTGCTAAAATGCAGTCAGACAATTTCTCATTCATTTGTAGAGTTGCACAAAAAGGTTACAGATTCTGACTTTGAAATGTCTAGAGCAATAATTCAATACCGGACTATTCTGTCATTGTACCGAAATAGGGTATGAAGAATTACTGGACTTAATTGCAATGGCCTTTTCTTTTTAAGAATTATTTCATTTACTGATTTCAGGATTTGAATTACAGAGCAGGATAAAAATTCATCTTTGTGTTTTCTCATTGGTTTAACATTGCTAATTACCAATTGCATTACTGTTTGGATGGCCTGTTGGCGCTCAGATTAATAGAGCATCCATTTTCTCCTGTATTGTAGTACACCTAAACACAAGTTTTTCCCCCTCCCATATCTACTGGCTCCAACACTTCTTCAGTGCTTGCAGGATGTTTCATCTAGCTGAAATCCTTTGTATTTTCCTTACAGACTGTTGAGCCCCCATTAGGCTCTTCCTGTTGTCCTTTTCTGCTATTTTCTAATATTTCAATGGTTAGCATTTAGGGATGGCTTCTGGCAACTGTTGCCTCAACATGAAAGAGGTAGTAGCATCATGTAGCCAAAGGAACAACTGTTGTGCTGTTATTGCATTTAATAGTATTTGTATAAAATTATGCACTAATTTGTGTACCAAAATGTGGAAGTGGTGCTGTGGTTTGTTGGGTGGAGCTGCCTTCTGGTAATGGTGCTATAAAACAAAGTGGTGTCCATGTTCCTGGTGGTAAGGAACAACACTTCACATGAGATTGCTTACCTCCAGGACCAATATTCCCTCCAGTCTGGAAGCAGATGTAAACTGGTCCCTTTACACTCTTGGAAAACATATATATTGTGTCTGTACATATATTCTGCCCTTGTTGCCAACCTCTGAGTGCACCCCGGGTAAAAGTGGAGTGAATTTGGAACACAGGTACCCGCATAATGCACAACCACCCCAGTGCAAGCAGTTCTGCAGTTTAAATGAGCTATTTGTGCGGGCTTTATCCAAACACTGTAACATTAGTGTAGGTGGCATTATAAGGATAGTTTGCAAGCTGCTGCTGCTCTGTGAATCATGTTCCCTTGCATATCTAATAGTTCTAACACTTATTCTATTCCTAATTGCATGCTTTTCTTCAAATCACTCTAGAGAGTTAGGGCATTTCTAGCAACCACCGTCCGTGTGAGACACCAACAGGACAGTGTAGCACAACGTTCAGTACACCAGACCCCTGCTAATCTGGAGCATAAAGGTGCTTAGACTCTCCATGATACCCACAGAACATTTTGTTTCCCACAAAAGCCAATTCTCATTTCTTCTCGTTGCACTGGAGCTGTTAATTTTGTTTTGATGGGGCTGCTGAAACATTATGTTTTGCTATCTGAAATTGAAGCTTTTTTTGGGACACCAGTTTGTGGTGGATATTTCTGTTCAGCTTTTTAAAAATAAATTTAGAGTACCCAATTAATTTTTTCCAATTAAGAGGCAATTTAGCGTGGCCAATCCACCTAGCCTGTACATCTTTGGGTTGTGGGGAGAATGTGAAAACTCCACACGGGCAGTGACCCAGTGCCGGGATTGAACCTGGGACCTCGGCGCCATGAGGCAGCAGGGCTAACCCACTGCGTCACCGTGCTGCCCCTTTGTTCAGCTTATTAAGTACAGGGTTTGCTGTGTATTTGTAGTGAAGCAATTTTCTTAATGTTAAATTTTACGATAATTCGCATTGAAACTGCTCAGTTCTATGTGGTCACTTATTTAATTAGGATTTCACTGGTCTTAGTTCCTGACCCAGTTTATTTCACCAAAAAGTAAAGAAGGCATTATTCGCCAGAGCTTGGCGACATTTTTAAAACAAGTATGCAAGAACATTAGAAGCCAAACACAAAAAGGGTCTCCAGTATAAAAAGGAAGCAAGATAAGGAAATCGATTACAGTTAAAACTAGGGCAGCACGGTAGCACATTGGTTAGCACAATTGCTTCACAGCTCCTGGGTCCCAGGTTCGATTCCCAGCTTGGGTCACTATCTGTGCGGAGTCTGCACATTTTCCCGTGTGTGCGTGGGTTTCCTCTGGGTGCTCCGATTTCCTTCCACAGTCCAAAGATGTGCAGGTTAGGTGGATTGGCCATGCTAAATTGCCCTTAGTGTCCAAAATTGCCCTTTGTGTTGTGTGGCGTTGCTGGATTATGGGGATAGGGTGGAGGTGTGGGCTTGGGTAGGGTGCTCTTTCCAAGAGCCAGTGCGGACTCGATGAGCCGAATGGCCTCCTTCTGCAATGTAAATTCTATGAAAAACGTTAATGGAAGACCATTTTCCCGCAGAGCTATTTCCTGAGGAGAGAAGGAGGGAGACACAGGTTGGTACTAGTGTCAAACTCTCACTCTAGCAGGAAAATTGCAGTGACATATTTTGTCGTCTTTGTATTTGTGAATTAATTGAGCAAGCTTGATCAGAAAAGTAATGTGCAGCGGGTGAGTCAGAATCTGTAACGGAAAATTATTTTTGGTTTGATCATAGAATCCCAATAGTGCAGAAGGAGGCCATTTGGCCCATTGAATCTGCACTGATCCCTTGAAATACCATTCTACCCATGTCAACTCCTCCGTCCTCCCCGCCCTATCCCCTGTAACCTAACCTGCACATCCCTGGACACTAAGGGGCAATTTAGCATGGACAATCCACCTAACACGCTCATCTTTGGACTGTGGGAGGAAACTGGAGCAACTGGAGGAAATCCACTCAGACATGGGGAGAATTGAACTCCAGTCCCTGGCACTGTGAGGTAGCAGTGCTAACCTCTGTGCCACTGTACTGCCCAAAGTTTTAAGGTTTTTACCTTCGATTTGGGGCTAAGTCTTCACATTAATGAATCAGTACAGGTATGGGGCTGGTAGTGAAGCACTGTACAGTTGGAAATATATATAAATAGTATCTGCAGTAAAATGGAAGAGCAGAAATAAGTTTTTGAACTTGTTGGCCTTTTTCAAAAGTCATCAAAGAACCTTTCATTAAATGCTTAGATTGTAGGAGTTCTTTTTCAGATCATTTATGACAAACTACTCCTATAATTTGGAGCATATCCTGTGTGGGTCAGACGTGACCCACATGCAGTACAATATGCAGCAGATTCCTTTCGACAGATGTTTATCTGATAAGCCTCGTGTGTTGCCATACTAGACTAGAAGGAAGCACAGTTCTCGCCAGTGGAAAAGTGCAAAGGCTAATGTGTTGTTTATGCTTCAACAGTATTTATTGCAGTTTTTAAATTAAAATATTTTGTAAATTGGACACAATAAAACCTCATCAGGTATATATTTTTTCAGTTAGACTGGCTTTATAATATGTGAATAAACAACGACATAGTGAATGGTTAAGAAGATCGTTACAATGAAATCTTTACGAATTGTGTCTTAAAAAATTAAATGGTGCAAATTATAATGAAGCAAAAATAACCTAATAATGTAATTCACTTGGGTCATGTTTGATGGCTAAAGTACATTGATTTCTTCAAGCGTTGTGAAAATTGAATGCTCAATCATATTGTACCAAGAAAAGAAAGGCTTTTGCATAAGTGCTTTTCATGACCTCGAAGCACTTGACAGCCAATGAGCCGCATGGTGGCACAGCGGTTAGCACTGCTGCCTCACAGCGCCAGGGACCCGGGTTCAGTTCTAGCCTTGGGTGAATGACTGTGTGGAGTTTTCACATTCTCCCTGTGTCTGCGCATTTTCCCTATGTCTGCATGCATTTCCTCTGGGTGCTCTGATTTCCTCCCACAGTCCAAAAATGTGCAGATTAGATGGATTGGTCATGATCAATGCGCGGGATTACGGGATAGTGCGGGGTTTGGGCCTGGTAAGGTGCAGACTCGGTGGGCCAAATGGCTAGATAATTCTTTTGAGATGTTGATTGAGAGAAAAATATTTGCCAGGACAGTAGGGATAATCTCCATGCTCATCTTCAAAATATTTCTGCAGTACTTCAGTGTCAGCTTTGATTATTGTACTAAAGCCCGGGTGTTGGACTTGAACCCATATTCATATGATTGAAGAAAAGTGGGTTGGGCTGGGAGGTGCAGATAGGGATGACTTTCCCATCAGTAGTCATATAGATTACAAACAAATATGTTCTGCAAACCTCTTAATTAACTGACTGTGACTGTGATTCAGGTGACGTTTGAGGGAGTGACTGCAATTAAAGCAGAAATCTTCATTTGACAATTCATGATCATTAAAGATTAGTTTAATTTGCCATTTTACTGCAAAGGCAAGATACATGTTAATACATTGGAGTGTGGGTCGCAGGGAGATTGGGAAATTACAGTTTTAAGTGCTCAACATTCCTACCATAACAAAAATAAGATATAAACACAAGTATTTCACTTACAAAATCTGTCTGAAAAGAAAAATAGGTCTTGAGGGGAACCTGGTAACTGCTCACTGGCCTAATTCCTGTGGTGTTTACAAATGGTGTATTTCTGTTTTCCTTAATTATTGGAAGTGTTTGGTTTCAATTCACTTAGTTGGTCTTTGGAGATTCATTTGCGTTCTTACTGAACTCCAGTGTACAGACCGGGAAACTTCTCTTCTGACTACATCGTGGGTTGTTGGATTTTTAAAATGATCTCATCCTTTAGATGTTCTCGAAGGCTCTTTAATCATAATCATAATCTTTATTAGTGTCACAAGTAGGCTTACATTAACACTACAATGAAGTTACTGTGAAAAGCCCCTAGGCGCCACACTTCGGTGCCTGTTCAGGTACACGGGGAGAATTCAGAATGGCCAATTCACCTAACAGCACGTCTTTCGGGACTTGTGGGAGGACATTGGAGCACTCGGAGGAAACCCACCTAGACACGGGAAGAACGTGCAGACTCCGCACAGACAGGTAAACGCTTCCAAACCAGCAAGAGCTTTCTCTTTGTCTTCCTTCTATATTTTCATGACTATTATACAGCACTCATTGAAAATATTTAAGGTCTAGATAGATAGATTATTGAACTCTCGGGTAATCAATGTGCACGAGAGTGGAGTTGAAGCAGAAGATCAGCCATGTTTGTATTGAAAAGTGGAGTAGTCTTGAGTGGTCATATGGTCCATTCCACTTATTTTGTATGTTAACTGTTTATCTCATTATCTGTGAGTTTATGAGATATATTGAGTTTTGTGAATGTGTAGTGGATTGCTGATTGAGAGGGGGTAAATGCCTCTGAATAAAAATGTAATGGTGTGCGCAAAGTAAAATATCAAAAATAGTTTATTATTCCACATACAATCATTAAATTATGCAGAAATTTCCTTAACCTTGCAGTCTGGTTGAAATTGTATAAAGTGATGGTGGAATAGTGTCTCAGAAATGTATATTGTTTTTTTTTGTAATACTTGTCGTCCTGCGATACTTCACAGTTTCAGCCATGGCTTAGTTCAACATTTTTCAAACTTTTTTTTCACACCATGTTTGCTTACCTTTAATGCGAAAGGGGAGCCTGCTTGGTCCTCACGGTTTCACCCCAATCAGGTCGCAGGAGGAGAGGGCAATACACATATCATGTGCAGACTTCAAGTTCCTTTATGTTGTCTTTATCTTTGTGAGAACAGAAAATCCAACCTCGCACATGTAGGTCATCGTGAAGTGCAATAGCAACAGAATGCTCGTTCTACTCGGCATTGGAAACTCCTGGGAGATGCTACTCCAGAATGCTGACGGCCTCATGGGCTTTTAGTGTGTTTTTTATGTGGTATCACAGGTCAGGTACAGCAGCATAGTCTTTTCATTTGGAGTCAGCTGTAAGTTAATAGCTGACTCCGGGGTCTCAACCTCAAAAGGAATTTTTCACCCACCACTTCTCTTTTAAAATCTGAAAATTCTCCTCGTATTTGCCAGTGCTTCCCTGCATATAACACATATAGGCTTAGCATCCTTATTTGCATTGGCACAATTGACAAAACAAAAACTCAAAAAATCATCTTTATACTGCTTTGTTCCGGAGTTAAGTTTCTTTTTTGTCGGTTGTTCACCAGAGGCCCTGGAGCTCTGTGGAGAGCTAACACTAGCACTGGTTTGCCTTGACCTGAACTCTGCTGAGCTGCGCTCTCCAGCAGATTCAGTTGTGAGATCCTGACCAGAGGTCTGCCTGTTTGTATCTCCGGCCGTCTCTTGCGTGTAAGAAACCAATTCATCTTCACAGTCCTCTTGCCTTGCTTGCCAGCAGCTAGAAAATGGAAGTAGATCTCAAACAAAGAACAAAGAAAAGTACAGCACAGGAACAGGCCCTTCGGCCCTCCAAGCCCGTGCCGACCATGCTGCCCGACTAAACTACAATCTTCTACATTTCCTGGGTCCGTATCCCTCTATTCCCATCCTATTCATGTATTTGTCAAGATGCCCCTTAAATGTCACTATCGTCCCTGCTTCCACCACCACCTCCAGTAGCGAGTTCCAGGCACCCACTACCCTCTGTGTAAAAAACTTGCCTCGTACATCTACTCTAAACCTTGCCCGTCGCACCTTAAACCTATGTCCCCTAGTAATTGACCCCTCTAGCCTGGGGAAAAGCCTCTGACTATCCACTCTGTCTATGCCCCTCATAATTTTGTAGACCTCTATCCGGGCGCCCCTCAACCTCTGTCGTTCCAGTGAGAACAAACCGAGCTTATTCAACCGCTCCTCATAGCTAATGCCCTCCATACCAGGCAGCATTCTGGTAAATCTCTTCTGCACCCTCTCTAAAGCCTCCACATCCTTCTGGTAGTGTGGCGACCAGAATTGAACACTATACTCCAAGTGTGGCCTAACTAAGGTTCTATACAGCTGCAACATGACTTGCCAATTCTTATACTCAATGCCCCGGCCAATTAAGGCAAGCATGCCGTATGCCTTCTTGACTACTTTCTCCACCGGTGTTGCCCCTTTCAGTGACCTGTGGACCTGTACACCTAGATCTCTCTGACTTTCAATACTCTTGAGGGTTCTACCATTCACTGTATATTCCATACCTGCATTAGACCTTCCAAAATAACATTTGTACGGATTAAACTCCATCTGCCATCTCTCCGCCCAAGTCTCCAAACAATCTAAATCCTGCTGTATCTTCTGACAGTCCTCATCACTACCCGCAATTCCATCAACCTTTGTGTCATCTGCAAACTTACTAATCAGACCAGTTACATTTTCCTCCAAATCATTTATATATACTACGAACAGCAAAGATCCCAGCACTGATCCCTGCAGAACACCACTAGCCACAGCCCTCCAATTAGAAAAGCATCCTTCCATTGCTACTCTCTGCCTTCTATGACCTAGCCAGTTCTGTATCCACCTTGCCAGCTCACCCCTAATCCCGTGTGACTTCACCTTTTGTACTAGTCTACCATGAGGGACCTTGTCAAAGGCCTTACTGAAGTCCATATAGACAACATCCACTGCCCTACCTGCATCAGTCATCTTTGTGACCTCCTCGAAAAACTCTATCAAGTTAGTGAGACACGACCTCCCCTTCACAAAACCATGCTGCCTCTCATTAATACGTCCATTTGTTTCCAAATGGGAGTAGATCCTGTCTCGAAGAATTCTCTCCAGTAATTTCCCTACCACTGATGTAAGGCTCACCGGCCTGTAGTTCCCTGGATTATCCTTGCTACCCTTCTTAAACAGAGGAACAACATTGACTATTCTCCAGTCCTCCGGGACATCACCTGAAGACAGTGAGGATCCAAAGATTTCTGTCAAGGCCTCAGCAATTTCCTCTCTAGCCTCCTTCAGTATTCTGTGGTAGATCCCAGATCTCCTCTGTGATTTGGTGACACTAGCACTTCCAGGGCGTGTGACGTCAGGTGTATGTGCAGGGCGCGTGACCTCACTGCTGCAGCTTCTGTCTGGAAGACTGCACACAGCCTAATTTCTTCTAATTTAAAAGACGGTAGTGGATCCACTCTCAATAAAAATGTCAGTAAGGAGCTGTTTGGCACTTTTTCTGCGATTGGGAACACTGCGGGAACATTGCGACCGATCGCTTCGCAACCCTCCTGACACCCGCCTGCAGGCCGCGATCTGCACTTTGGAAAAACCCTGGCTTCGTTGATAGCATTCTTGTCTCTGAGTCACAAATTTCTTCGTTCGAGGCCCACTACACGGCTTGAATTCAAAAATCTTGGAGCAGTACTGAAGGAGTGCTCCGCTCTCAGAGCTGCTGGCTTTCAGATAAGATGTTAAACCAAGGCGCCATCTCCCTGCTTGGGTGGATGCAAAAGATCCCATGTCACTATTTTGAAGACGAGCAGGAGATTTATTACCAGTGTCCTGGTCAATATTTATCCCTCAGCTAACATCAGAAAAAAGATTATCTTGTTGTTATCACACTGCTATTTGTGGGGTTTTGCGTGGGCAAATCAGCTGCCATGCTTAATAAGGCAACTTCAAAAAAGTTCAGGCTGTAACCAAATCTATTAATCTAACCTCTTTTGGATTGGATTTGTTTATTGTTACATGTACCGAGGTACAGTGAAAAGTATTTTTCTGCGTACAGCTCAAACAGATCATTTAGTACATGAAAAGAAAATACGTAGTAGGGCAACACAAGATACACCATGTAAATACATAGACACCGGCATCAGGTCAGCGCATAAGTGGGTCGTTTAGGAGTCTGGTAACAGTGTGAAGAAGCTGTTTTTGAATCTGTTTGTGCGTGTTCTCAGACTTTTGTACTTCCTGCCCTATGGAAGAAGTTGGAAGACTGAGTAAGCTGGCTGGGAGGGGTCTTTGATTATGCTGCCCACTTTCCCAAGGCAGTCGGAGGTGTAGATAGAATCAATGAATGGGAGGTGTTCACGACTCTCTGAAGCTTCTTGCATCTTGGGCCAAGCAGTTGCCATGGTTGTGATGCAGCCAGATAGGGTGCTTTCTACGGTGCACTTGTAAAAGTTGGTAAGAGTAAATGTGGACATGCCGAATTTCCTTAGTTTCCTGAGGAAGTCTTGGCGCTGTTGTGCTTTCTTGGTCGTAGCGTCAATGTGGGTGGACCAGGACAGATTTTTGGTGATGTGCACACCTAGAAATTTGAAGCTGTCAACCATCTCCACCTCGGCCCCCTTGATACAGACAGGGGTGCGTACAGTACTTTGCTTCCTGGAGTCAATGATCAGCTCTCTAGTTTTGCTGGCATTGAGGGAGAGATTACATGTCATTACACTACTCCACTAAGTTCTCTAACTCCCTCCTGTATTCTGACTCGTTGTTGTTCGAGAACCGATCCACGACTGTTGTGTCGTCAGCAAACTTGTAGATGGAGTTGGAGCCAAATTTTGCCATGCAGTCGTGTGTGTTTAGGGGGTAAAGTAGGGGGCTAAGTACGCAGGCTCGCGGGGCCCCGGTATTGAGGACTATCGTGGAGGAAGTGTTGTTTATTCTTACTGATTGTGGTCTATGGGTCAGAAACTCAAGGATCCAGTTGCAGTGTGATGAGCCAAGACCTAAGTTTTGGAGCTTTGATATGAGTTTGGCTGGGATTGTGGTGTTGAATATTCTATGCCATGACTGATAAATGCAAGTGTTTCATATGCCTTCTTAATTACCCTATTCACCTGGTTTGCTGCCTTCAAGGGTGTGTGAGCAGGTATATCTTCCTGTAACCCATGAGCCTTTTCTTCACTGTTAACCACCCTATCAATCTTGGTGTCATCTGCAAATTTAATTATCATTCCCCCCCCCCCCACGTTCTCATCTATATAATTTTCTAATATATTATATAATAATTAGTGTCACAAGTAGACTTAACATTAACACTGCAATGAATTTACTGTGAAAATCCCATAGTCGCCATCTCCAGCGCCTACTCGGGTACACTGAGGGAGAATTCAGAATGTCCACTTCACCTAACAAGCACGTCTTTTGGGACTTGTGGGAGGAAACCAGAGCATCCGGAGGAAACCCATGCAGACACTGGGAGAATGTGCCGACTCTGCGCAGACAGTGACCCAAGCCGGGATTCGAACCTGGGACCCTGACGCTGTGAAGCAACAGTGCTAACCACTGTGCTATCTTGCCACCCATTGAGTGAGAGGGGATAATGTGGTGGGGAGGCCCATTAGTAATAAAATTTATTCAAATTTATTACAGTGAGGTTGTCGCCTGGGCGGGAACCTCATTACATCACCGGCAAGGGGGTGGGCAAAATTGGGAAACGTGATTTCTCCGGAGAGAGCCATGTTTCCTGGATTTTGCGTCTGCGTCGTCGTTCTCTCTGATGGTGAAAGGGTGCTGAAAATCGCCTCCTTAATATCTGCATGTGTACTGCAGATGTAAAGATTGCTTTCTTAACTTTTTTCTTCTCAGCTATTTTCTGATTTCAGTACCGCCAGAAAAGCAAGCAGATTTAGGTAGTAAACGGCAGGATTCAGAACGGCAGATTGTTGTGGGAGATGGATGAGGAACGTTGGCAGGAAGTTGAAATCCCCCAGTATTTGTACTAACAGGTACACTGCTTTTAATCCATTTGGAATAGATTCATCCTATCAAAAAGATGGATCTTTTCCACATGGTTTAAATATGCATTGCTGGGTAACCCTCTGTGTTAAATGTTTTATTAATAAATGTAAATCCCTATTGAGGGTTGCTGTACCTCATTAGCTATAGACAGACAATAGTATGAGCGCAGCAAAGTGAGAGGTACAAACAAGCAAATTCCTCCTTGTGTCATGACAGTACTAATTCACCCACAAGGGTGGTCTCATTAAAACCAGAGTTATAGTTGAAATGTTTTGTAAGGATGAAATGTCGACTCCTTCCAACAATGAGTTTTTCAGTAATCTGAATGGTACTGCAGGCGCCACACAGATAGACAGGCGCTATGCTATTGGGCTTTGTTTTCACAATAATGCTCAGTAAAGTACAGTAGGCATGGACATCCTTATAGTGAATATGAATGTAAATAATGCATCAGCTTCTATTAGCCAATTCAATTCATGTGGCAGCAACTGTTCCCGATTCTCTTGGTTGCAGCTAGAGTTTGGACTTTTTTTTTCTATTTGTGATCTCTCTGATAAGTGCCTATGCTAAGCAGAGTGAGCCGTGAGCAGTGAATAAAGTCATGTAATTGATTTGGTGGTTGTAGAAGATGTATGTAATGGGTTACTATGAACTGTCTTTTTGTTCTCTAATGCCTTTATATCATGAGCCCATTAGTTGTGATTGATTTTATATGGCCAGGAGCAAACTATTATACATCCAACTCTCTTGATTGTTCAACATTGGAATTGAATTCTGGAACAGAAAGGAACTGAAATATAGAAACAGGAATTGACTATTCATTCCCTCGAGCCTGCTCCGCCACTCTTATTAGATCACGGTTGGTCTGCAGCACAACTCCACTTACCTTCCTTTGTTTCATATTTCTTGATACCCTTAACCAAAACTCCTCAATCCCAGTCCTAAAAATTTCAATTGACCTTCAGCAGCCAATTGCACTTAAAGGGGGAGAATTCCAGATGCTGGGCATGATTGATAACTCTGTTCTCCTCAACATGCCCATCTCACTTGAATTGTCCTTGCTTGGCTCTGCTCCTGCCAGTACTGTAGCAGCCAGCTTATCTTTAAAACAGCTGCTTCTCCAGCTCATGTACAATCACCTGCGCAGTTCTTCCAAGGATCTGAACTGTAGTAACATTGTCCATGAACACTGGCTCAATCTCAGTCTTTATTCTGCTCACATACATTTTTTACCTGCAAGTGTTCCTGTGCTGTCAGATTGCCTATTTGAGCTGGGCAGCACGGTGGTGCAGTGAGTTAGCCCTGCTGCCTCACGGCGCCGAGGTCCCAGGTTCAATCCTGACTCTGGGTCACTGTCCATGTGGGGTTTGCACATTTCCCTGTGTTTGCGTGGGTTTCACCCCCACAACCCAAAGATGTGCAGGGTAGGTTAATTAGCCACGTTAAATTGCCCCTTAATTGGAAAAAAAGAATTGGGTACTCTAAATTTATTTTTAAAAAGATTTTCTATTTGATGGATAATTGATGAACCAAAATTCTGTACATGATGCAAGACATTGACCTAAAACATTAACCCTGTTTTTCTCTCCACAGATGCTGCCAGACTTGCTGAGTATTTACAGAATTTTCTGTTTTTATTTTGGTGTTCTCTACAATTGAATATCAACAAGGTCAAAGCTGTTGCTTTTGCCTGACAAAGATTTGCATCCTTTTCATTGGCTCTATCCCTCTCCCTGCTGCTTGCTCGTCATTCTTAATGCCACTGAAATGCTTATCCCCACTCCTCCTTTCAACTCGAGACCCAACCTCTCCAATGTGACTGTTGCCCTCCATTAATGTATCCAAACCTCTACTTCATGTACCCCTACCCATGTAAAGTTCTGCTTGTCCATCAGTCCAAACCTTCTGATCCATCATAGCTCCTTGAAGAATTTAAAATTCTGGTTTTCAAATTCTCTTTGTGCCCACACCCCAGTCACCCCTGCCTCCTTCTCCAGCCTTCCATCCTTTCCTTTGGTGGCAGACCCTTCACCTGTGTAGGCTTTAAAGTTCGGAATACCCTCCCCTCATGCCTCCCCCTCAATCTGAGTGAAGGAGATGCAAAAATCAGCTACAACTCTCATTCCATCTGTCATAAAGGCTTATCATAGAATAGAATCATACACTCTCTACAGTGCAGAAGGAGGCCATTCAGCCCATCGAGTCTGCACCGACCCTCTGAAATAGCACCCTATCTAGACACACTCCCCCACCCAGTCCCTGTAACCTACTAAATCCACCTAACCTTTTGGACAGTAAGGGGCGGTTTATCATGGCCAATCTTCCTAACCTGTACATCTTTGGACTGTGGGAGGAAACCGGAGCACCCGGAGGAAATCCACAGGGAGAACCTACAAACTCCTCACAGTCACCAAAGGCTGGAATTGAACTTGTATTCGACAACTTAATGTGCAGACATCTATTTGTAATCACATGGCATGTGTAGTCATAGTTTAAACATCACTTTATATAATTCCTACACTTAACTATTTCCATGGCAGCTACTGCAGTCTGTTATTACACAAATGAACTCATGCTGGTGATCTTTAATAAACATTCATCTAGCTGAATGTAATGAATGTGGCAGAGTATGAATAATGCACCAGTTTGTGCACAAGAAAATTACACATAGAATTTAATAACAAAGAAGATATTTTACTGGAGTAAATTTTGCTCTGACTGAGTGAACTCAATGTTGCGTCCCCTTCCTATCTCCGATAACCCTCGGGTAGCTCTGCATTCCTTGAAACTTAACCTCTTGTTCTTTGGTTCTGGGTTCTGGAATTTCCTGTATAAATATTTCTATTATTCCATCTTTGTCCTCCTTTTAAGATGCTCCTTAAAATCTACCTCTTTCACCAAACTTGTGGCTATATTTTCTAATGTCTCCTCTTTTGGCTTTGTATCACGTTTTCTCTGATTACGCTCCTGTGAAGTGTCTCAGGGGCTTTATAATTACTACTTAAACGCGAGATTACAAGTTTTCTGTGAACTCCTTTATCTTTGTGTACTTTCTTATTAAGCTGATGCCAAACACAGAATGAGGCCTTTGAGGATGTACCAGAAATGTATTTCCCCAAAGGATTGTGTTCAAAACTGTTATCCAAACAAATGTAACCAGTTATTCTGTATCCTGCTCTTGTTCCTCAACGCAGTTAGCTCTGCAACTTTCTCCAGCCCTCCTGACTGTGATTGCCAGTTTGTTCCCTCTGTTATGCATATTTCGAACAAGAAAACAATTAACCCAGTAGCACAGTGAAAAGTGAATTGGCACAGTTATATTATATCTTTGTCTACTGTCTTGAACACTGAACTTGTGTTTCCATGCTACTTTTTGAACTGGTTTTGATTGAGTCTTGTGTGCGGATGTCATTTTACATGAATGCATTTTTAGAATTTGAAAACTGATTATGTTTTTGGGTGTCTTTCGCATGGAGTATCACTTAAAATGACTTATTTATGATTTTCTCTTCTTGCACAAAGTATCCTTTGTGTATGGAAGAACAGGAACGCTTTGGTCTCGCCCAACAGACTCATGGACCATTAACCTTTTTCACTCTATCTTTCAGGCATATTTATTCAGGTTTGTTGTGTAAAAGATGTGACTCACTGTATGCTGTTAACTTTCTAATAGAAGGAGGAGCTGGTTAAAGGACTGGAGAGCATGCAGGCGGGGAAGGCCCTGGGGCCAGATGGGTTCCCGGTTGAGTTTTACAGGAAGTATGCGGACCTGTTAGCCCCGTTGCTAGTGAGGACTTTCAATGAGGCAAGGGAGGGGGGGACCCTGCCCCGACAATGTCCGGGGCGCTGATCTCTCTGATCCTGAAGCGGGACAAGGACCCACTGCAATGTTGGTCGTATAGACCGATCTCGCTCCTCAATGTGGACTCTTAAGTTGCTGGCAAAAAGTGCTGGCTGCGAGAATTGAGGACTGTGTCCCGGGAGTGATTCATGAGGACCGGACGGGATTTGTAAAGGGCAGGCAGCTGAACACCAATGTGCGGAGGCTCCTACACGTGATTATGATGCCATCGGTGGAGGGAGAGGCGGAGATAGTGGCAGCTATGGACGCGGAGAAGGCCTTTGACCGGGTGGAGTGGGAGTATCTCTGGGAAGTGTTGCGGAGGTTTGGGTTTGGGGAGGGGTTTATCAGGTGGGTTAAGCTCCTATATAGAGCCCCAGTGGCGAGTGTGGCTACGAATCGGCGGAGGTTGGAGTATTTTCGGCTGTATCGAGGGACGAGGCAGGGGTGCCCCTTGTCCCCCGTTGTTGCATTAGCAATTGAGCCTTTGGCCATGGCATTAAGGGAGTCCAGGAAATGGAGAGGGGTGGTCCGAGGGGGAGAGGAGCATCGGGTGTCGATGTATGCAGACGACCTGTTGCTGTACGTGGCAGATCCAGTGGAGGGGATGGTGGAGGTCATGCGGATCCTAAGAGAGTTTGGGTACTTCTCGGGCTATAAGCTCAATGTAGGGAAAAGTGAGCTCTTTGTGGTGCATCCAGGGGACCAGGGAAGAGGGAAAGACGACCTACCGTTGAGGAGGGCGGAAAGGAGCTTTCAGCACTTGGGGATCCAGGTAGCTAGGAGCTGGGGGGCTCTGCACAAACTTAATTTGACGCAGCTGGTGGAGCAGATGGAGGAGGACTTCAAAAGATGGGATGTGTTGCTACTCTCGCTAGCGGGCAGGGTACAGTCGATTAAAATGATGGTCCTCCCGAGGTTTCTTTTTGTGTTCCAGTGCCTTCCTATTATGATTACCAAGGCCTTTTTTAAGCCGGTAGGTAGGAGCATCATGGGTTTTGTGTGGGCAAACAAGACCCCGAGGGTAAGGAGGGGGTTTCTGGAGCGTAGTAGGGACAGGGAGGGCTGGCGTTGCCGAATCTGGGTGACTATTATTGGGCAGCCAACGTGCGATGATCCGTAAGTGGGTAATGGAGGGAGGGGGGCGGCATGGAAGAGGTTGGAGGTGGCGTCCTGCAAAGGAACGAGCCTGAGGGCGCTGGTGATGGCACCGCTGCCGCTCTCGCCAACAAGGTACACCACAAGTCCGGTAGTGGCGGCAACGCTAAAGATCTGGGGGCAGTGGAGACGACATAGGGGTGAGATGGGAGTCTCGGTGTGGTCCCCGATCCGGGAGAACCATCGGTTCGTCCCAGGGAGGATGGATGGGGGGTTTCGGAGCTGGCATCGGGCAGGGATCAGAAGGATGGTAGACCTGTTTATAGACGGGACGTTTGCGAGCCAGGGGCGCTGGAGGAGAAGTTCAGGTTACCCCCGGGAAATGCGTTCAGGTATATGCAAGTGAGGGTGTTTGTGAGGTGGCAGGTGAGGGAATTCCCGTCGCTCCCGACACAGCGGATTCAGGTCAGGGTGATTTCGGGTGTATGGGTCGGAGAAGGCAAGGTTTTGGCCATATATCAGGAGATGAAAGAAGAGGGGGAGGCTTTGGTAGAGGAGCTGAAGGGCAAGTGGGAGGAGGAGTTGGGGGAGGAGATTGAAGAGGGTCTGTGGGCGGATGCCCTGAGTAGGGTCAATTCCTCTTCCTCATGTGCCAGGCTCAGCCTGATACAGTTTAAGGTTATTCACAGAGCGCATATGACAGGGGCGAGGCTGAGTAGGTTCTTTGGGGTGGAGGACAGATGTGGGAGGTGCTCGGGAAGCCTGGCGAATCACATTCACATGTTTTGGTCGTGCCCGGCACTGGATGGGTTCTGGAGGGGTTTCGCGAGGACAATGTCCAAGGTGGTGAAAGTCCAGGTCAAACCAAGTTGAGGGCTGGCATTATTTGGGGTGGCGGACGAGCCGGGAGTGAAGGAGGCGAAAGAGGCCGGTATTCTGGCCTTTGCGTCCCTGGTAGCCTGGCGGAGGATCTTGTTATTATGGAAGGACGCAAAACCCCCCAGTGTGGAAACCTGGATAAATGACATGGCAGGGTTCATTAAGCTGGAGAGGATAAAGTTTGCCTTGAGAGGGTCTGCGCAGGGGTTCTTCTGGCGGTGGCAACTGTTCCTAGACTATCTCGCGGAGCGCTAGAAGGAGCTCGGTCAGCAGCAGCAACCCAGGGAGGGAGGGGGGTGTTTCTTTCGGGTATTTGTAAAAACATACGGGAGGGTTAATATGTGCGGGAGAAACCCATTGTATAAGTTCTGTATTATGTTTGATTGATATGTTTATGTTCTGTTCTGCTCTTTTTTCTTTTTCTTTTCTGTTACGGGGGGGGGGGGGTTAACTGGTTGAAAATTTTTTGTTGGAAAAACTTTGAATAAAAATATTTAAAAAAAAAAAACAAAAGCGTTCTAATAGAAAAATAAAGCACACCTTATTTTCTGCACTGCACTATGGGATTAAATTGCTGACTGTTAGTGGAACTGTGTCCTGCTACCACTTGGCTATTTGCTTTACAACCACAGTGGGGTTCAGAATCTGAGGCCTAGCGCTACACTATATTTAAAATTTGATTCATAACAACTTTGCCGCACAATTAATAGTAGGGGAAAGAAGTTGATAGTGGGATTGGTCTACTGGTCCCTAACAGTAACCACAATGTAGGGCAGAGAATTCAAGAATAAATATTGGCTGCTTTTGATAAAGGGACAGCAAAAATCATGAGTGACTTTAATCTACATATAAACTGTAAAAATCCGATTGGCAGTGGTAACCTGGATGAGGAGTTCATGGAATGCTTTCGAGATAGTTTCTTAGACCAGCATGTTCTGTAATCAACCAGAGAACAGGTTATATTAGACTTGGTACTGCGTAATGTGACAAGATTATTTAATGACGTCAGGGTAAAAGCACCCCTAGGTAGCAGTGACCATAATATTGAAATTTATATCCAGTTTGAAAATGAGAAGAGTGGGTCTCAGACTAATATTTTAAACTTGAATAAGGGCAACTGTGAAAGCTGAGCTAGCTGAAGTGAACTGCAATACTAGGCTATCGGATATTTCAGAATACTCAAAATAGAGGCTATTCCTTCTGTAAAAAAATTCTAAGGAGGACCCACCATCTGTGATTAACTAAAGAAGTTATGGAAAGCATCAAACATAAGGAAAAAGCCTATAACTGGGCAAAGACGAGTGGCAGGCCAGATAATTGGTCAGGATATAAAGAACAACCGAGAATTACTAAAAGGCTAATTAGGAGAAAGAAATTAGAACATGAGAGGAAGCTAACTAGAAAAGTAAAAATTATGGCAAGAGTTTCTACAGATATTTGAAAAGGAAAAGTAACTAAAGTAAGTGTGGTCTGCTAGCAAGTGAGAATGGAGAGTTTAAAAAAATTTAAAGTACCCAATTTGTGTTTTTTTCCAATTAAGGGGCAATTTAGCGTCACCAATCCACTTATCCTGCACATCTTTGGGTTGTGGGGGTGAGACCCATGCAGACATTGGGAGAATGTTCAAACTCCATACAGACAGTGATCCAGGGCCGGGATTGAACTCTAGTCCTTGATGCCGTGAAGCAGCAGTGCTAACCACTGCGCCGCCTATGAGAATGGAGAGTTGATAGTAGATAATAAGGAAATGGTGATGAAATGGACAAATATTTTGCTTCCGTCTTTGCAATAGAAGGTATAAAAACATTCCATAATAGCTGTATATCAGGAGGTGGAAGGGAGAGAGGAACTTGGTGTAATTGCAGCCATTAGGGAAGTGGTATTGAGCAAACTAATAGATCTACAGGCTGGCAACTCTCTTTTTTTTATAAATTTAGAGTATCCAATTCATTTTTTCCAATTAAGGGGCAATTTAGCATGGCCAATCCACCTACCCTGCACATCTTTTGGGTTGTGGGGGCGAAACACACGCAAACACGGAGAGAATGTGCAAACTCCACACAGACAGTGACCCAGCGCCGGGATCGAACCTGGGACCTCGGCGCCATGAGGCAACCGTGCTAACCACTTGCATCACCGTGCTGCCCTTGGGCTGGCAACTCTCTGGGTCCTGATGGACTTTGCCTTAGGGTCTTAAAAGAGGCAGTTAATGAGATGGTAGATGTGTTGGTGTTAACTTTACAAAATTCACTAGATTCTGGAAAGGTTCCATCAAACTGGAAAGTAACACATATAATCCCTCTATTCAAAAAGGGAGAGTGCAGAAAACAGGAAATTATAGGCCAGTTAGCTTGACGTCCGTCATGGGAGTCGATCATTAAAATGGCTATATCTGGGCACTTAGGAAATCTCAAGTAATTGGGGGAGTCAGCCTGGTTTGTGAAAGAAAATCATGTTTTTAAAAATAAATTTAAGAGTACCCAATTCATTTTTTCCAATTAAGGGGCAATTTAGCGTGGTCAATCCACCTCCCCTGCACACCTTTGTGTTGTGGGGATGAAACCCACGCAAACATGGGGTGAATGTGCAAACTCCACACGGACAGTGACCCAGAACCGGGATCGAACCTGGGACCTCGGCGCCATGAGGCAGCAATGCTAACCACTGTGCCACCGTGCTGCCCAAGAAAATCATGCTAAACCAATTTAATGGAGTTCGTTGAAGGAGTAACTTGCACTATGGATAAAGGGGAGCCTGTAGATGTACTGTACTTTGATTTCCAGAAGGCATTTGATGAGGTGCAATATCAAAGGTTATTATGGAAAATATAAGCTCATGATGTAGGGGATTAACATATTGGTATAGGTAGAAGATTAACTGGCTGACATAAAACAGAGTATGCATAAATGGGTCTTTTTCTGATTAGCAGACTGTGCAGTCCTGCAGGGGTCTGTGCGGGTGGCCTCAACCTTTTCAATTTACATCAAAGACTTGGATGAGGAGAGTGAAGGCATGATAGCTAAGTTTGCAGGAGATATGAAAATAGGTAGGAAAGTATGTTGTGAACAGGACAGAAGAAGGTTGCAGACAGGTTTAGATAGGTTGAGTGAGTGGGCAAAACTCTGGCAGATGGAGTATAATGTGGGAAATTGTTCACTTTGGCAGGAAGAATAAAACGGCAAAGTATTACTTAAATGGAAAACGACTACAGAATTTCAAGGTGCAGAAGGATCTAGGTGTCCTAGTGTGTGAAACATAAAAATTTCAGGTACAGCAAGTAACTAAGAAGGCTAATGGAATGTTATATTTTATTATCCAATATTAAGGATGAGATTGTGGAGTTCTTGGAAGTGCATTTAAAATAGGGCTGGGTCAGCACGGCTTTGTCAAGGGGAGGTTATGCCTGACAAATCAGTTTGAATTGTTTGAGGAGGCAATAGCCAGTTTGAGTCCAAATTCACATGTCTGCAATATGATTCATATGCGTGATAGCAGTGATATGATTTTGTAATATTCTTCTAATTACATCATGCAGCACAATAGTTCAGTCTGGCTCTGATGGGATTTCCTGGCATTTGTGCTGGTCAAATGTTAAAGGTAGCTTTCTGGTGGTTTTTAAGGCTATTACTCTTCTTCTTTAGTGTTTTAAGCTGCCAGTTTTAAGTACAAATTATCAAATAGGGATGACTTCTGTTCAGTCTGCTTAATTCATCACAAGTAATGAAATGGGCCCTAACGGTTTAATTATTTTGCTTCAACATTGAGTCTTAATGTCCACTCTCTCCTCTGCTCTTCACCCTTGCGATTGGACCATTGGCGATGGCTCTTTGTTTGTCTAGGGAATAGAGGGGTATTGGGGGTGGGGAGTGGAATTGAGATGTTCCTGAATGGCTCCGGAGAAGAGGAGGGGTAGCAACTATTGGTGATTAAGGGGTAGCGGGGTTATTTTGTTTTGGTTGAAAAATTCTTTGGGGGTGTGGCAGATGTATTTGTATGTATGGGGGGTTCCTGTTGTGTTATGTTGCTATAGTGTTAAATGCATTGTTACTGTATTATGGCTTGTTATTGTATTTTTTTTGACTGTTCCTGTTTTAGTATTTTCTGGATACACCTTACATAAATTATCTTTTTTTAAAAATGGAGTCTTGGAGGGCAGCACGGTGACGCAGTGGTTAGCACTGCTGCCTCATAGTACCAAGAACCCGGGTGTGGGTCCTATGTGGGTCTCACCCCCAGAACCCAAAGATGTGCGGGGTAGGTGGGTTGGCCATGCTAAATTGCCCCTTAATTGAAAAACAAAACCCATTGAGTCTTGTTATCATGAAAGAAAGTCTTGCATTTAGATAGTGCCTTTCATGACCATTGATGTCCCAAAGCACTTTACAGTCATTGATGTAGTTTTTGAAGTGTAATCACTCTTATAGTGTAGGAAACACAGCAACCAATTTGCGCACAGCAAGATTCCACAAATAGCAGTGATGTTGATTGGAAAAATAAATATTGGCTCAAGAGACAATTCCCTTCTGTTCTTCAAAATAGTGCCATGGGATACTTTTACATCCACTTAGAGAGCTGACTTGGTTTATTGTCACATCTGAAAGACTGCATCTCCGACAGTGCTGCACTTTCTTGGGACTGCACTGGACGGTCAGTTTTGAGATGTTGTGCTCTGGAGTCGGACTTGAACCAAGCAACAGCCTGAAGTGGTCATACTCACAGAATCATACCTTATAGGCAATGTCCCAGACACCACTATCACCATTCCTGGATGTGACCTGTCTCAGCGGCAGGACAGACCTAGCAGAGATGGCGGGCGGCACAGTGGTTGGTAGGGAGTTCCCTGGGAGTCCTCGACATTGACTCTGCACCTCATGAAGTCTGATGGCTTCAGGTAAAACATGGGTAAGGAAACCTCCTGCTGATTACCACATGCTGTCCACCATCAGCTGATGAATCTGTACTCCTCCATATTGAACACCACTTGAAGCACTGAGGGTGGCAAGGGCACAGGATATGCTCTGAGTGGGGGACATCAATGTCCATCACCCAAGAGTGTCTTAGGAGCACCACCATGAACCAAGCTGGCCGGTTCCTAAAGGACGTGGCTGCTAAACTGGAAATGCAGCAGGTGGTGAAGGAACCAACAAGAGCAACAAAGATACTTGACCTCCTCACCAACCTGCCTGCTGCAGATGTATCTGTCCATGATAGTATCGGTAGAAGTAACCACTGCACAGTCCTTGTGGAGGCAAAGTCCAGTCTTCACATTGGAGATACCCTCCATTGTGTTGTATGGCATTACCATTGTGCTAAATCGGATAAATTTCAAACAGATCTAGCAACTGAAGACTGGGCATCCATGAGACGCTGTGGGCCATGAGCAGCAGCAGAATTGAACTCAACCACAATCTGCAACCCCATGGCCCGGCATATCCCCCACTCTACCATTACCACTAAGCCAGGGGATCAATCCTGGTTCAATGAAGAGTGCAGGAGAGCATGCCAGGAGAAACACCAAGCATACCGAAAAATGAAGTGTCAGCTGGTGAAGCTACCACACAGGACTACTTGTGTGTCAAACAGCATAAGTAACAAGGAATAGTGCTAAGCGATTCCACAACAAACTCATCAGATCTAAGCTCTGCAGTCCTGCCACACCCAGCCATGAATGGTGGTGGATAATTAAAGAATTCACTGGAGGAGGAAGCTCCACAAATATCCCCATCCTGAATGATGGAGGAGCTCAGCACATCTGTGCAAAAGACTAGGTTGAAGCATTCGCAATCATCTTCAACTAGAAGTGTCGTGTGGATGATCCATCTCGGTCTCCTCCGGAGGTCCCCAGCATCACATATGTCAGTCTTCGGCCAATATGATTCACTCTACGTGATATCAAGAAACAGCTGAAGGCACTCGATACTGCAAAGGCTATGGGTCCTGACAATATTCCGGAATAGACTTGTGCTCCAGAACTTGCCGCACCCTAGTTAAGCTGTTCCAGTACAGCTACAACACTGGAATTTAACTGGCAATGTGGAAAATTGCCCAGGTGTGTCCTGGACACAAGAAACAGGACAAATCCAATGCAGCCAATTACCGCCCTCTCAGTTCATCATCAGCAAAGTGATGGAAGGAGCTATCGAGCAGGGCGTAGTCAGCAATAACCTACTCACGAGTGATCAGTTTGGATTCCGCTAAGGTTACTCAGCTCCTGGCCTTATTACAGGCAAACATAGGCAAAAGAGCTGAATACCAGAGACCAGTTGAGAGTGTCTGCCTTTGGCAACAAGGCAGCATTTGGCGGAGTGTGGCATCAAGGAGCTCTTGCAAAATTGGAGTCAATGGGAATCGGGGGGGGGAAAACACTCAGTTCGTTGGAGTTATACCTGGCTCAAAGGAAGATGGTTGGAGGTCTATCATCTCCGCTCTAAGACATCACTGCAGGAGTTCCTCAGGGGAGTGTCCTAGGCCCAACCAACTTCAGCTGTTTCATCAATGATCTCCCTTCCATCATAAGGTTAGAAGTGGGGATGTTATGTTCAGCACCATTCGCGACGCCTCATAATGAAGCAGTCCTTGTCCAAATGCAGCAAGACCGGCACAATATCCAAGATTGGGCTGATAAGTGGCAAGTTACATTCACGCCACACAAGTGCCAGGCTCTGACCATCTCCTACAAGAGAGGATCTAACTATCTGCCCTTGATATTCAATGGCATTACCGTCGCTGAATCCCCCACAATCAACATCCTGGAGGTTGCCATTGGTCAGAAAGTGAATGGGACTAGCCATATTAATACTGTGGCTATCAGAGCAAGACAAAAGTTAGGAATCCTACGGCAAATAACTCAGCTCCTGACCTCACCCCAAAGCTTGCCCATCATCCACAAGGCACAAGTCAGGAGTGTGATAGAATAGTCTCCACTTGCCTGGATGAATGCAGCTCCAACAACGCTCGAAGCTCAACACCATCCAGGACAAATCAGGCCACTTGATTGCTACTCCTTTCAGGAGCATTCAATGCTTCCACCACTGACGAACAGTATAAGCCGTGTGTACCATCTACAAGATGCACTGCAGTAACTAGACCAAACCCAAATTCAACTACCATCTAGAAGGACAAGAGCAGCAGATACCTGAGAACCCCACTACCTGAAAGTTCCCCTCCAAGTCACTCACCATCCTGACTTGGAAATATATTGCCGTTCCTTCACTGTCGCTGGGTCAAAATCTTGGAACTCCCTCCCTAACAGCGCTGTGGGTGTACTTGCATCTCAGTGACTGCAGCGGTTCAAGAAGGCAGCTCACCACCTTCTGAAGGGCAACTAGGGATGGGCAATAAATGATGCCTAACCAGCGATGCCCACATCCTGTAAATAAATAAGGGAAGCTTGGGTAACAACATGAGTGACCAGGGAACAGGGGGTTCTACTTTTCGAGTTGGATGAGGAAGGATGGGAGGAGTCTCAAGTGGAGCATAAATGGTAGCATATATTGGTTGTGCTGTATTGGTTGTGCTGAATGATCTGTTCCTTTGCTGTGCATTCTATGTAACACTCTGAGACCTCTGCTCCTCCTGACCTCTTGCTTGCCCACAATTTTAATACCTCATTATGTAGATGGGTGCCAAAACCTGTTCCAAACTCCCCTGTGAAGTTCGTTAGAGGTTTTGCTATTAAAGTTGTTAGTATAAATGCAAGTTGTTGCAAACCAAACTCCTATCGTCAGCAAACTAACGGGAGGCTTGAAGGTGAGGGATAAAAATGGATAAAATTTGAAAACACAAACTTTGGACTGAGCTGAGAGTGTTACTAACAGAACAGAGATGACTATGTATTTAGGTAGGAGGCCACAATTTACTGCCAGATTGTTGAAATCAGAAAAGATTTGGCAGTGAGCATGTGTCTTCACTATTGCTAATCCGTATTACAGAGAGCACATGTTCTTGGTGCAAAGCAAACAGTTGGCCTGTAATCTTTTATTGCGCATAATTATCGTTATCTTTGATAATATATTTGTACGGACATTAGGAGGTTACAAGGTAATTCAGATAATAAAACACTCAATCTTTGCTGTCCTGATTAAATATCGTCTAGCCTCTCGTGTTCATCCTTATCTGCAGGGTATTTCCCTGTCGACAGTTCTTAAATAAAAATTTGGGTATTGCAATAGTTCAAATGAAGATTTCAAGTGCGAGTTATGGCCCCATGGTTCCACAAATGGATTCTAAATTCCTAAATGTGTTTCAATAATTGCAATGTGTAGATTGCGGCCAATATATTTTGCAAGTGATTGGGGAAAATCGGTTTCTGTCTGGCCCAATCACAATATGTCTTTATTGTGCCTGTGGACACAGGGAAGCTGTTATACATACTAACGGCACAGAGATGGGATAGCGCTAGTGCTTGTTTTGGGGTGTCTGGATTTTAATACTCTGCACCAGCGAAAGCCCTGTTGTTTGCTACCTCTGCAGCTTTCCTTTTCACATTCTTTATTGATCACATGCTCTCTGATTACTTGTCTTTCTGAAGTCAGTGAGAAATAATTTAATTTCTGTTTGTTCACTATTACAGCTCTTACTTTTATTCTCTTTGGCTCCTCTGTTTAAAGCCAAACTCCAGTGAAGATTCACTGAATACTACTTGTGGCAGTCCACCCCTGACCCAGACATAAATTGTTCGTTACTGTCTTCAAAATTAAATGCAAGTCTTTTGAGGTTTAAAAAATTGCATTTATATAGTGTCTTTCATGACCTCCGGTGTCCCAAAGCACTTTATAGTGTAAGCATTCTGATCTGCCACGCATGGCAGTTACCGCAAGCTCCCACAAACAGCAATGTGATCATGATTAAATAATCGGTTTTAGAGATGTTAATGAGCAATAAATGTTGGCCAAACACCAAAGTTCGTTCTAAGTTGTTTGGCTCTATAGAAACCTGAATGTTTCTGAGTAACTTGAACACAGGGCAAGTGACCAAATAACTCAACTATTGATGGAGCCCTCTACTGATGGTAAACAATGGAGCGGTTATTATAATTCAGATTATTGATTATCATTCTGCCAATTATTCCACTTGCAATGAATGGTCAAATTCCTCTTCTGCCTCACTCCTGTGAACAGTCCTGCATATTCTGTCTTTGCTGAGGTTACAAAGTCCAGATCAAAGAATTAACTAGATTGTGTTAAATTGACTGCAGGACTTTAAGGCTCACATTTCCTGTTCAGTCTTTTGTGAATGGTTTCAAATGCTTGAAGACTGTCTATGGTCTCCCGACCTTTACAGTAGAGACGGACCACTGACTCCTAGTGCACATTATACACAAGGACTTAAATGACATGACACCCAGGCTCCAGCGCATTTTCCTTCGACTCCGCAGGTATGATATTGAACTGGTTTATACACCTGGAAAGGAGCTAATCATCGCGGATGCCCTGTCGCGTGCCATCACCTCGCCATGTGAGCAGGTAGACTTCATACACGACATTGAGGCACAGGTGCAACTGTGCCAGCACCCTCCTGACATCCGACGAATGACTCGTCATCATTCGAGAAGAGATCGTCAAGGACCCTCTTCTGCAGCGGGTCATACATCACCTCACGAATGGCTGGCAGAAAGGGCAATGCCCCCGATACTATAATGTAAAGGATGACCTAACTCTTGTCGAGGGGATCCTCCTGAAATTGGATCGCATCGTCATGCCGTGCAGCCTCCAGAGCTTGGTGCTCACGCAGATACACGAGGGACACCTCGGTATTGAGAAGTGCAGGCGCAGGGCCAGGCATCAATGAGGATATATCAAACATGGTCGTCAATTGCGCGACCTGCCAGCGCTTCCAGCCTGCTCAGCCCAAAGAAACGATCCAGCAGCACGAGATCGTGACCTCTCCATGGCCTAAGGTCGGAGTTGACCTTTTTCACGCCAACGGGCGTGACTACGTCCTGATAATTGATTACTTCTCCAGTTACCCCGAGGTAGTGAAATTGTCTGACCTAACATCCAGGACTGTCATAAAGGCGTGCAAGGCGGCATTTGCCAGGCATGGAATCCCGCTCACGGTTATGAGCGACAACGGTCCCTCCCTGTTTCTATAGTCAAGAATGGTCCAACTTCGCAAAGCAATGCCACTTCCAGCACATCACCTCGAGCTCGCATTACCCACAATCTAATGGGAAGGTCGAAAAAGGGGTCCATATCGTGAGCAGATGCTCTGTAAGGCTGCGTACTCAGCTTCGGACTTTAATCTTGCTCGTCTGGCGTACAGGGCAACCCCTCTGTCCAACGGTATGTCTCCGGCACAGCTCCTTATGAATCGTAACCTGCGGACAACTGTTCCGGTCATTCATGTACCTGACCTGGATCACCTTCCAGTGCTGCAAAAGATGCAGCAGATCAGAACCCGTCAAAAGCTGACATATGATGCTCATGCTACTGATCTGCCCGTGCTCTCTCCGAAGGACGCTGTTTGCGTCAAGTTGCCTGGTGGAGGCTGGTCAGCTCCAGCTGTTGTTGTTCGACAGGCTGCTCCCAGGTCGTTTGTGGTTCGCATGGCTGATGGATCTATTGTCCGGCGCGACAGAAGGGCACTACGCAAACTGCCCACCACCGGATCTCACGTTCCCAGATGTCGTTCTGCCTTATCCGGACACCTCGCTCCAGGAGGCCACCAATCTGGCTGCATGCCAGCCTGTCAAGATACCATCATCCCCGCCTCCACCTCTCAGGTGGTCCACAAGAATCCGACGACAGCCCCAACGACTGGACTTATAAATAGTTCCTTTGTATATATGCTGTTATGTTTCTGCACGCTAGACACCTTACATGTACATATCCATTCACTCACCAATTGCTGTATATAGTTACTTTTGTAAATATGTCGTATATGCTCTAAGCAGCCGACAAATTTTTTTTAAAAGCGGGGATGTCATAATATGCACCCATGCACACCATGAGGTAGAAGCAGGCAGTGACAGACACCCAGGTGAGCCAATCAACATACAGAACAGAACACGACCAATCACCAGACAGAACACCAGAGGAAGGCTTCCAACTATAAAACACACGAGGCATCAGCACTCCGCCTCTTTCCATTGGTGACAACTGTAGTGACAGTCAGGGTGTACAAATCATTCAACACCACCTACACGTGGATCAGAGCTAGCCTGGTCTAGATAGTTAATGATAGTTTACTTAGAGTACTAGAGAGTCAACCCACAGGAAGCTGTGTGCTTCGTTACTGAAGTTCAATAAATCTTATTGAACCAACGCCTACGTTTGGTGTATCCTTGATCATTTAACTGCATCGTGTTGCCGTCCGTGTTACCCCAGGGTGAATAACACAACAAATTGGACATTCTGAATTCTCCCTCAGTGTAGCCGAATTGGCGCCGGAGTGTGGCGACTACGGGATTTTCATAGTAACTTCATTGCAGTGTCAATGTAAGACTATTTGTGATCATTAATGAAGATTATTATTATCTGATTGATTCCCAAGAAGGACAAAGTCCACCTGACAGGGTGTGGATCATTTCTCAAATACTGAGGCAAAAATCTTAGCGAAAGCACTGGCGAGGGGACTGGAGAGTTGCCTGCCAGAAGTGGTCACAGATCAGACCAGGTTTGTTAAGGGCAGACAACTAACAGCGAACATCCAACGCCTACTGAATGTAATAATGACCCCATCCCATCAAGAGGACACCAGAGGTGATCATCTCCCTGGACTCTGAGAAAGCCTTCGATTGAGTAGAATGGAGGTACCTCATGGAGGTGCTTGAACAGTTTGAGTTTGGAGCAGAGTTCACCACATGGTGAAGCTCCTGTACAGGTGCGTACAGACAAACACATGCAGCGCCGAGTACTTCTGGATGCACAGGGGAACAAGGCTGGAGTGCCCGCTATTCCCGGTCCCAACAACCAACTGGGATCTAACCTCCGTTTCAACACAAAACCATCAGAAGGATTTGGTCTGTCTGAATTGTAAAAAGAACAACTTGCATTATCCTCATATAAAATGTCTCTATAGTTTTCGACAGAAAATGGACTTGATACTCTGGTTGTTTCCCAATCTCCAAATACCGACAACATCTTTGTACTGCTTCACATATTAATGATTTGACTGTAAGTACAGTGTACACACATTCCTGTCCTACGGATTTACAAAACCTGGAACACTTCTCCCAATACAACTTGCTATCAGGACGCGAGATACTGTACTGATATACACGCAATGTTTTTAAAGGTTGAAGTTCAGCAGACGTGGTTGAATTTGGCCTGGTTATTGATGCCTTGGCAACTTAGTAACCTTCTACCTTCCCCAAGATCTGAGCTACATGCAGGAAGTCTTTACTAACAGCCATTTGACATATTCCCTGACACACCAGCAATTGTGCTTATTGGCTGTATGTGTGTACTATTTAGTGTTTCTGGATCTTCCTTCATAACAGGTTTTGCAGTAGTGATAACATAAGGCTGAGAATGTCCTGTGGTGAACTGTTACTTAGCTATTGTAAATTTTCATGCTCTTTAACTCTTTTTTAAAATAAATTTAGAGCACCCAATTCATTTTTCCCAATTAAGGGGCAATTTAGCGTGGCCAATCCACCTAGCCTGCACATCTTTGGGTCGTGGGGGCGAAACCCACGCAAACACGGTGAGAATGTGCAAACTCCACATGGATAGTGACCCAGAGCCGGGATTGAACCTGGCTTTAACTCTCTTAAAATCAGCCAATTCTCAGCCATCACACATTTTACAGTGCACGCAACACCGAATAAAGTTGGTACTGCTCTCTAAGACTTTTGACTGATAGTAGAAAGCATAATATGTACCACGCTGTGAAATATTTCTCCCCATAAATTTAGAATACCCAATTCTTTATTTTTCCAATTAGGGGGCAATTTAGCATGGCCAATCCACACACCCTGCACATCTTTGGGTTGTGGGGGTAAGACCCACGTAGTCACGGGGACAATGTGCAAATTCCACATGGACAGTGACCTGGAGCTAGGATTGAACCTGGGTCCTCGGCGCCATGAGGCAGCAGTGCTAACTACTGCGCCACTGTGTCACCCCCGCCTTGTGAAATATTGATTGTTCCTGATCCCCTTGAACATTCAGAGCAAGGGTCATCGGTCTATGATCTTCAGTACTATTCTTCACGTTCTTTTGTTGAAATTCTTTTCCAAGTAGTTTTCCGTAATCCTGTCTCATTTTAATCAAAGTGTAAGCACTTTAACTGAGTATGCTAATTATATTAATAGTATAGTGAATTTACCAACACAGATATCTGTTTCTGAAAATTCACCATGTAACCAAGAATTTTCCTGGGTGGATTGGGGATCAGGAAGAGGTGGCAGGGGAATGCTGGAAGCAATCTTTTGGAGCTAGCCAATTAAAAAGCTACCTCATTAAGCCATGTCCAAATAGGGACAGCATCCAGGTTTCAACATCGGGGTCCATTCTGCGCACCATGTGAATAGGACTGCTACCATCATTGCAGTTCAGTTGCTGCTGAGGGTCCAACAGCGTGTATGTCAGCGACGCCATAGAGTCACCTTCAGTGGGAGGGAATCGATTGCCATTGCAGCAAGAGCTACATTTTTGGAGATATCAGTCTCCATGAAGTGACTGCAATAGCATGTCTTCTGATTGGGGAAACATAAGCACATTGCAATGCCAGAATTGAATATCTGAAAAACAATTAATATCTGAGAAATCTTTGTTCAATGTCAATTCTGCCTGATTACTGACAACCAGAATAGTTAGTTTACCAGTTGGCTGTGGGGAGGTTTTAATGTCAGCATTCATCAATAATGATTAACTTGTTTCTAGTAGCGTATTTTGAAGTTGAATAAAATTGCATCAAGAAACGGAATTGCATTTCAGCCAATTATAAATCAAGAATTTAATATCACCATCTTTAGATTTATTGCTAGTTTATTTACAAGAACCACATATGGCTCTCTCCCAGTGATATCTGTCCTTTGTTCTCCTCTCCTCAGTCTTCTTCACTTTCCTGATGCAGTGTCCCACGATGAATGTAGGTTCACAATTGTTGGCTGCCTTCCCCATTAGTAACTATTCTTCATGTGTGACCCTGGACAGTGAACTTTTATAGATAGGAGCTCATCACAGGCATATCTGATCATGTCCTCAATTTTGACATAAATTCAATGCACCAAGAGCTACCAGATTGTGGTTAATAACAGGAAACTAGATGATTTTATTTCCCTCGCTTGCCTGGAAAAGGAAACGTTTGTGTCCTAAACACTGCCTTGACTCAGGATGGACTGGGAAAGTGAAATGTGGTGTGGGTCCCGAAGTTCAGCCAATTGGCAAAAACGACTCCCGGGAAAAAAGTTTAAAAACATTGCTATAGACCATAGAGCAATCTGCTTATTCAGTTTGACATGGAATATCCTAGTTGAGTGTTCGAAGAAGAACATGGATTCTTTTGATGTCTGTTTATCTTTCACTTGGACCAAAACCAACTGATTACTGCAATTGGTTACCCCATCTCCCTTCCATTTATGTCACTGTGCACATTGGCTGCTCATTTTGCTCTTGTCTAACAATCACATTTCAAAAATGGTGCACTGTATGTGAGTATGCAATTAGGACTTTTTACCTGGTCAGGTTGTATTCACTCTTCTGTTTTGCATGTTTCTTGTTGGTGTTCTGGTGGCTAAACATTTTCACACCATATCTAAAGATCAAAGCTGTAACCTTACTGTTTATTTCAAATGGATGCCCTTTGATTGGTTGTTTGTCTTCTGGATGCCGGTTTAAATTGTGACTCTTCTGGGTCTGAAAGGTCTCTGTTTATTAGGTCTGAATGTTTTTCAATTTTTGTTTATTCATTCAAGGGATGTGGGTTTAACTGGCTAGGCCAACATTCATTGCCCATCCTTAATTGCTCTTGTAAAAGTGGTGGCTCGCTGCACTCCATGTGGTGTAGGTGCACAGGATTTTGACTCTGCAACAGTGAAGGAACGGTGATATATTTCCAAGTCAGGAAGGTGAGTTACTTGAAGGTGGTGTGTCCCCATACATCAGCTGCCCTTGTCCTTCTATATGATAATGGTCGTGGGTTTCCAAGGTGCTGCCTAATGAGCTTTGGTGAGTTCCTGCAGTGCACCTTGTAAATGGCACACACTGCTGCTGCTGTGCATCGGTAGTGGAGTAAATGCATGTTTGTGGAAGGGATGCCAAGCAAGCAGGTAGCTTTGTTCTGGATGGTGTCAAGCTTCTTGAGTGTTGTTGGAGCTGCACTCATCCAGGCTAAGTGGGGAGTATTCCATTACACTCCTGAAATGTGCCTTGTAGATGGTGAACAGGCTTTGGGGAGTCAGGAGGTGAGTTACTTGCTGCAGGATTCCTAGCACCTGACCTGCTGTTGTAAGCACAGCATTTATATGGCTACTCCACTTCAACCACTGGTCAGTGGTAATGCCAGGATGTTGATAGTGGGGGATTCAGTAAAGATAATGCCATTTAATGTTAAGTGGCAATGGTAGGATTCTCTCTTGTTGAAAATGGTCATTGCCTGGCACTTGTGTGGTGTGAATGTGAATTGCCATTTGTCAGCCCAAGCTTGGATATTGTCCAGGTCTTGCTGCATTTGGACATGGACTGCTTCAGTATCTGAGGCATCGCAAATGATGCTGAGCATTGTACAATGATCAGCGAACATATCCAATATTAATCTTATGATGGAAGGAAGGTCATTGATGAAGCAGCTGAAGATGGTTGGGCCTAGGAGACTCGCCTGAGGAACGCCTGGAGCTGAGATGAGTTACCTCTAACAATCATAACCACCTTCCTTTGTGCTAGGTATGCATCCAACTGAGGGCGGCACGGTGGCTCAGTGGTTAGCACTGCTGCATCACGTCACTGAGGACCCGGGTTTGATCCTGGGTCACTGTCCGTGTGGAGTTTGCACATTCTCCTCGTGTCTGCGTGGGTCTCACCCCCACAACCCAAAATGTGCAGGGTAGGTGGATTGTTCACGTTAAATTGCCCCTTAATTGGAAAAAAAAACTGCGTACTCTAAATTTTTTAAAGAGAAAAAAGGTATGATTCCAACTAGGGGAGAGTTTTCCCCCTGGTTCCAATTGGCTACAGTTTTGCAAAGGCTCCTTGATGCCACACTCAGTCAAATGCTGCCTTGATGTCAAGGGCAGTCACTCTCACACCTTTGGCATTGAGCTCTTTTGTCCATGTTTGAACCAGGTCTGTAATGAAGTCTTGTAATGGCAGAACCCAAACTGAGCATCAGTAAGTAGTTTATTGCTAAACGAGTGTCGCTTGATATCACTGTTGATGACCCCTTCATCACTTTACTGATGATCGAGAGTAAACTGATGTTGCGGTAATTGGCCGGGTTGGAGTTGTCTTGTTTTTTGTGTACAGGACACACCTGGGCAATTTTCCAAATTTCAATTGATGTGAGTTAACGAGTCTTTTGATCTATTTTCTGCAATAGATTATTTTTAATCACTTTTGATTATGATTCAGACTTAAACTTGCAGAACCCTATACAGTGGTATTGTAGTGGTTATGTTACTAGACTAATAATCGTGACTTGTAGAAGTTAGAAAATTTGAATTTAGTATTGTTTTAAATCTAAAAATTAAAGGGATCAGTAAAAATGACCATGAAATTGTTGGATTATCACAAAAACCTAACTGCTTCACTACTGCCCTTGACGGAAGGAAACCTGCCATTCTTACCTGGTCTGACCGATAGATGACTCCAGTCTCTCATCAACGTGGTTAACTCTGGTTCCCTGAAGTGGCTGAACCACTCACTCAGTCATGTCAAACAAAAGCAGCTCATCACCTTTTGAGGAAAGCTGGAAATGGGTTAGGAATGGTGACATTGCCCATATCCTAAGAAAGGTTATATGAAAAAAGAATTTTGGATCGTCTTGGTAACAGTTCCATGTAAATAAATATACTGACAAATTCCTTGTAGCTTGCAATTTACTTTGGGAACACCTCTTCTCACTCCTGCTGTCACTCGGCATTTCCCAGGAACGTTATAAGTCTTGGACTACATGCTGCTTTACTGCTATGCTACATACCTGATCAAGTGGCAGGTTGCTTGGAATTACAATTCCATAGTAATGGTTCTTACACTGGCAATGTTGGGGAAAAGGACAAATGACTGGAACTTTATTTTTGGCACAGACTGCTTTAGTGGCAATAGGGCATCAGATTAACAGTTTTGTAGCTTTTGTGGCACAGCATCACAGAAAAGAGGGATGTATAGAATATGTTCAGGAAATATAATTGTGCAAATGAGATTAATTCCACACAAAGCAACATTATTGAGGAGGAGGCAACCAAGAACAAAATTGATGTAATGTCAGATTTAAAACTTACTGATTTCTATATGCTATCAGCATCCCATTGACCAGGAACTGAACTGGACCAACCGTGCAAATACTGTGAATACAAGAGCAGGTCAGAAGCTGGGAGTTCTTGAACTCCCTGCCCAAAAGCACTGTGGGTGCATCTACACCAGAGGGCCTGCAGTGATTCAGAAATGTGGCTCACCACCACCTTCACAAGGGCAATTAGGGATGGACAATAGATGTTGGCCAAACCACTCATGCTCACACCCCATGAAAGAAGATTTAAAAAGTGCCAGCCGACATTGCAGCCAGAGAAGTTGATCCTTGTAGTTACGGAAGACAGATGTGGATAAAGCTATTGGCCACCAATAGACGAGTCACAGAATTCCCATTGTATTAGCAGCCTTGAATGGTGACTTTTAGTAATTTTCTCCTTCTTCTATCTCCATGCTAACTGGACAGGCTCTTAATGAAGTACAGTTCAAGAGATACTGGCAGCACACCAGCAAAGTGGTCACTTTATTAGTTAGACAGGAATGGCACCTTCCGTTAAGTGTTCAGGGGGCGACATTTGGCGCAGTGGTTAGCACTGGGATTGCGGCGCTGAGAAACCGGGTTCGAATCCCGGCCCTGGGTCACTGTCCGTGTGGAGTTTGCACATTCTCCCCATGTCTGCGTGGGTTTCATCCCCACAACCCAAATATGTGCAAGTTAGGTGGATTGGCCATACTAAATTGCCCCTTAATTGGAAAAAAAAAATTGGGTACTCTAAATTAAAAAAAAAAAAGAAAAAGAAAAGTTAAGTGTTCAGAATTATTATCTTTTGTTCACCCTCACTTTTTTAAATAATCAGGGCGGACTGGAGTCTTGCTTTGTCCGAAATGTTTCAGAGCACTGAATGTCACACTGCACAATGTAGCAAACTGCGATGGATAAACTAATGAATCTACTTCAAGTTGTGTTCAGGATTGTTTGAATATTGTTCTGAGATCTTAATACTTTAATGTGAGCTGCTAGAATAGACAGATGTGGGCCCTGTTTAATGTTTGCTCACTCACCGTGCAGCTTCCTCTTACCACTGCCTTACAGTGCCAGCTTGCAGTTACGTGCTTAAATCCTGGACTGAGGCTTAAACCCACAGATGAGGGACTAATAAATCTGCCACCAATTTAGCCATGCCTGACATTTAGAATGATGGTGAAATTGCTGAGGGTGCATTAACAGATCCAGCAGAATCTAAAAGAGATGAGGATAACATTTCCTATGCTACCCGTCATCAAGACATAAAACTTAGTTGCTGCGTGTTGAGAGGTAGAAGGAAATGAATCCCTTAGCATATGTACATTTTGTTGCATTGAATATGCTACGGTAAAACATTTGACTTGAATCATTGGTGTGCAATTTAGCCTGCCAAATACAGTGTTGTCTGCTTCATTCATAATATTTATCAGTGATAACCTGTCACTTCCCTCAGGATCTGTCATGGTATTTTGTGATGCACCGTTTTGAGTTGTATGATATTGCATATGGTACAGTGAAAGCTTCTTGTATGTTTCGATCATTTTTTGAGTTGACTAAATTCTATGGTGTTTAGCGTTTACATTTTTTTTAGAGTACCCAATTCATTTTTTCGAATTAAGGGGCAATTTAGCGAGGCCAATCCACCTACTCTGCATAACTTTGGGTTGTGGGGGCGAAACCCACGCAAACACGGGGAGAATGTGCAAACTCCACACGGACAGTGACCCAGAGCTGGGATTGAACCTGGGACCTCGGCGCTGTGAGACTGCAGTGCTAACCGCTGTGCCACTGTGCTGCCCGGTGTTTAGCTAAGGAATAGAAACCAGAATCCCAGTTTCTCCAGAGTTGACTGTATTTTGATTATTCCACATGATGTGAATGTAACTGGCTAAGCCAGCATTTGTTGCCTATCCCTAATTGCCCTTGAGAACATGGTGGTGAGCCACTGCCTTGGGCTGCTTCGGTCTATGCATGAAGATGCATCCACAGTGATGTTAGGGAGTTCCAGGTTTTAAAGAAAATAAGTTTATTAAATATTTTTCATAATAAACAAAATCATACAAAACAAATAACCGAAGTTACACAATCAAAGAACGAGACTAACAAGCAACTTAATTCCCGCCCCCCAAAAAAAAGGAACTAAATCCTCTAACAGCTGACGGTGACTAATTATTTAAAAAAAGGAAATGGCAGCCAATTTAGGTAGAACCCTTCCACCGACCCTCTAATGGTGTACTTAACCGTCTCCAAATGTAAGAAAGACATGAGGTCACCCAACCAGGTTGAGGCATTGGCAGAGCAGGAGACATCAAAGCAGAACTCGTCTCCGGGCTCTTAAAAAAAAAAAAAAAAAATTTTAATTAAAGTTTTTACATTTAATACACTGTACACTCGTTAAAGACAGATTCGATGGTTAAAATTTACAAGTTATTTTTCGGTGTGTGTGATCCCCCCCCAAACCTTCCTGCTTTCGCTGTTTCAGGGTCCTTTCTTTGACCCTTTACTTCCCCATGTGTAGTTGTCTGGTGCTTATATGTGGGCAATGCCCCCCCCCCCTTCCCTCATTCTACCCTCGTCTCTCCTCCCCACTTCCCTCCTTCTCCCCTCGTCCCATCCTGTTGCCAGCCTGCTTTTGAGGGTTCTCTTTCGTGAGGCCTTGTGTTGGCTTCTTTCTGACCTCCCCCTTGTTTCCTCTGATCCTCCCCCCACATCCACTCTATTGGTTGTTGGCTTTGAAAGGTTTGGAACAAGTTATTGAATGGCCTCTATATTATGTGCAAGCCCTCCTCTGTCCCTCAGGTGGCGAAATTCCGACATATCTGCTAGCCAGTCTGCAGCTGTGGGTGATGTTGCTGATCACCAGCCAAGCAGAATTCTCTAGCGGGCGATTAGGAAAGCAAAGGCATGGGCGTCAACCCTCTTCCCCATATATAGTTCTGGCGCCTCGTGACTACTAACGAGGCAAGGGTGAGGACATCTGTCTTCACCCCAGTCTGAAGCATCGGCGAGTCTGATATCCCAAAAATGGCCACCAGCGAACATGGATCCAAATCAACATTGAGTGTTTCCGACATTGTGTTGAAGAAAGAGGCCCAAAAGCATCCCGACTTCAGACAAGACCAGAACATATCAGTGTGATTAGCTGGTCCCCGAGAGTATTGCTCACACTTGTTCTCCACCCCAGAGAAAAATCCACTCATCCTTGCTTTAGTCCGATGCACCCTGTGCCCCACATTGAATTGGATCAGACTTAGCCATGCAGACGTGGAGTTGACCCTGTGAAGGGCCTCACTCCATACCTCATCATCAAGAATGGGCTCAACATACCCTCCCATTTCGCCCTCACCACACTCAATGGAGCTGACTCCGCTGAGCGGATATGGCTGTCCATGCCCAAAATAGTCCCCCCCACCAGACCTGGCCAAAGACAAAATCCTCTTCCATAGGGAAGAGGGTGGTGCCAAGGGAAGAATCGCGAATCTGAAAGTATCTGAAAAGATTTCAACCAGGCAGTTGGAATTTCTCCCTCAGCTCCTTATAACGTGCAAACCTCCCCGCCACAAACAGGTCTTCAAACCTCTTCAAACTCTTCCCCTCCTGTGTCTTAAACGTTGAGTCCAAACCCGCTGGCAGAAAAAGGTGATTATTGCAGGTGGGGGCTAGCCTAGACATTGAACAGAGCTTAAAATGCTGCCTGAACTGCTTCCAGACTCTCAGTATGGACACCATCACTGGCTACAGGGAAAATCTTATCGGAGAGAAGGGCAGCGATGCTGTTACTATTGCACCAAGGCACAAAACATGCAGGAGCTCGCCTCCATTTGTCCCCATATGGAAACATGAACCACAATATCGTCTGAATACTGACTGCCCAATAGTAAAACAAAGTGGGTAGAGCCAAGCCGCCTGACTACTTATCACTTTGGAGCAAAGCCCCACGGATCCTTGGAGTCTTAACCACCCAAATAAAGATGGACATTAATTTATTGACTTTGACAAAAAGTGACTTGGGGAGAAAGATGGGGACACATTGAAAAAGAAATAAAGGGGCAGCACGGTGGCGCAGTGGTTAGCACTGCTGCTTCATGGCACCGAGGACTTGGGTTCGATCCCAGCCTCGGGTCACTGCCCGTGTGAAGTTTGCACATTCTCCTCGTGCCTGCGTGGGTCTCACCACCACAACCCAAAGATGTGCAGGGTAGGTTGATTGGCCACGCTAAATTAACCCTTAACTGGAAAAAGGAATTGGGCACTCTAAATTTATTTTAAGAAAAAGAAATAAAAATCTCAGTAGTATGTTCATTTTTAATAGTCGGAACCCTGCCCGCCAAGGACGGGGGAGGTTATCCAACCTCTAAGTCGGATTTGACACCATCAATCAGACTAGTATAATTTAATTTATGAAGCAAGGCCCAATTGTGGGCCAGCTGGACCCCCAGATAATGAAAGCTAATCTTGCCAAGGCGAAAAGATAGCACCCCAAGTTGAGTTCTCCTCCCCAGGGGGTTGACCAGGAAACATTTGCTGTTGTCCAAGTTCAGCTTAAAATAGAACCATAGGATTCCTAGGATGCAGAAGGAGGCTATTCGGCCCATCGAGTCTGCACCAACCCTCTGAAAGAGCATCCTATTTGGCTCCACTCCCCCGCCCTATCACCGTAACCTCATAACCCCAGCTAACCTACAAATCTTTGGACCTAAGAGGCAAATTAGCATGGCCAATCCACCCAACCTGTACTTCTTTAGACTGTGTGAGGAAACTGGAGCACCCGGAGAAAACCCACACAGACCTGGGGAGAAAGTGCAAACACCACACACAGTCACCCACAGTCGGAATTGAACCAGGGACTCTGGTGCTGTGAGGCAGCTAAGCTAACCACTGTGCGGCCCCACTTGTACCCAGAGAAGGAGCCAAAACTCTTAAGCAGCTTCATTATCTCGTCCATAGAGTGAACTGGATATGTAATATAGAGAAGTAGGTCACCCGCTTGAAGGGAAACCCAATACTCCACCCCTCCCCGGCCCCTCCACTTAATAGAGGACCTCAGCGCTAGGGAGCGGTTCTGTTGCTAAGGCAAACTGGAGCGGAGACAGTGGATACTCCTGTCTTGTGCTGCTACTCAATGGAAGTAGCCAGAGTTCAGAGAATCGATATGAATACTAGCAGTGGGGGCCCTATACAGTAATTAAATCCAGGAGGTAAACTTGTGTCCAAATCCAGACCTCCTAAGAATCTGAAACACACATTCCCGGTCCACTCTATCAAAAGCCTTTCCGGCATCTGGGGGAACAATCACCTCCATTTCAGGCACCAAGGAGGGGAAAAGAGACAATGTTTAGCCACCTGGGCCAGGGCTTTACCAGTCTGCATCAACCCAATGCATTTCATACTTTCCTCTGGACCCAATGAGGATTCCAACTCCTCGCTCCTCTCCCCCTCTACAGCTGGGATGGATAAGCTGTCCAAAAAAATCAGTTATGACCTATCCCTCAGCCGGCAGCCCCGATCTATAGAGACCCTAATAGTACGATTCAAAAGCCGCATTGACCTGAGGAGTGGCGGAGACCAGGCTGCCGCTCAAGTTACGTACCTGTACTATCTCCCGGGAAGCTGCCTGTCGCTTCGCTGGTGAGCTAAGAGTGACCAGTCTTCTCCCCGTATTCATAAAACATGCCCCTCGAGCGTCGGAGCTGGCCCACCGCTCTGTCTGTTGATAATAGTTCAAATATGTTTGCAGCTTTTTCCTATTTGTCAACAACTCCGGGGTTGGGGCAAGTGAGTACTGGTGGTCCACCTCAAGAATGGAGTCCACCAACCTCTGCAGCTCCAGCCTCGCTATCTTCATCAGGTGCACTTTGTAGGAGATAATCCCCCCCCCCCCCCCCGTGGACCCCCTTAAGAACATAAGAATGAGGAACAGGAGTAGGCCATCTGGCCCCTCGAGCCTGCTCCGCGATTCAATAAGATCTTGGCTGATCTTTTCGTAGACTCAGCTCCATTTACCCTCCCACTCACCATAATCCTTAATCCCCTTCAAAAATCTATCTATCTTTGCCTCAAAAACATCCAACGAGGTAGCCTCAACTGCTTCACTGGGCAGGGAATTCCACAGATTCACAACCCTTTGGGTGAAGAAGTTCCTCCTCAACTCAGTCCTAAATCTGCTTCCCCTTATTTTGAGGCTATGTCTCCTAGTTCTGGTTTCACACACCAATGGAAACAACCTCCCTGCTTCTATCTTAACTATTCCCTTCATAATTCTTTATTGAAAATAAAATAAATTTAGAGTACCCAATTCATTTTTTTTCCAATCAAGGGGCAATTTAGCATGGCCAATCCGCCTACCCTGCACATCTTTGGGTTGTGGGGGTGAAACCCACGCAAACACGGGGAGAATGTGCAAACTCCACACGGACAGCAACCCAGAGCCGGGATCGAACCTGGGACCTCGTGCCATGAGGCAGCAGTGCTACCCACTGTGCCACCGTGTTGCCCCTCCCTTCATAATTTTATATGTTTCTATCAGATCCTCCCTCTTTCTTTAAATTCCAATGAGTATAGTCCCAGTCTACTCAGTCTCTCCTCATAAGCCAATCCTCTCAACTCTGGAATCAACCTAGTGAATCTCCTCTGCAACCCCTCCAGTGCCAGTACATCCTTTCTCAAGTAAGGAGACCAAAACTGTACACAGTACTCCAGGTGTGGTCTCATCAGCACCCTATAAAGCTGCAACATAACCTTCCTGTTTTTAAACTCCATCCCTCTAGCAATGAAGGACAAAATTCCATTTGCCTTAATTTCCTGCTGCACCTGCAAACCAACGTTTTGCAATTCATCCACAAGGTCACCCAGGTCCCTCTGTATAGCAGCATGCTGCAATTTTTACCATTTAGATAATAGTCCATTTTGCTGTTATTCCTACCAAAATGAATGACCTCACATTTACCAACATTTGTACTCCATCTGCCAGATCCTTGCCCACTCACTTAAACTGTCTATATCCATCTGCAGACTTTCAGTGTCCTCTGCACACTTTGCTCTACCACTCACCTTAGTGTCATCTGCAAACTTTGACACATTACACTTGGTCCCCAACTCCAAATCATCTATGTAAATTATAAACAATTGTGGTCCCAAAACTGATCCCTGAGGCACACCACTAGCCACTGTTCACCAACCAGAAGAACATCCATTTATCCCCACTCTTTGCTTTCTGTTAATTAACTAATCCTCTATCCATGCTAATATATTACCCGTAACGCCGTGCACCTGTATCTTATGCAACAGCCTTTTGTACGGAACCTTGTTGAATGTCTTCTGGAAATCCAGATACACCACATTCACCAGTTCCCCGTTGTCCACCACACTCATAATGTCCTCAAAGAATTCCAGTAAATTAGTTAAACGTGACCTGCCTTTCATGAACCCATGCTGCGTCTGCTCAATGGGACAATTTCTATCCAGATGTCTCGCTATTGATGTCTTCTTTGATGATGTCTTCCTTCAAGCATTTTCCCCACTACAGAAGTTAAGCTAACTGGCCAATAGTTACCCGCCCTTTGTCTACCTCCTTTTTTTAAACAGTGGCGTCATATTTGCTGTTTTCCAATCTGCCGGAACCGCCACAGAGTCCAGCGAATTTTGGTAAATTGCCACAAGCGTATTTGCTATTTCCCCCGCCATCACTGGGATGCATTCCATCTGGGCCAGGAGACTTGTCTACCTTTAGCCCCATTAACTTCCCCAACACTACCTCCTTAGTGATAATGATTGTTTTTAGATCCCCACCTGCCATAGCCTCTTTGCCATCAATTATTGGCATGTTATTTGTGTCTTCCGCTGTGAAGACTGACACAAAATACCTGTTCAATGCCTTGACCCCTTCTCATTCTCTAAAGGACCAATGTTTAACGTAGCCACTCTTTTTTTGTTTTATATATTTGTATTAACATTTGCTATCTGTTTATATATTTAAAGCTAGTTTACTCTCCTAATCTATCTTGCTTTTCTTTGGAGCATTTTTCATGGCTCTCTGTTGACCTTTAAAGATTTCCCAACCTCTAGTTCCCCATGAATCTATGCATTTTCTTTCTATTTGATACCCTCCTTTATTCCCTTAGATATCCATGGCTAGGCAGCACGATGGTGCAGTGGTTAGCATTGCTGCCTCACGGCGCCGAGGTCCCAGGTTCAATCCCGGCTCTGTGTCACTGTCCGTGTGCAGTTTGCACATTCTCCATGTGTTTGCGTGGGTTTTGCCCCCACAATCCAAAAATGTGCAAGGTTGGTGGATTGGTCACGCTAAATTGCCCCTTAATTGGAAAAAATGAATTGGGTTCTCATAAATTTAAAAAAAGATGTCCGTGGCTGATTAGCGCTTTTCCTACAGTCCTTCCTCTTCACTGGCATATACTTTAGCTGAGCACTATTAAAAATCGCTTTAAAAGTTCTCCACTGTTCCTCAATTGTCTCAGCATAAAGTCTTTGCTCCCAGTCTACCTTAGCCAACTCCTCCCTCATCCTTTGGAGCCTCCTTTGTTTAAGCACAAGGCACTGGTATTGAATTTTACCTAAAAATGTGCAGGGTAGGTGGATTGGCTATTTAGCCCCTTAATTGGAAACATTTTTCAAAAAGGAATGCTATGAAAGTGCTCTTGGAGATGAGAATTCTTCCCATATTTCAAACAAAAGATAAGAAATGCTTGTATTACAATGATCTCCAATTTTGCCTATACTGAATTTTGAAGCAAAAGGAGTTTTTTTTGGTGTGCTTTGTGCTCCACGAGTTGGAACATATCAGCAACAAGAATGGGAACACTTTTGCCTGCACATCAAGCACTCAAAATTAGACACTGTGCAACTGCATTCTGAGTGAAATTCCCGTGACTCCACTCCATATACTATACTTTAGTCCCTGCTTTACAAATGCATGCTTACTTCCCAATGTAAATTGTGTTTTTACATTTATTTTCCACTGTGATCTCTCAGGTAGATCATCTGTTTTATGCTCTGAGCCATTAACCATTGGCATCTTTGAAATTGTCCACACCTCAAACTGTTAAATGCAGTAGGTAAGTTGACTATTCAATTTTTCTTCAAATCTAAATTTTAAAATAAATTTAGAGTACCCAATTATTTCTTTTCCAATTAAGGGGGCAATTTAGCATGGCAATCCATCTAACCTGCACATCTTTGGGTTGTGGGGGGGGTGAAACCCATGCAGACACGAGGCAAATGTGCAAACTCTACATGAACAGTGACCCAGGGCCGGGATTCGAACCCGGGTCCTCAGCGCCGTAGGCAGCAGTGCTAACCACTGTGCCACATGCCGCCCTCTTCAAATCTAATTTTAAAACAAAATGTAATAAATTATTTAAGATAGACCCATCAGCAGTGCTTTTGGCCACATGAAGCTGAAATTGTTTTACATCTTGAGCCCTTGTTCAGATGCTTCCACATTATTGCTTTCAGCTGCTAAGACTATGGATCTTTTAGCTAAATTGAAGTATTAAGAGGAAATGCTTTCTTGAGGAATGTGACTGCTTACTTTGCAACCACAGAGAAATTGGCGCAGGTTCAGTTTGTTTTTCATTGCGTTGAGGTTAAAAATCTAAACTGGATGAAGATACTGAAAAGCAGTGTGAGGAATGTAAATGAGGTGATATGGCGTGCATGCTATCCCTCTACAGTGTGTAAAAACCATGAGGTCATCAGCAATCTCAGTGTAGCACACTCCAACACACATTATCCTCAACATGAGTGTGATTCTGTAAGAAGGTAACTGCAGTAAAATCCTTCAAAGTAGAAAATACAATGTTCAGCATTTGTACAGGAACAGTGAGGTAGAAACTGCTATGTTCAATCTATGCTGTGCCTTAATTGAGTGCTGGGATGGAATAGAAGAACAGTCCCATTGTATGTTATCCAGTGGGCTGACTGTAGGGTTCAGAGGTGCTTATTTATTGTGTCAGCTCCTTGCATGATTCACCCTGTGAAGGTGCTCGGCATAATGTGCTGACCTAAATATTTCTCCTTGTAAACTTATTGTTAAAAGATTACAATCTTTGGTATTTATTTCAAATGGATGACTAATTTTGAAGATTAAATGAAAAAATGCCCCTGAAAGTTTAAATTAATTGGTGAAATAGATTGTATTTTGTTAAACATGATGTTTAACTGCCTTTTGTCCACATTCAGTTTCTTGTGGGGGGAGGTGGGATCATTGATCAGGGGGAGGAGGACAGCAAATGTGACAAAAGCTTGGGTCAAAGAGGTAGGTTGTCAAGAGTGTTGCATGGGAAGAAAGAGAGAATGAGAGGTTTAGTGAGGGAATTCCAAAGTTTAGGGCCTTAGGAGCTAAAATCGCAACCACCAATTGTGAGAGGATTAAAATCAAGGATGCACAAGAGATCAAAAATTGGAGGAATGCATAGATTTTGGACGTTTGTCGGGCTGGAAGAAATTACAGGGCTGAGGAGTGGGCAAGACCATAGAAGGATTTGAAAAGAAGGATGAGAATTTTAAATTCAAGGCACTGCCAGACCAGGAACCAATGTTGGTTAGCACCGAGGTGCTAGTGAATGGGATTTTGTGCAAGTTGTGATATGGCCAGCAGAGTTTTGGAAGTTTGTAGAGTCAGGCATCAGTTTCCAAGGTATTAAACTTTATTTTAAGCTTGTAGCTCATCACTTAGCTGAAACTCCATCGTGTCACCAATTAAAAATTGGAGCTTACACTTCAGTTACTATTTTCCTGGCAAGATTTCAAATTCAATTTGTTTCATTTTGTCCAGTGGCTGCATTTAAAATAGTTTCTGGGCTTGGAAGCCATACAGTAACAGGAATACTGAACATGAGCCACTATTGCAGCTTAATAATATCCCCATAAAGTACCAGTACCATAAACTCCTATTAATGTAATGCATGGTAAATCCCATAAAATATGAAAGGGATCTTGGTCCGTAACTTCCTCAGAGTGGCAATCTCCGTTGGATTGCCACTCTCGCCAGATTACTGTTGCAGGGATTCCAAAGCCCTTGTCTCGTCCAACATTCCTCACACTTGCTGGGGCTGCGAAGTGCATCCATGGCTGCATTGGTGTGGAGTAACTGGGGTGCAGAGAGGTAAGTCACTCCCCTTTTTTATGGGTCACTGGAGGGGGTGTCCTGTGCAATGCTGGGTAAAGTAGTTACTCTAGAGTTAGAAGTGATTTTCTTCCCCTCTAACTCTTTCTAAGTAACTATCAGGATAAAACTGGCAGAACCATCCAAAGTTAGCAATTTAAATCGCTTCTGTTGGATTCTCCCCAGTGTAATGGTCCAGAGGAGGTTGGGACTTGTGGGTAATTGTCAGGTAAACCCTTACCTGGGAACTTCCTGGAGGGATTCCGAGTGCATCATAGGGGTACCCCCTAAATACAACGTGGGAAAACCTGGAAGTTCTGGGCTCTTGTTTCAAGATGTACTATGGTATCTGACTGTGAGAGGGTACATTTTCTAATACCTATGTGTAGGCATTTGTACTTAAACACTACAGAAATTCATGTTGAGGAACAACCATATTAGCAAAAAGGACATTGACTAATTTAGATTGCAAACCAGCAAGTTTATTGGACAATGAAAATTGATACTTAATTAGTCAAGGCATGACACGATACACAAGTTCAACACATGTTGGTCAGTCTTTCCTCTGGATCCAGGGATGGCATCTTCTCTTCTTGGTTCCTTGAGCCTGGTCTCTTGACTCATGATGTCCTTCAAGATTTTAGCTAAGCCAACTCCACTCTAACATAAATACAAATCCCTTTGCAGCGAGAGTTCAATTCTAGTGGACCCTTTTCCAATCCACAACTTCCAGTCCACTTTAACTGCTGAAGCTGTACACTTCAGCTGCCTGTTGAATGTTCTTTATATCTCTCTCTCCCTCCCTCTCTCTTTCTGGTAGAACCAGCTTCCTGGTACACATTCTCACAAATGACTACTGTACTACTGCTCTCCCAAGCTAGACCTGAACTGAATAATTCCTTGGCAGCTAAGTGGTTATATTTTTTCTATTCTCTCCCTCCTAAGGCTTTCGCCCTTGTATTCCTGTCTATGCTGGATCCACGGATCTCTAATACTGAATTCTTACAGCCCTGAGACAGTTACTTTAGTCACTAATTAAGCCTAATACCCATTTTTTATGGCAACGCAGCCTGTGACAAATACCCATCGCTGGAAATGTTCTAATCAAAAAAACTTCCTTGCAAGTGTTCTACCCAAGGCAAGTGCTCTCCCGGCAAGTGCCCTACTCCTAAGTCTCTCCCAGTAAATATCTCCCAGCATGTGTCGTGTGACAAATGCTAACCCTGGGTGTTGTGTTGCAACATTTAGTCCAAATATTGCACCTGGATCAACACAGCTAATGACTTCTCACCCAATATTTGCAACTCTTAAGCCATGAGAAGACCTTTCATTGCGTCCCCACAACAATCTAATCTTAATTTGTATATCTAACCAGAAGACGTAGAACATTCTAGGCCCAAGACCATTCTTAGAGCCATTCAGTTTTGTAGCCTTGCCATAACTTCTAACTGCTAAACTACAACTTGTATCTTTGACTGGAGGCCCTGGAACATCTAGTCTCTGGTCACCTTCCTGGATCATCAGCATTGTAGCTTTTGCTTCTTTATTGCTCAGGTAGACTCACTGGACATACAAATATGTCCTAGCTATGACTTCAGTTCACTCCCAGGTGACCCATGTGTTTTTTCTTAAAGCAGAATCACAGTATTTGACACTTAGAGATGCTAACTTTAAGACTTCCTTAAAAACATACATCAAAATTCACAAAGAATCCCAGTCAGACTTCTTATCATTCAGCTTATGTACAGTAGAACATAACTTACCACATTATTAATTATACAAATGTGCCAGCGAGTTGAGGTCTAACATAGGGCAATACTAGATTGACATCTAGTATTCATGTTGATTTATAAAAGGTAAAATTTGATTTACCTTCAAATTGTTTTACATAACCAAGACCAAGTTAAGCTGATCATTTCACAAGCCTACCCTCCCAGGTTGAGTAAACAGTACAACACTGAATGTAACTCTGACTTGTAAGTCAGACTAAATTGCAATAACTAATACTACTTCATATTTAGCAATTATGTTACTACATCTGAAGCCATTATAGAGTCAAGCATTGAGGATTACAATGAGTATTTGACCACATATCAACTGACATTCTAAATCATTATGGAAAATCTAACTGAAGCCTATCAGTTTGGCTTAATAGCATTATATCATAGCAATATTCAGTGTCAAAAATGGCAGTGTGCCAACCTTGCGTTTACAGTTGTATTCCTCTGATGCTAAGTTTCCAGACTCTGGTATTTTTTGTGATATACACAGAGGATATAAAGCTTCATAGAATTATCATAGAATTTACAGTGCAGAAGGAGGCCATTCGGCCCATCAAGTCTGCACCGGCTCTTGGAAAGAGCACCCTATCCAAGGTCAACACCTCCACCCTATCCCCATAACCTAGTAACACCACCCAACCTAGTAACACCACCGAACACTAAGGGTAATTTTGGACACTAAGGGCAATTGATCATGGCCAATCCACCTAACCTGCACATCTTTGGACTGTGGGAGGAAACCGGAGCACCCGGAGGAAACCCACGCGCACACGGGGAGGATGTGCAGACTCCACACAGACAGTGACCCAAGCCGTAATCTAACCTGGGACCCTGGAGCTGTGAAGCGATTGTGCTATCCATAACGCCACTGTGCTGCCATCATTTTACTTGTCAACCTATGTAGGGTTAGGAAGTTCTGTCTGGGGTGCATGTCTTCTCTGGGATGCCTGAGGCAAGTCACTGTCTGTGCTGCTTGTTTACATAGAACTTACAGTGCAGAAGGAGGCCATTCGGCCCATCGAGTCAACACCGGCCCGTGGAAAGAGCACCCCATTTAAGTCCACACCTCCACCCTATCCCTATAGCCCCATAACCCAGTAATCCCACCCAACCTTTCTTCAATTGTTGTTGCCTTTCTTCAAATGTCACCGCCTTGCCTTAGCTCAACCAAACTTTTGTATCTCTGTATTGCGATACTGATATCTTAGTCCGTGGGATGGGAACTTGAACTGTTAACTGTAGTGTGGTAGATTTAATCTCAATTCAATTGCATGTATAACATTTCTCAACTATCCAATCTTTACTCTGTGCTTCTTGGCAAACTGCTTCATTTTTTTGTAACCTTTTAATCTTTGATCCTTGGGTCCTTTCAAGGAACCTTTTAGGGGTGGACTAAAAAATATTTTTTAATTTTACTAATTCGCTTCCGGTAAAAGGGACAGATCATTAGTTACCAGTCAAGATGATCTAATCTGTCACACAAATCCTGCTTTGGGTGTCATTCAACAGCGATACATCAAAAGCTAGAATTACCAGATGTCCATTTGGTGAATGAGTTACCGGATGTTCATTACGTGATTGAAAGACAGGATTGTAATGAAAGGTTATGATCCTTCTTTTTTTCTATCTATTGCTTTGTCCATGACTGCAACAAGTGTTGTGATATGAATTGCTTCCCAAAACACCATGCCTGTTGGTGCGTACTGATATATTTGTCTTTTGTAGCTGAAAACAGTTATGATTAATACGTTATCTCCAGTTTGTGGTCTGATCTGTTTGTGACCGCAGACTTGGTCTAATTAGACTGTTGCTTATATGAGTTGCTGATGTCACTGTTGGCCCTCACAATAAACGTGCACAGATAGTAATGGTGACGTAATGATTTATGAATAATTTATGTCTTCAATATTTTAAAATTTAATATGCCTGAGTAGGGAGGGAAAACAGGCTGCTTTCAGCAGAACATGAGATGTTCACATGCATGCTCATTTTCCTCCTTCATTCTGACTTTTGCCCTTTTTAATCACCTAACCTTTCATTTCCGATGTATTAGTTCAGCAGCTACATACAATATTGTCAAAGTGACAGTTTTGTGGTATTATCTAAATAGAAAGGTCCAGGCTAGGTCATGGAAGTTCAGTTTCTATATAGGCCCCATTATTTATCACAAGCAATGTTACTGGGTCTTTTTTTTTTGCCTCCACTATGACATCTGTTGAAGTCCATGTAATACCTGATAGAAATGAATTGTCTTTTGCTAAATGAATCGTGTTAAGGATCCAAGCAAAACAGGTTAATTAATTGAACCAGTATGTAATGTAACCCCAATGATTGACACTGATTAAAATTGTCCAGTTTTAGCTTGAGGCTTTTCCATTTAATTTTTGTGTTTTGTGATTTAAAAAAAAAACTCTTCGCCATTTAAATATGCTGTTGTTGTTTTGTTTCCTGTACCCAGAGGTGTAAAGGGCAAACTTTCATCTGTTCCCATAGTGAGATTTTTTCTGGAACAGGTCGCTAACCTGTCGCCAGAGACTTTGAGCTTGAGGGGCGCCACTCCACATCGAGCATGGCTGACCCAGGAGTCTCTCCCGTTCTTACCACCTGCAATTGGCGCGTTGGAAGGATTTTACCTGCTGATATTCAACCTATTGGCTGCATTATAAATGCAGCTTCAGGGCGGCATGTGGCACAATGATTAGCATTGTTGCCTACAGCGCTGAGGACCCGGGTTTGAATCCCGGCCCTGGGTCACTGTCCGTGTGGAGTTTGCACATTCTCTCCGTGTCTGCGTGGGTTTCACCTCCACAACCCAAAGATGTGCTGGTTAGGTGGATTGGCCACGCTAAATTGCCCCTTAATTGGAAAAAATTAATTGGGTACTCTAAATTTAAAAAAAATAAAATAAACACAGCTTTTGGCCATCAAGCCCTGGGGTGGGACTCGAACCCGGAGCTTAGAGGCAAGGACACTACCCACTGTACCACAAGACCGTTGCTTAAAAATGCTGGATGACTTGTTTTTGTACGATTAAAAGCACATTTAGCTCCAGGTTTTTTGGACAAAATCTTACATATTGTTCTTTTTAACAGTTTTAGGAATTACTTTGGATCTGATCTACTGGTGGTCTGTTATAGTTATGTATGTACTATGCACCTATACTTTTCATTACAATGAATGATGTCCAAAAGAGATAGGTTAATACATAGCAGGTCGATGGCTAATAGGTTTGATTATTTAGCGGCCAAGCTCCATGAGGGAAGTCAGATTGGGGTTTGAGATGGGAACCTGTTACTTGGGGCATTAATTCTTTGTACTCTGCTCCAGATAACTTATAAACCAGTGCCCTAAAATGTAGAGTGACATTGGCTGGAAAGCAGTAGGAAAGGTGCTGACGATCTGCGTATTGTAATTGGTTAAACTCCAATACCATCCCCTCCTTCATAATTTAATAGGTGGAACTGCATTCACATGGTTCCATTCTGATTTGTCCAATCATAGCCAGGAAATCACCTGCAATGTCTTCTCTTTCTGCTTCTCTGCAATTACCCCATGTAATTCCAAGGATCTATCATAGAATTTACAGTGCTGAAGGAGGCCATCCTACCCAAGCCCACACTTCCACCCTATCCCCGTCACCCAACTTAACCTTTTTGGACACTATGTGCAATTTGTCATGGCCAATCCACCTAACCTGCATATCTTTGGACTGTGGGAGGAAACCGGAGCACCCGGATGAAACCCACGTAAACACGGGGAGAACGTGCAGACTCCGCACAGGCAGTGACCCAAGCTGGGAATCGAACCTGGGACCCTGTAGCTATGAAGCAACTGTGCTAACCACTGTGCTACCGTGCTACCCTTGGCTTCCTACTATTTCTCATCTCCATGTTTCCCTTAGTGCCATAACCTGAAAACAAGTCTGGTTCCACGTTTATGCTGCCGATACCCTCGCCACGACCCTCCGCCACTCCCCCATCCTCCCTCGCTTTCCTCTTTCTATCTTGTCCTTTTAAAAAAAAAATGTTTTTATTGAAGTTTTTACATTTTATACACAGTACATTCAACAAGGGTATATGCATCGGTTACACTGCACAAGTCATTTCCTTCTGTATCAATCCACCCCCTTGATCTCTTTCCCCCCCCCCTCCCCCTCCTTTTGTTGCTTCAGGGTCCTTTCTTGGGTTGCTTATTAAGCAGTGAGCGGTTATCTAGTATTTACATGTGTGTGGTGTTTTCCCCTTTTCCCCCCTCCCCCATTTTGTCGGTTGGCCTCATCCCCTTCTCATCCCCCCCCCCTCACTTCTGGAGTTTCTCTGGGGACTTTTGTTTCTTGTGGCCTTGCTCTGAGCCCCCTAATATGTGGCAGCTGTTTTCTGACTTCTCCCCCTAACCCCCTCTCTCTCTATCTCTCTGGTCTCCCTGCTCCTTTCCCTGTCTGTTCCTTGCTGTCTCGTAGGCTCCCGTGCGACCCCTCCATCGCTCCATTGGCTGTTGGCCTTGAACAGGTCCTGGACAAGTAGGTGAATGGCCTCCACGCTTTGTGCAAACCATCCTCTGCCCCTCTGATAGCGAACTTGATGAGGAAAGCAAAGGCAAGGGAGTCAGCCTTCTTCCCCATGAATAGTTCTTTCTGGTCCGATACCCCAAAGACTGCCATTCTTGGGCACAACTCCACCCTCACCCCCACAACCTTGAACATTGCCTCAAAGAAGGCTGTCCAAAACACCACTACCTCTTTTTTTAAAAATCTTTTTATTGGCATTTTCAAAATTATATACATTGCTGTGCATTTTCATTTATTGTACAGTCACAAAGGTTCCATCTTAGGTTTCTTTATTTACAGTCAGTTGCCATCTGGCTGGCTCAGCCTACAATTCTCCCTAAACCCCCCCCCCGGCCAGCTTCTCTCTCCTTGACCCCCTTCCCCATTTTTCACTGCTGTTCCCCATTTTTTCTTGCTGGGTTTTGCTACCTCGCCTTGCTCCCCTCCGCCACTCCCCCATCCTCCCTCGCTTTCCTCTTTCTATCTTGTCGTGGCTATTTCCCCCTGGCTACTGGCTATTTATTTATTTATGTGTTGGCCACAAACAGGTCTCGGAACAGTCAGGTGAATGGCTCCCATGTTTTGTGGAAGCCCTCTTCCGACCCACTGGTGGTGAATTTGATTTTCTCCATTTGGAGAAATTCTGATAAGTCGGACAGCCAGTCTGCAGTTTTAGGAGGTGCTGCTGATCGCCAACCAAGCAGGATTCTACGGCGGGCGATCAGGGAGGCGAAGGCAAGGGCGTCCGCCCTCCTTCCCATGAAGGGACCTGGCTGGTCTGATACCCCGAAGACCGCCACTTTCGGACATGGCTCCACCCTCACCCCCACCACTTTGGGCATTGCCTCGAAGAAGGCTGTCCAGTACCCAGCAGGTCTGGGGCAAGGCCAGAACATGTGGGCGCAGTTGGCCGGGTCACCTTGGCACCGTTCGCATCTATCCTCCACATGTGGGCTTTGTCGGACATTTCGGTCTGTCCGAATTGCTGCCGTAGTTGGTTCCATGTCTGGAGGGTGACTATCACCACTGGGCTGCTGGAGTGTTTCTTGGGCAGGGATGGGAGTGCCACCATGGGGAGGGCCCGGAGGGAGGTCCCCTTGTAGGAGGAGGCCTCCGCGCACACCCACTCAGCCTCTGGTTCCTTTATCCATCCCATCACTCTTTCCGCCTTCGCTGCCCAGTGGTAGTATTGTAGGTTTGGGAGGGCTAGCCCTCCCCTGGATTTTGTTTTCTGTTCGACCTTTTTTATGATCCTACCATTCTTTCCTCCCCCATACAAATGCCATGATTAATTTGCCCAGTGCGTTGAAAAAGGCCTTGGGGAACCACTACCTCTTTTAACCCCTCCACTGTCACTGATTTATCAGACTGCTTGTCTGACATCCAGTTTTGGATGGATAGAAATTAGAAATTTCCTTCCAACTGTATATTGAGAAGACCAAAGCCATTATTTTCAGTCCCCAGCACAAACTCTGTTCCCTAGCCACTGACTCGATCTCTCTCCCTGGCAACTATAGGAGTCTGAGCCAGAACCAACCTTGATGTCATATTTGACCAGGAGATGAGCTTCCAACCACATATTTGCATCACCACCAAGGCCACTTATTTCTACTTCCATACCGTTGTCTGACTTTGTTGCTGCGTCAGCGCACCTGTTGAAACCCTCATTCAGGCTTTCATTACCTCGAATTATGACTATTCCAGTGCTGTCTTAGCCAATTGCCCAGCTTCCATCCTGCGTAAATTTGTGTATATTGAACTCCTTTGCAACTCATATCCCAACTTGCACCAGATCTGTATTCACTGTCCTAAGTTGGCTCTTGATCAGACAACACCTCAATTTTAATATTCCTTTCCTTGCTGCTAAACAAAAGACATGCTGTCAAAACTTTTCATCTTGCATTGATCAGAATAGATTCACAAAAGTGCCAAGAGTAAAAGAAACAACAATTTGTACCGCATGAGAAGAGAGTGCTGATTGGTAGAGGCGTTGCATGGAGATTCCACCAGGGAACAGTTAACTGCCAAGCTTTTCTTTAAATTCAACCAAGCAGATTGACTCTTGGTCAAGGCAATGCCCTGGGGAATGCTTTTGTTTTAGATGCAAAAGGTGCAATGCGTGGCTATGCTCCTTCTGTCTGCAAAGGACAGGATCCTGTTTGTGAATATATGCAGCTTCTCAATGGTAATACCTCTACCAGAGTCCACTTACCAACCTATTAGCACACTCTTCTTATGTAGTAAAAACTGTTGTTCCCTTTACAATTGCTATCCTTGCAAATCTGTTGTGATGAGTCAAAGATTAAAAAAAACTTTGATAGAGGGTATTTTGTAAATCAATATTCGGGTTCTATACTATCAAAGATTATCTTATCCTCACCTTCAAATCCCTCTATGACCAGGGACGGCACGGTGGCACAGTGGTTAACACTGCTGCTTCACGGCCCTGAGAACCTGGGTTTGATCCCGGCCCCGTGTCACTGTCCATTGGAGTTTGCACATTGTCTGTGTGGGTCTCACTCCTACAACCCAAAAATGTGCAAGATAGGGGAATTTGCCACGCTAAATTGCCCCTTAACTGGAAAAAAATAATTGGGTACACTAAATTTATTTTTTCTAAATTCCTCCATGACCTTGTCCCTCCCTCTGTAACCTCCACCAGCCTTAAAACTCTCCAAGACACTCCTCTAATTGTTGCCTTGTGTGCTTTAATTTTAACCACTCTACCTGACAGTCATGCCTTCAGTTCCCTAAGCAATAAAAGTTCCTCCCAAAACCTTTCCCCACTCAATCTTTCTTTCCCCCTTTAAGACTTTCAATTTTTGGTTATCTGCTCCACTATATCCTTTTGTAGTTCAGTATTGATTTATATTCTATAATGCTCCTATGAAGCACCTTGGGATGTTTACTACATTAAAGGCACTGTATAAATGCAGGTGCTTGTTGTCAGGGATGTTATTTGTTTCCTTTAGCTTAAAGATCCAAATCAAACAAATGACAATGACATGAATAGCTCAGATGTGGAGATGCCGGTGTTGGACTGGGGTGGGCACAGTAAGAAGTCTTGCAACACCAGGTTAAAGTCCAACAGGTTTCGAATCAGTAGCTTTTGGAGTGCAGCTCCTTCCTCAGGTGAATGAAGAGGTGGGTCCCAGAAACACATATATAGACAAAGTCAATGATGCAAGATGATACTTTGAATGCGAGTCTTTGCAGGTAATTAAGTCTTCACAGGTCCAGATGGAGCGACTGGAGAGAGGGATAATCACAGGTTAAAGAGATGTGAATAGTCTCAAGCCAGGACAGTTGGTAGGATTTCGCAAGCCCAGGCCAGATGGTGGGGGTGAATGTACTGCAACATGAATCCATGGTCCTGGTTGAGGCCGTACTCATGTGTGTGGAACTTGGCTATCAGTTTCTGTTCGGCGATTCTGCGTTGTCCCGCGTCATGAAGGCCGCCTTGGAGAACGCTTACCCGAAGATCAGAGGCTGAAGTGTTCCCTGACTGGAAGGGAACATTCCTGCCTGGCGATTGTCGCGTGATGTCCGTTCATCTGTTGTCGCAGCGTCTACATGAATAGCTACGGCCAAGGGAATAGTTGAATACATTCTGTCCTTACTGTACAGATCAACCTAAATGCATTTCACCTCGCAAAAGGCTGTTTTTCTTGGCATATTTCAATTGAGTTCCAATTTATCTAGTGGCTGCATGGAGTAAACTGCTCATTTTCACCCAGCAAAACGGTCCAGGTTTGACTTACTGCAGACAATAACTTTTCTGGCAGATATAGCTTGGCAGCTGCTATTTTAGTTTTATAACAGGGCTTCTCTGTTGCTGTATTCTCTACTTTGTTAGATAACTCACTATTTAAATGCAAGTTAATGTTGTAGAGACCAATGATGTGTGAGGATGCTGAATGAAGAAAAGAAAGATGTGCCTTATCATTGTTTAAATAATGCGCATCCTGTATGCACTGATCCCATTTCCTCCAGCTTACAAATACAGGTTACGGAGGCGGGGAGGGGGGGTGGGGTGTTGTTTCTGACCAGAATAAACAAATAGCATTTCATGTTCCTGCAGCACTCCTCATGTCTGATAACATAATTCTGCTTTTTGGGTGCAAAATCATTAACTCTTAAGGATGTATGGAAGATAATTATTGTCTGAACATGGAACATAACTGCACTGGTTAGATAATCTGTCTTTAATTTTAAACATCTGGTTATAGTGCAACAACCAAATTCCTCCAGTTGTCTGTCTCCAGCTTTCAGAATTCAATTTTAACATCTGTATGCTGCTGTTTGACCACATGTAGCACTTACGCACTCTGCTTCTCGTTGCCAACATCATTGCCAACTTCATTTTACAGTTGTGCAGAAACTCCTTGTCAAATTTCACTTTTGCTTTTGCTGTATCGTCCATTTAATTTAATTACTCTAGCTATTTTATTATGCAATGCAGGTAAATCATTTTATCTAGTTGTATAATATATTGTTCATCAGGTAGATTTTTGAGATGTTTCTTTATGATTACTGTTAATGACTTGTTTATTTTTGGTCCATATTGCAAAGTTATCTAATTTATCTTCCCAATTTTGACAAAACTGAGTTTGTGTTGTTTGCCTTTTGGCAGTACCAACTTGCCTCTTGCAGTGGCAGTCTGGACCTCTTGGCTGCTTGCTCAGTGCTGCATTCCCTAACCCTGAACTGACCCTTCCACGACTAATCCCACCCACCATGCAAACTTTAGCTCATGCAAAAGTTCTGTTACTCAATTCCTCTCCCTCACAAAATCTATTTCACTCACCACCATGCCCAGCTTTGCTCACTCTCTGGCCCAGGAAATCAACTTTTCAGATCTCTGATGGCACCACCCCACACTTTTCCAATCAGACACCCGAGGCTGACTCCCGGTTCGCTGGTTTATTGATGGTGGAAGGGTTGGTTGATGCAGCATACCCATGTCAGTTCACTGCTGCTCATTTTTGGTAAAGATTTTTAATAACTCTCGAATTTTTACCATAAACCCCAGCTCTCTGCAGGACATCAAAATAATATTTTGTGCTTTACCTTGTCACGCTGTTCCATTATTTATGCAGCCTCGATACACTCTCTCTCTCTTGCTCTCTCTATCTATCTATCTAAAGCCTAGTCACAGATCATTCTCAGCCCAGATCATAGAATCCCTAAAGTACAAAAGGAGGCCATTTGGTCATTGAGCCTGCACCGACCCTCTGAAAGAGCACCCTGCCTAAGGCTAATCTCCCACCCTATCCCCATAACCTCACCTAACCATTGGACACTTGGGGGCAATTTAGCACAGCCAGTCCACCTAACCTGCACATCTTTGGACTGTGGGAGGAAACCGGAGCACCCGGAGGAAACCAACACAGACAGGGAGAAAATGTGCAAACTGCACACACTCACCCAAGGTCAGGATCGAACCCGAGTCCCTGGCGTTGTGAAGCAGTAGTACTAACCATTGTGCTGCCGATGTATGGTACAATCTAAGGGTGGTTATGGAGTGAGCAATTAAGGAACATGCAGTGGAACTAACTGTGCTGTGGGAGAACATTAAAGGTGATGTATGAAAGACAACTGCTGAAAGCTGCCTAATTGATAACTGATTGCTACCAATTGATTTGAAGTGTGAGGTGTATGCAGTGTAGAGGACATTGGGGATTTGTAGGAGGCTGAGGTTGAGAAGAACTAGTAGTATGATGAAAAGGATTGAGAATGTGGTCAAAAGGTAGTCAGGGTGGATTGCTAACAGTTATAGCGCAGGGCTCTTGCCAAGAATGACAATATAATGCGTGATGAAAGACCTGCAAACACTCAGCAACTGCCAACCCCACCTCGCAGCCCCAGGTTTCAGCAGCCATACTTTAAGGCTCAAACCCCTTGGCAACACCTCATGACCTGCATTGTGGGATTGTGTGTTTTCAGAACTCTGCGTATCTTATTCCTTTTAAGGTACTTTTAAAAACAGCATTTTCACATTGTAGCTTGAGACTGACTGCTTTGTTTCACCCACAATATTTTATAAGCAAAGAACCTAGTTGCAAACAAGTGAGGGTGGAGTTCACAAAACAGTTCACCTCTTTTTAAAAAGATCTTTTTATTGGTAAACAGTCCACTTCTGAGGTTGGGGGAAAAGCGTACAATGCTTAACATTGCAGCTGGCTATGAGATTCCTAACATGGGAGTTCTTAATGGTGATGTGGGCTGCTCAAAATTGTAAAATCTTCTGTTCTATAGCACTATTGATCCTCCCTTTGATTAGCAAAAAATTAGCAATATATAATTACAAATGATGGCAATGGTACATTAGCCATTATTTTGAAACTGAACTTTTGGACTGTGAGCTGATTGCAGTACTTTATAAACTTGCAAGATCCATTAAAGTAAATGTGTTCTGGAAATGACAAGCTACAGCACATACTCCTGGGAATTTTATATTTACAGCAAAAGGACAAATGTATAAATACAATGTCAGGATAATAGTGTGACCTTCAACTACGATAATCATAACTAGAAATGTGAATCTAATTTCTTCAATTAATTTGAATTTCAAGAACTGCTTGGTTTTATAATTAGGGTTTTGATTAGCCCCAAGTAGCAATTGCACTATAAAAAGAACAGTATTTCTCTGGTTGCTAGTATCATTGTACTCTTGTGATATAAGGTTACCAGCGTCTGATCTGGTTTGTTTGATCTTGTGTGTAGGTGACTAGAATTGCACTTACACGTGGATCAAATAAAAGGCGTTTGCAAGATTCAAACAGTAAATTTGTAATTTTTCAAATTTATTCAGGGAGTGCTGTGCTCTGGCCGTATGATTCAACATATGCAAGTGTGTTACTGAAGCTAGTCAGTATATTTGTGCAAGCTAAAGGTTAAATACAGCTGTCACCATCTAGCATTTAGTTTGCATCTTGATCATAAAGTAAGATTGATCATAACAGTTGCAGAATAAATGGAGCACCCCATAGAATTTATGTGGTTTTACTTGGCAGAGAAAGCAGCCTTTTAATTGAAGGAACAATTATTCAGGGCAAGACTTTGTTATCATTGGCTTCTTACAGAAAACTAATTGCATCAGTTTATGTTTGTGTCCTTGGTTTTATTTGTCGCACTTCATCTTAGGCTGTATTCAAAAATTGTGCTGTTTCGTTTTTAAAATACACGTGTTTGATCTTCTGCAGTGCTCTCCATACATTGAGACATGCACTAGAGAGAATGTCTTTGACTGTCGTTAAGGCAATACAATACAGATACCACAGGAGTATCTCCTGCACATTCAAGTTGCATTCATCTTTGACCAACAATAAGGGAGCACTGCTCAGTCAGATAAATATTGTTAAAAGAAAGCCAAAAGGAGGATTGGGTGTCTCTAACATTAGAAAAATATTCAAATTTTAAACATTCAAAGAACTAATGGTGTTTTGCACCTAGTGTGAGGCTACCTTCTGGCGCCAGTCGGTACAGACCCGAGGGACTGAACGACCTGCTCCTGTCGCTATGTTTTGATGTGCTTGGGGATAAAATTACTCACCTAGCTCCCAAGTCAGCCTGCTGTTTTTACATTAATGTGCATCTGAAACCACACTGTTGACACAAAACAGGAAGTGTCGCTGAGGGGTTGAACTATTTTACAGACCAAACCTCTAACAAAGCAGCTGGTGGTTATTTAAGGATGTGAGTGGTTTGAAACGCAATCATATTTTGCATCCGTGCTTTTACTTTTTATATCACAGCTGACAGTTACTGAAGAGTAAGAGTGACCAATGATGATCAATATTTGTAGGTAGTATGTAAGATCCGCAGTAATTGAAGCATATTGTTACTGGGAACTAAATATAGTTCTTTTGATTGTGAACGGTTATAAGAGCTGCCGTGTTGGTAGTTGGCTCTCAGATTTGACCCACTCCTCCTTATCAAACTACTTTTACTATAGTATTTTTAAAAGTCCAAAAATCTAGAAAAGTCAATTTTCCAAACCGTTTGTAATTTCACTATGTATTGCAAATGCATCAAAGGACACTTCCTGTATCCAGACATTAAGCAATGCAAAAGCTGGATCCAATTGCAGACCATTAAAAATCTGCGATGTAGGTTTCCTTTATATTTATGAAAGTGAAAGTTGGACACTGGTGAATGGATTTTTGAGTTACAGCGATGAAAGAGTTTAACACACCGAGAATTGATCAGTGATCAAAAGTTCACTGAAAAATCCAAAGGTAGATTGCCTCAGTTTTGAGAGGGACACAGGGGTTTGACATTGACTATTCTGACTGACTTTGAATTAAAATAAAACATATCTGTCCATCCTCAAAGACAGATTAAAGTTCTATTTCCCACTGTGCAGTGCATCAGTTATGCAACATGTGCCCTTAGTATCCTTAAACCAAGAATTGATTGACCTCAACACCTATCATTTTTAAGTTGATGTGTTGCTGCTTAGATTTGTCATGTGGGAGAGAAAAATAGAATGCCTTTTTGCTCTCTCAGAGGGTTATGTGATTTTGAAGCTCTCTGCTGTAGAGCCACTGAATATTTTTAAGGCAGAGATAGATAGATTACCCTCCTTTCCAACCCCCCCCCCCCCCCCCCCCACACTCCTACACCAGACCATCTGTCCCTTGTTCTTAAGGTTTCTGCATCTTGTTGCAATCTCTCCCAGTTACAGTTTAATATTCAACATGTTTCTCCCTCTCTTTAATTCTGAGGAAGAGTCGAAACGTAAACACTGTTTCTCTCCCTACAGATGCTGCCAAACCTGCTGAGTTTTTCCAATATTCTCTGATCTTGTTTCAGATTCCAGCATCTGCAGTAATTGGCTTGTTTTAGATAGATTCTTGTTGGACGATGGGGACCCAAAGGATTTTGGGGGTGGGGGGTGTACATGGGGAATGTGGAGCTCAACACAAACCGATCACAGATCAGTTACGATTTTATTGAATGGCGGACGGAGCACGCTTGAGGGGGCCAAATGGCCTACTGCTGTTACTTGCTTGTATGTAGGGAAGGACATACTGGCACTGGAGCGGGTCCAGCGGAGATTCACACGGATGATCCCAGGAATGGTAGGCCTAACATACGATGAACGTCTTGAGGATCCTGGGATTATATTGGAGTTTAGGAGGTTGAGGGGAGATCTAATAGAAACTTACAAGATAATGAATGGCTTAGATAGGGTGGATGTAGGGAAGTTGTTTCCATTAGCAGGGGAGACTAGGACCCGGGGGCACAGCCTTAGAATAAAAGGGAGTCACTTTAGAACAGAGATGAGGAGAAATTTCTTCAGCCAGAGAGTGGTGGGTCTGTGGAATTCATTGCCACAGAGGGCGGTGGAGGCCGGGACGTTGAGTGTCTTTAAGACAGAAGTTGATGAATTCTTGATTTCTCAAGGAATTAAGGGCTATGGAGAGAGAGCGGGTAAATGGAGTTGAAATCAGCCATGATTGAATGGTGGAGTGGACTTGATGGGCCGAATGGCCTTACTTCCACTCCTATGTCTTATGGCCTGATGGATATTCTTGATTTTGGCTGTTATCATCAGAGAGGTGCCAAAAGCAGGATGACTCCTCTTCCCTACAGTGAGGAAAGCAATGATGGAAGGACTGGTCCCTGTTAACCTTCATGGGCAAGTTGAGAATGGTGTTGGTAAAGGTTTATGTGCACAGAGATCTCATCTGGGAGATGCAGAAAATTAAATGATAAAAGATTTGAGTTTCTGAGTTCATTCTTCATTTCAAAATACATATTTTCCAGTCCATTTTAAGTCAAATTCATACTTTGACCTGTCTCCTGATTCTTCCTATTCAGGCTGGCTAAATACAACTGCTGCAGTTGCTCTTGAATGATCAATAAGGATTTATTGTGTACTGTATTCTGTATTATTTTGGAGATTAGATGTTCTAATTTTTTTTTCAAATAGTGTGATGGACTGGGCTGTGTTCCCAACTCTGTAGTTTCTTGCGGTCTTGGGCTGAGCAGTTGCCATACCAGGCTGTGATGCAGCCAGATAGGATGCTTTCTGTGGTACGTACATCTGGAAAAATTGTTAAGAATCAAGGTAGACATGCTGAATTTCCTGAGTTTCCTGAGGAAGTATAGGTGCTGATGTGCTTTCTTGGTCGTAGTGCTGACGTGTGGACCAGGACAGATTGTTCGTGGTGTGCACACCTAGAAATTTGAAGCTGTCAACCATCTCCGCCTCAGCACCATTGATGCAGATGGGGTGTGTACAATACATTGCTTTCTGAAGTCAATGACCAGCTCCTTAGTTTTGCTGACGTTGAGGTTAGTCAATATGTACAACATATAGACTGTTACACTTGTTACACTTAACTGGAATGTTGAAGGTTTGTCAATATATCAGATATGTTGCCTTTTACAACATAGAAAGATTTATGGCACCGAAGGAGGAGTCCATTTGGCCTGTTGTGTCTGTGCTGGCCGAGAAAGCATCTCACCTTCCAGCCCGTGGGCTATAACTCTGTACATCATGCCACTTGAAGTTTATTTAAGTGTTTTGTTTAATGCATTGCGAGTTTCTGCCTTTTGGTTGAGATGTTAAATTGAAACCTTGTCAGCTACCTTAATGGACATAAAAGATCCCAGGGTGGTAATTGAAGCAGACGATTTCTCTGTTTCCTGGTCAGTTATGTTCCCTCATGTAACATCAAAGACAGATTAGTCATTCATTTGGTCACATTGATAGTAAAATGTTTTGGGACATTCTGGACATTGATAAAATGCTTTAGAAATGCAAGTTTTCTTTCCCCTTTTAAACAACATTTTCTTTCTTACCCCCCCCCCCCCCCCCTTTGCTTTCCTCTCCTCTTCCCTCTTTCGTTTTCTTCTGTGTCCTCTCTACCTGCCCCTCAATTTCTTTCACTCCTTTCTTCACAGGATGTTCTGTGTTAATTTCCTGGTGGGGGGTGGTTGTGGGTGGAAGGAGCAAAAGTGTCTGAACACATTTAAAAAAAACAGCAGTCTTGCTGTAAGTACTGATTGGAGGCCTAGTTGCAGCATTGACATCACACTTTCAGGAAAGTGTGATGGATTAGTGAAATGTTCATACTATGTCAACATAAACTTGGAAAGGAGCCAGCAGTACAATTCAATTCTTTCCAAACTGTGTTAAGCTTGACTAGAGAGTAACAGCTTTTAACGTTAGTGTGTAACACATGGTAATAGGCATGTCACTGATGATGTAGCGATAGAAGTAATTTAAGATGGAGCATATTCACACCACATTAAAGTATATTGACTTCAGTGTAATTTTTCCTTTGCATATTGGTACCAGTGTGTTATTTTAAATCAGCCCAGTGACAGCACTGCGATACTTCACGAAGACATGGGAACCCAATGAAATTGAGAACTGAATAGCAGAATGAAGCGGAAAACCTCCTCTAGTGAAGGTCATGGTCAAGTTCATCATCTAAAGGAACAGCAAGAAACCAGTAGGAAACAGTAAGAGTGCTAACCCAGAATATTAATGAACTTCATGAATGTCTTTCACCACATGGCATTTGGCAGTAAGAGAACGTGTTTGTTTTAGCTTTGTACAGTTTGCATAGAAACTATTGTTTCAATTCACAAAATTACAGCTCCGTGTAAAGCACCGAGGATATCAGAATTAACTTTGTGAAAATAAATAGTTTTCTTTTTTGTTGCTTTTTGGCATTGGGGGGGGGGGGGTTCAGGTGGCAGGAAAGAGGTTGGGCAGGGAAATCTCCTATGTTAAATTTTACCAATCTATTGCTTCTGTTCACCACTCTGCCTAAGACATGAATCTGGTAATTGCAAGATTAGCCAAGCATGCAGCTTTGTGCACTGCTTGCTAAGGCACCAGAGTACATGCCAGTTTTCAGAGAACATCCTCTGTGGTAAGTTGTAGAACAGTAGGAAACTGGCTAATTTTTCAGAAATGTTATCTTGGTCATTAACCTCCCACTGATGTCCTGAAATATCTGCTTTTAGGAAAAAGACTTCAAAGTGTGATTTAAAACTAACTTAGGCCCTGGCATGTTGGTTTTACAGCTGGGAAGCATTTGGGTTTGGATGATGAAGCAACCCAAAGAAATGTGCATTTGACTTTGCAGCGTAACATTTTGAGTAAATATTGCTGTGCTGATAATTTGTGTTGAATTTTATCAGTTTGATCTGTAGGTAATAACCATTTCTCAGCGCTATGAACACATTTTTCAAACCACCAATTGTTCTTCTTATTCGCAAGTTTACATTTCCCCTTGCAGTGAAGAATTTTGAGTTTTATTGTTCCTAAATCTGATAGCCCATAACGATAATACGTTCATTGTGTCAACTTTCAGCTTTTGATCTTGATGCAAAATGAAGCATATGAATCTTTTACCAGGCTGATATTTTATAATGTTGCCCCCTGCAGTACCAGAAAGGGGAGGTGCAATCTTTTAAAGCAGATCTATGTGCTCTGAAGATTTTCTTCCCGGTTTATTTTGAAGGCTTTGGGAGTAGCCATGGCCTTTTTTGATCAATATGTGGGGTCAAGGGGGAGGGAATCAACAGGGGGGCGGGGATGAGCAAGTCGGTGCACAGGGAACTAGGTGGAAGAGTGTCACAAAATTAATACAAAGCCGAAGAAAAATAACAACTTGAAGAGCAGGAATGAGCGAGAACAAATAACATGAGAAGTAGAACAACTGGAAACATTGGATAACGGGAAGAATGATAAGAAATACCAAATAATTAAGAAAGGAATGGAATTGTTGATTGAATACTAACTTCCGTTTCTGCAGCAGCAAGCTCTACGCAGGAGCCCTGAAGTGTAACAGTTCCACCCTCCCCTCTCCAAACAGGTTGTCTCACACCAGTTCCTGATGTGCAGTATAATTGTGCAGTAAATACAAGAAAATCCTGCACTCTGCACATCACTCCCATCCATTTTATTTTAAGTGGGTCTCCTGAGGGACTGGTTCAGGTTCAGCTCCTTGATTATTTTATTTTGAAAGATTATGCAAAATTGAAACTTATTTCATTTGAACAGTCACGTTGGACAGATTCCCATTGGACAATTCGATTACAAATTAAATTAGTTGCTAAATTAAGACTAATTTGTGTTTTGAGGGATTGGCATGCCTTTTTAGTTTATAGTATAACCTCATTACGGAGTATTGATTCAATATAAACGGTGCTGATATTGGATGAGATGTGCTGTTGAGCTTAACTGCATAGTGCAGGAAAGCTCACTGTATAACCTCCTCCAGTACCCTGTTCCTCAAACTTCATGACACTTTCCTAAATGATGTGGGCCTCACTGTAGTGTTCTTCTGTGTTTGTGACTGCCTTACAATAAAAAGTGCAATCACTTGCAGTCAATTTATCCTCTCCAACCAAAACTATTTACAAGTTGGTCATTGGGTTGAGGTTTGAACTTCCAGAGTAGAGAGTGGAGCTTTTGCTGGGACAGTTGACACTAAAGTAACAAAGTTTATAAAAACTGTATTTTTAAAACCAGAATTTTGTCAAATTTTAATGGGCATGATGACATTTTATGCACTTTATAGCTATCTCCAAGGTGATGTGGGCATGTCTGCCCAGGAGAGAGAGACAGGCTGGTTAAGGATGGCGTATATCAAAGAGCGAGTTGTTTGTGATCACGGCCAAGGGGCAGGAGGAGAGACTGAAAGAGCTGCCGCTCCGGATGGTAGAGAAAACATTTTGTTACCTGGGTATACAGGTGGCCAGGAAATGGGATGCCCTGCACAGGCTCAACCTGACCCGGTTGGTGGAGCAAAAATGGAAGGGGACTTTAAAAGGTGGGACATGCTCCCGCTGTCACTGGCAGGGAGGGTGCGGACGTGAAAATGACTGTCCTCCCCAGATTTTTGTTTGTCTTTCAGTGCCTCCCCATCTTCAACCAACCAACCAAGATTTCAACCAACTGTAATGATGAGCAAACAAAATGTTCATACTTTTAAGCTGATAAAACACCCCATTAATTTAAATGTTAAGGAAATGTCAATTTCTTTTTAAATTTAGAGTGCCCAATTAATTTTTTCCAATTAAGGGGCAATTTAGCATGGCCAATCCACCTACCCTGCACATCTTTGGGTTGTGGCGGCGAAGGAAAGGCCAATTTTGCTTTTTCCTGCAATTGGCTAGTTTTACTATTAGTGCAGTTCTTTGAGATTTCATTTAGGTATTAACTCATATAGTCAAGACCCCCAATTCGGTTGGTTACCTGGAATGTAAGGCGGTTGGGTGGCCCAGTGAAGAGGTCGAGTGTTTTATGCTGATGTGGTGTTTTTGCAGGAAACTCACTTGCGGCAAGAGATCAGACCAGATTGCGGTGGGTGGGTCGTGTGTTGCACTCAGGCTTTGATGGAAGGGCCCGAGGTGCAGAAATCTTGGTTAACTAGCGGGCCACCCCTATCGGCCACCAAGGTCATGGCGGATCCTAGCGGGAGGTACGTAGTAGTTAGTGGGTCTCTGGAGGGTACACGGGTGGTTCTGCTAAATGCCTATGCCCACATCTGGGATGATGTGGTATTTATTAGGAATCTGCTGGCTTCTCTCCCAGATCCAGGCACGCACCAGCTGGTTCTGGGAGGGGACTTCAATTGTGTACTGGAGCCTAAAATGGACCGGTCTGAGGGGGTGGGCCAGCTGCTGCGCTCAAGGGGGATGGTGTTATGAACACTGGGAGAATGCAGGCCACCTCTTTGCTCATCAGTTGAGGCGGCAAGCAGCTTCCCGAGAGATCGTACAGATCAGGGACTCGGGCGGCAGCATTATTTCGACTCCGTGGGAGGTTAATGCAGCATTTGAAGCTTTCTATTTGGATCATTTTGGTCAGTGTCCCCTGTTGCTCGCTTTAGCCTTAGTTTGCTTTATTTTTATTCTGTGACCTTTGCTCATGAGTCGCCAGGTATCTTTCTGATACCGCCACGTGGTTCAAGTCCAAGTAATAATTAATAATGCAACACACTGCATAGTAAGAGTTAAATCAACGCTCATTTATTATATACAGCAATTAATACTTATACAATAATCCTACTTCTAGACTACTACCTATCACTAAAGGCCAATACTTAACTTTTGGAAATGGCCCACCAGGTCAGGGAAACAAATGGTCTTTCGAATTGGTTCTGAGCCTGCGGGATTCAAAAGCTGGTACAAGTTGATAGTCAGGAGCGCCTATCTGGTAGTGATCGCTGGAGTAAAACTTACAGTTTTCTTGTAGGAGGGTCTCGAAGGTTGCGAGCAGGAAAAGAAGGGTCGATTTGAACTTGGCCCCTATTCTTATAGTCCCCTGGGGCTTCCCGCCTCTCAGAGCGGACCTCGTACCTGGTTCCAAGTGATTGGACTTGGTCCCAATCACTTGGTTCGATATGCTCCAATAATGGGGCGATTCCTTGATCGGGGGGGGTGGTCGTTTACCTTCCTTTGTGTCAGCCCCTGCTGGCGCCGAAACGTCTGGGTCGGCTTTCAATTGCTAATTTGTAGCAATTGTTCCCGTGGATGGCTGCTTACTATGCAGATGGCTGGATTGTTGTGATGTTGATGGCTGCAGGTATCGGTCTGGGCTGACTTCCCCAGAAGCGAATACACTGTTTTACCTGCAGCTGTCCGTTTGAGTCCTGTTGGCTGATTTTCCCATCAGCCTCTTTCGTTCACCATTTTAAATCGGGGTTTTGACCATTCTAATCGGGAATCAGCCATTTTACGTGGCTACACCCCAGGGAGTGGGTTGCACAAGGCAGAGTCCTTGGACGGGTTGCCCTTCCCAGTGGTGGAGAGAGTGTAGGGTCGAGTTGGAGGTTCTGTTAAGCTCTTGAGGAGGCCCTGAGAGGCATTGGGTTGATGCAAACACGTAAGGCCCTTGGCCCTGAGTTTTAGAAGATGTTTCTGGACCAGTTGGTACCATTGATAGTAGATATGTTCAATGATTCTCTAGCTCGGGGATCGTTGCCCGATACACTCTCACAGGCCTCCATCTCCCTCATTATGAAAAAGGATAAGGATCCCTCGGAATATGGTTCCATCTCTCTTTCGAACATGGATGCCAAGATATTGGCTAACGTACTGCTGGCACTGCAATTGGAAGTCTGTGTCCAGGAGGTAATTTCAAAGGACCAGACAGAGGCGGCAGCAATCGGCTAACATACGGCAGGTTCTGAATGTTGTTACCTCTCCTTCTCCAACCCCTGCAGCAATCTTGGTTAGCCCTGCAGTCTCATGGCGCCGGGTCCCAGGTTCGATCCCGGCTCTGGGTCATTGACCATGTGGAGTTTGCACAATCTCCCGTGTTTGCATGGGTTTCGCGCCCACAGACAAAGATGTGCAGGGTAGGTGGATTGGCCACACTAAATTGCCCCTAAATTGGAGGAAATAAATTGGGTACTCTAAATTTTGTTTTTTAAATATCTAAGGATGCTGAGAAAGGGTTCGACAGAATATTCCGCCCATAGACAGGTTAAGTGAATGCAACAAGGTGTCAGATTAAGTATAACATGTAGTGTGAGGTTATAAAATAGGTGAGATGTGCATATTTGGTGGAATTATGGGGTTACGAGGATAGGGTGAAGGAGTGGAGTTAGTTTGGGTGCTCTTTCGGAGGGCCGATGCAGACCTAATGGGCTGAATTGCATCCTTCTGCACTGTAGGGATTCAATGTGTAACTTTACCAAATGCCTTTAGGAAGTTATGTACAACACATCAACAGCATTATCCTCAACATCCCATTCTATAGGCAACACGGTGGCGCAGTGGTTAGCACTGCTGCCTCACGGCGCCAAGGACCCAGGTTCGATCCCGCTCTGGGTCACTGTCCATGTGGAGTTTGTATATTCTCTCCGTGTTTGTGTGGCTTTCGCCCCCACAACCCAAAGATGTTCAGGGTAGGTGGATTGGCCACGCTAAATTACCCCTTAATTGGAAAAAATGAATTGGGTACTCTAAATTTAAAAAAAAAACAACCCATTCTATTACATCAGCAAAAATTCAAATCGGTTAGTTCAAATACAATTTGATGCTGGCTTTCCTTTGTTAACCCACATTTTTCCAAGTGACTGTTAATTTTGTTTCCAATTATTGTTTCTAAAGCTTTTCTATCACCAAGGTTAAACAGCATGGCTTGTCAGCTGGGCTCATCCTTACACCTGTTTTTTGAGCATTTGCAATTAATTCTCTGGGTCCCTGACACCACCCCTGAGTCTGAGGGGAGGTTGGAAGATTATGGCCAATGTCTTCCCAATTTCACCCTTGCTTCCCTCAGCATCCTTGGATGCGTTTCACCTGGCTCTAGTGACTTACTATAAGCATCGCAGCCTATCCAATACCTCCTCTTTATCAATTTCTAGCCCATCCAGTGTCTCAACTAACTCCCTCTTTCACTATAACTTAGACACCATCTTTGAAATAGATGGATGCAAAGTTCTTATTCAGTACCTTAACCATGCCCCCTGCCTTAATGCCAAAATTCTAATTTTTGGTCTCTATTTGGCCTCACTCCTCCTTTTATCACCCTTTTATTATTTAAAAGACTATAGGAGACTTTTGGATTGTTTTTCATTTTAACAAGTTTGATACATGACAGGAATGAATTAAATTATTTAATTGAATGTCAATTCAACAATGAATATATGTGGTGCAGCAGTAATGTGCTTGCATTCTTTGAAGAGAAATGATTTGCAGGGATACAAGAAAAGGTGGAATAGAACTGGTGGAATTGCTCTTGCAGAGTTGGCACAGACATAATGGTCAAATAGCCTCCTTTTGTGGTGTAACCATTCTATGATTCAATCTTGAGCTTGAACAAGCCACAGGAGTCACTCATTTTTAGGGATATGCTGACTTTGTAAAATCCTCCAATTTAAAAAAATATTTTTATTTAAAAATTTCATTGATAATAAACAAAACATCCCGTACCAGCCTCCCCGAACAGACGCCGGAATGTGGCGACTAGGGGCTTTTCACAGTAACTTCATTTGAAGCCTACTTGTGACAATAAGCGATTTTCATTTCATTTTTCATTTTCAAACAGCCCAGAAAGTGCCTCCGACAGAATAATATATATATATTTTAAAAGCAATGGTTTTAAAACCGATGGCGCACCCCTGCCATGGGTTTAATGGTGATCTGGGGTGGAACGAGAAACCTCGTTGACGGGAAACAGAAGATCCCGCTGCCAGCCATTGGCGAAACGGCGTTCCGTTGCTACACAACACGTGGCAGAGGGGGAGAAAAATCCTGCCCTATATCTCTTTATATCTCTTTGCAGCATATTTGTGTTCCTCTCACAGCTTTCATTCCCACCAAGCTTAGTATTGTCAGAAAGCTGTGTCCCTTTTTCAAAATCATTAATGTAGATTGAAAATAGCTGAGACCCCAGCACTGTGCTTTGCAGCCTTCCACTAGTTACAGCCTTCCAACTTGAAAATGCCTTGTTTATCCTGGCTTGTTGCTTCCTGCTCACTAACCAATCCTCCATTCACGCTCATATATTACCCTGCAATTCCCTTATCTTGTGTATTTGCCTTTTGTCTGGCACTTCATCAAATGCCCTTTAGAAATCCAAGTATTCTGGTTCCTCTTTATCTACCCAACTAGTTACATCCTCTAAAGTGTGGCACCTTTGAACCAAAGGGTAAAAAGATTGATGGGAAACATTTTGCAAATCGGTGACAATCAAATTGTAATTTTTGTGCTTTCTTTTCCTGTGATCCCTGTGGATGGATAATGTTCAGCAGAGCCCATTTTCAGATATAATGTTCCAACACCATTATGCCACTAACTGCCAGAGGAAACAGCTCAGTGTGTTCCTACGTGGCATGCTATACCTTCATTTCTGCAGAGGAAGCTGAAAGGCACGACACTGAGCATGCCAACACTGTAGCAACTTTTCCAACAGTTTCATTTGTATTTGTACTTAATAAATTCATGAGTTTGAGAATTTATAACCAACAGCAAAAATGTTGCTTAAAAATTTCATGAATCAAAACTTATTTCATATGGACACTGTAACCACTGTACTTGGCATAATGGGGACCTACTATGTGTTATAAACTTTCATTCCTCCTACTCTAATTCACAATACGGGTCCAGTTAAGCAGCTGTCTGGAAGGAAAGGATTTACTACAGAATTCTATGAATAAATAAAAGCTTATCCAGTTTAGACGTTTGTTAGAACAGTTTATTAAACATGTTAGACATGAACATATTATTGTATTTGATGTTCTCTTCAATGGATACTTTAATGACCTTGTAAATAATTCCTGCTCTCTTTCCTCCCCCCACCCCCCGCCACATGCCGACTTCTTTTTTATTTATTTCCCCTACAGCTTTCTTCCTTTTATTCACATATTCACATTCTACAAAAGCCACTGATGCTGGCCACCATTCCATGGCCGATTATTGCCCTCTGGTACTGCCTCCCCACACCAGTCATTATATTTGAGCTTAGGCAAGACTATTGAATATTTAAATGTATTTAGGCCGTACCAGAATAATGAAGTGAGGGTTCTCCTGTAAGACCGATATGTCTTGTGAGCTTGGACAGTCTCAAACCAAAACTGACCTTGATTTAACATTAGATAACATTCCTACTTGATTAGGCCATAGGATGACTGGCATGAGCCATTAAGGGAGACCACTGATGCAGGGTGGAATGGTCCTCCATGTAACCTGCACCGGACCTTAATTAGGAGCTCTTGACACTGGGGTTGTTATCACACAGAGAAGTCTGAAAGAAAAAGCATTTTATTTCCAGCATTGACATCTCTCATTTTGATGAGCACAATATATCGAGGTTTGAAGTCAGCTGGTATTTGAGAAAATGCCATCACCACGTAATAGCCTGACCTCCAATATCCATGCTCTTTTAACTGCTGTCAACCAAGAGTACATTGTAACCGGTGAGCTGTCCCTTTTTAGACTGGCTGACTAGAGGAGCACATCCAGGTTGTTATAACGGGAATGCAATGTGGCTGAATAATGGGCTAAATGATTTCTTCGATTCAATTGGAGGATGTTTGATTGCTGGTGTTAGTGCAGGAGATATTGTGTGCGGATGAGAAGTCCTCCTCTTGCACTCGAGCATGAGGCAGTCCACATTCATCACTTCCTCGTCCATTGTTGTTTTTGTTCCTGTGACTTTACAATTTCAACCAGAAACTTGCACATCGAAACCAAGTCTGTTGATGTTGCTTACAGCTGCAGTGAAGGCAGCAGGCTGATTAAGCAGATTTTTCTTTTTTTAAATCCCCACTGACTCATGCTGAGCTTCTGTATTAAAATAAATTCTGACATGTCTTTCATGACCCCAAGGCACCCTAAAACGTTTTTCAGGCGATGAAGTACTTTTGGAGTGTAGTCATTGTTGTAATTTAGGAAAAATGGAAACCACTTTGCACACAGCAAAATCCTACATAGACCAACGTAATAATGATCAGAGAACCTATTTTAGGCGAGAGATAAATATCCACTAGGCTGTGTTACGCCCATCGCCAATCCATACGCTGAGTGCATCGAGGGAGAGGCCCAAAACAGGCTTGGTGCCAAGCTGATCGGAAGTCCCTGATTTGCGATGCCTGGCACAGTCTGGATCACACCCTCACTGGACGTGACCCAGATAATAATATTGAAATGAGGCATTAGGCTCATCTAAATATACACAGTGTGTTTGAGGCCGCATTCTCCCGGGAGTCACCGGCCACACCGCGAGGCGTAACTCCGGCACTAACTGGTGTTGGTCTCCACAAGCAGAGACCGGGCATGATCCATAGAATCCATACAGTGCAGAAGAAGGCCATTTGACCCATCAGGTCTGCCCCGACCCTCTGAAAGAGCACCGTACCTAGACCCAATCCCTACCCCCATAACCCCTGCTAATCTGCACATCTTTTGGCCATCTGGTGCCCGCACCCAGGGGGCTTTGGAAGCCATAGGGGTGCCCTGGGTGGTTGGGGATAGGGAAGGGCACTGCCGGGGTGCCAGATTGGCAATGCCTGAGAGGAGGCCATGCCCTTGATATGATGTTTGGCGGGAGGGGGGTCACAATGATTTGTTGTGATGAGGGAGTTTGTCCATTAGGGTTTGGGGTGTTGCCCATGTCTGCGGTGGGGTGGGGGTGTGGGGGGGTGGGGGTATCACCATCACTTTTGAGATTGGAGCACCCTTTCAAAATGCCTCTTGATCTCGGAGGAGCTGGTCTGACTGGTGAGTTTAGTTCCCCACTACAGAAAAAAATTCTAGGTGGGATTTACTGTTGAGAAACTCAAATCTCAAAAAATGACAATGTAGGTGAATACAGGTTTGGATCTCACCAAAAACGCCGGCGGGAATCACCCCGCCAAACCAGCCCAAAATGACAGTCATTTTGGGGGTGAATTGTGCCCTAGAACTCTAGGGAAATCTCATCTTTTTACCAGCGATACCAAGTTTTACTAAATCAAGGGGAAACTTGATGAGTCCATGAGGGAGAAAAGAAGATGATAAAGAAGGGTGGGAGGAAACTCATGGGGCGTATATACATCAGCTTAGACCTATTTAACTGAATGGCCTCTTTCTGTGCTATAAATACTATGTAATGGTTCGTAACAACGTCACAGGATCTTTTAGGATCTTCGTGAAGTCTCAGTTTAATGTCATGTCCAAATAATGGCACCTTTGACAGTGCTGCACTCCTCCAGTACTGGTGGTCGGCCTAGATTTTGTGCTCTGGTCTCTGGAGTGATATTTGGATTCACAAACTGAAGGGTCAGTGTACTACACACTGAGCCGCAACTGACCATCCAATTGTGTCCATGTGGCCTCCATAGTGTAAGCAGGCTTCTTCAGGAGGCCAGGGATCAAGCTGACCCTCTTCTTACCTGATGTCACAAAAATGAGTTGTCCAACAGACAGCAAATACCTTCCTAGTTTTTCTGCTTTATAATTCTGAAGCAAGGGTATTTGGTCTTTTTTAAAAGCCAGAGGTAAAGGGGAATAAGAGATGAGATTTTCAGCCAATCTTCCCAATGTAAAGATAAATTAGATCCATTGGTTTAAGATTTGGTGAACTCAGACTGCTTTGGAAAGTACTTTTTTTTTGCCAGCGATACCGAGTTTTACTAAATCAAGGGGAAACTTGATGAGTACATGAGGGAGAAAATAAGATTAAGGTGAAGAAGGGTGGGAGGAAACTCATGGGGCGTATATACATCAGCTTAGACCTATTTAGCTGAATGGCCTCTTTCTGTGCTATAAATACTTTGTCATGGTTTGTAACAACGTCACAGAAATGTAATTATGACATTACAAATTTGAAGGACAGCTGTTTGGTTTGAGTCAGGTAACAGGCAGCAGAGTCGTAGAGTCATACAGCACAGAAAAGGCCCCTCAGCCCTCAAGTTTGAGCCGACCTAACAACTCTAATCCCATTTTGCAGCACTTGGCCTATAGCTGTGTATGCTCCGGGATCACAAGTGCACATCTAAATACTTCTTAAATGATATGAGGGTCTCTGCCTCCACCACCCTTTCAGGCAGCGGGTTCCACACTCGCACCACCCTCTGGGTAAAAAAGGTTTCCCTCACATCCCCTCTCAACCTCCTGCCCTTTACCTTTACCTCCACCAAGGGGAAAAGCTTCTTCCTGTCTACTCTATCTCTGCCCCTCATAATTATATACATCTCAATTATGTCCCCTCAATTATGTCCCAATTATGTCCTCCGACTCCTCTGCTCCAAGGAAAACAATCCAAGTCTATCCAATCTCTCTTCATAGCAAAAACTCTGCAGCCTAAGCAATATACTTGTAAAAATCCTCCCTGCACCTTTCAAGTGCTATCACATCACTCCTATAATGTAGATTCCAGAACTGCACACAATACTCTAACTGTGGCCTAACCAATGTTTTATACAGTTCCAGCGTAACCTCCCTGCTCATAATTCTATGCCTCAGCTAATAAAAGCACGTATACCATATGCCTTCTTAACCACTGTATCCACCTGCTCTGCTAACTTAAGGGATGGGTGTATATGTACACCAAGGTCCCTCTGATCCTCGGTGTTTCCCAGGGTCCTGCCGTTTATCATGTATTCCCTTGCCTTGTTAGTCATGCCCAAGTGGATCACCTCACACTTATCCGTATTGAATTCCATTTGCCACTAACCAGCCCGTCAATATCCTCCTGTAATCGAAGGCTAACCTCCTCACTATTTACCACCCCACCAATTTTCATATTATCTGCAAACTTACTAAGCAACCCTCCTACATTCATATCTAAATCATTTATATAAACCACAAACAGCAAGGGCCCCAACACTGATCCCTGTGGGACTTCATGGACACCGGTTTCCAGTCAGAAAAACGCCCCTGAGGGTGGCACAGTGGGCAGCGGCGCTGAGGACCCGGGTTGGATCCCGGCCCCGGGTCACTGTCTGTATGGAGTTGCCACATTCTTCCCGTGTCTGCCTGAGTTTCACTCCCACAACCCAAAGATATGCAGGTTAGGTGGATTAGCCATGCTAAATTACCCCTTAATTGGAAAACATAATTGGGTACTCTACATTAAAAAAAAAAAAGAAACCCCCCCCCCCCTCGAACATCACCCTCTGCTTCCTGCAACCCAAGCCAATTCTAGATCCAATTTATCAAATTTACTTGTATCCCATGAGCTCTTACCTTTGCTGTCAGTCTCCCATGTGGAATTTTATCAAAAGCCTTGTTGAAGTCCAAGTACACTACATAAATGCATTTCCCTCATCTACACACCTGGTCACCTCTTTGAAAAATTCAATCAAGTTGGTCAGACATGTCCTCCCTTTAACAAAACCATGCTGACTGTTCTTGATTAATCCTGTCTCTCCAAATGCAGATTAATTCTGACTCTCGGAATTGCTCCCAATAGTTTCTCCACCACTGAGGTTAGACTGACTGGCCTGTAGGTTCCTGGTTTATCCCTTCCTACTTTCTTGAATAATGGTACTACATTGGCTATCCTCCAGTCCTCCGGCACCTCTCCTGTGGCCAGAGTGGAATTGAAAATTATTGCAGTGACCCAGCTATTTTCTCCCTTGTCTCATTCAACAGCCAGGACTACATTTCATCTGGCCCTGGAGATTTGTTTGCGTTTAAGCATGACACACCACCCAGAACCTCCTTTCTATGTTAATCTCTTCAATTTTATTACAGCCCTTCTCCTTGATTTCTATACCCACAATGTCCTTCTCACGATTGAACACTGACACAAAGTATTCATTTAGAACCCTACCTACGTCCTCCGGCTCCACACAAAAATTACCATTGTGCTCCTTAATGGGCCCTACTCTTTCCCTGGGTATCCTTTTACTCTTAATGCACTTGTAAAACAACTTAGAATTTTCCTTTATTTTACCTGCCAGAATCCTTTCATGTCCCCTTTTTGCTCTCCTAATTTCCTTTTTAAGTTCCTGCTTGTGCACTCTATACCCTTTAGCACTTCTGCTGTTGTGAGCCCTCAATAAGCCTCCCTTTTTCATTTTATCCAATACTGTATATCCCACGATATCCAGGGTTCATTGGATTTGTTGGCCCCACCCATTTTCTTGATTGGAACATGTTGGCTCTGTACTCTCCCTACTTCCTTCTTGAATGCGGGCCACTGTTCTGTCACAGATTTACCTAAAAGTGTCTTCTCCCAGTCCACTCTTGCCAAATCCTATGTGATCTTATTAAAATCAATCATCTGCCAGTTAGCACGTTGATCAAGACCCATCCATGTCCTTTTCCATAACAATCTTGAACCTAATGGAGTTATGATCACTGCCTGCAAAATGTTCATCCACTGGTACTTCAACCACTTGCCCAGCTTTGTGACCAAAAATTAGTTCAGGCCGCCCCCTCTTATGTAGGTTCTTCTACTTCCTGGCTTAAAAAGTTCTAGATGCATTTTAAGAATTCTGCCCCCTCTAAACCTTTCACACTATGGCTACCCCATAGTAATATTGGGAATATTGGCTAATATTGGGAAAGTTGAAATCCCTCACTATCACTACCCTATTACTTTTACACTTCTCTGAAATTTGCCTACATATCTGCTCTTCTATTTCTCTCGGACTGTTAGGGGGCATATAGAACACTCCCAGCAATGTGATTGCTCCTTTTTTGGTTTCATGTTCTACCCACGTGACTTCAATTGAAGAGACTTCCAAGATATCATCCCTCCTTACTGCTGTAATTAATTCCCTGATCAAAATTGGGACATCCCCTCCTCTTTTACCTCCTTCCTATCTCGCCTGAAGATCCTGTATCCTAGAATATTGGGCTGCCAATCCTGCCCCTCTCTCAGCCATGTCTCGGTGACAACAATGACATCATACCCCCATGTTTTAATTTGTGCCCTCATTTCATCTGACTTGTTTGTCAGACTCCTTGCATTAAAATAAATACCATGCAATCTCGCCAAACTCCCATGTGACTTCACTAGTCTCAACATTCTTTGCCTTCCTGGCTCACTTGATGTCTCTACTAATTTGTGCTGTGCATCTATCCCTGCTGAACCTTACTCTCGGGGTCCCCAGGCCCCTGCCAAGTTAGTTTAAACCCTCCCCAACAGCACTAGCAAACCTCCCTACAAGGGCTCTGGTCCTATTTTGTTTCAGGTGCAAACCGTGTGCTAGCCTGTGTAGAGGCATTACAGTACCTAGTAATGCTGGAACACCATTGGTAGATATTGTATGTTGCCCATTGGTCAAGCTGTATAAGAGCCCGTGCCGCCCCAGCAGCTTTCTTTCTGTATCTGAGCTGCTGGGGGAAACATCTAGCTTATTAAAGCCTTCAGTTGGACTAAAACCTCGCATCAAACCGTCCACCTTGTACGGGTCCCACCATCGCCAAAAACAGTCCCAATGCCCCAGAAATCTAAAACTCTCCCTCCTTTCACTTTGGACAAAGGAGCATTGAACAATCCCAAGTTCATGTAGGATGGAAAAGGGGAGGCCTGTCAGGAGAGCATTGAAATAGTCCAGTCTTGAGATCCACCTGGAACATGAGCAACAGTACCATTCTGCCCTTTTCAAATTTTGGTCACACCGAGAGCATTTTAAGTTGTATTACACTTTGGTGAAGGACTGACTATAACATGCCTGTCACCAGTGCTGGGAGCAGTTTGAAATGGTGATTTTAAAAGCCCATGGTTAAATTGTATTGGCTTCAGTGATATTTTTTCCCATCCTATTGATGACACTTCGTCTAAATGTTGTTAGGGACACCTTTCTTGTCAAGATGAACAACCTTGTTACACACTGTGGATAATAGTCTTCAGGGCAGCTGCATTAAGTAATTCACAGGTAATAGCACTTTGGTGCTGCAATTTGAGATCAAGCATTCATTATCTTTGGTGTTCCTTAAGATTAGAAAATGTGATCGCAACTGTGTACAATTTATATTAATGACTTGGAGGAAGGAAGCAAATGTACTGTGCCCAAATTTGAAGACAAAAATAGGTGGAAAGACAAGTTGCGACGGGGATACAAACAGTTTGCAAAGAGATATTGATAGGTTAAGCAAGTGGACAAAAAGTTGCCACATGGAGCATAATGTGGGAAAATGTGAAGTTCATTTGGAAGGGAGAACAGAGGAACAGTGTTGCTTAAGTGGTGAAAAACTGCAGAAGGCTGCAACAAGGGGGGACTTGGGGGAACCTGTGCACGAGGCACGGAGGGCTGGCGGGCGGATGCAGCAGGTGGTCGGGAGGGCTAATGGAATGTTAGCCCTGATTCCAAGGGGGTTGGAGTGTGGGAGTTGGGGGGGTCTTGCTGCAGCTGTGCAGGGTGCTGGTGACACCACGTCTGGGGAGCTGAGAGCAGTTTTGATCCCCTTATGTAAGGAAATATATTATTTCATTGGGGGAGGTTTAGAGAAGGTTCACTAGGATGGTCCCAGGTATGGAGGGATTGTCTTGGGGGCAAGGGTTAAACAGGTTGGGATTCTACTCATTGAAATTTAGAACAATGAGAGGTGAACTCATTGAGACATACAGGATTCTTGGGGAGCTTCGTGGGGTGGGTGCTGAGAGGATGTTTCCCCTCCTGGGAGAATCTTGGACCAGAGGACATTGTCTCAGAATAAAGAGATGTCAATTTAAGACTGAGATGAGGAGGAAATTCTTCTGAGAGTCTTTGGAACAGTGAGAATTGAGGGGACAGTGTCCTTCTGTATATTTAAGGCCGAGATAGATTCTTGATCAGTGAAGGAACCAAGAATTACAGGAAAAGGGCAGGAAAGTGAACATGAGAAATGTCAGATCAGCTGTGATCCTGTTGAGGGATGGACCAGGCTGGAGGGGCCGAGTGGCTTACTCCTGTTCCTATTACGTCTGGTCTTAGTATGGTTTTATTCCCGCCTGCCCTCCCGATAACCTTTCACCACCTTGCTTTTCGAGAATCTATCCAGCCTGCCTTCAGGATATTTAAAGTCTCTGCTTCCACTGCACTTTGAGGAAGAGAGTTCCAAAGACTCCAAACCCTCTGCCTTAAATGGACAAGTTGTTACTTTTAAAGTGACTCCAATTTCTGGATCCTCCCACAAGGGGAGGCATCCTTTCCACATCCGCCCTGTTGAGGCCCCTCGGGATCTTACACGGTTCAATCAAGTCACCTAAACTCCATTGGACACAAGCCCAGCCTGTCCAATCATTCCTCATGAGACCGGCCTCCAATTCCAGGTATGAGTCCGGTGAGCCTTCTCTGAACTGCTTCCAACACATTGACATCATTCCTTGAATGAGAGCAGTGCTGTGCACAGTGCTCCGGGTGTGGTCTCACTGGTGTCCTGTGTAGCTGGGGCATGGCCTCCCTACTTTTGTATTCAATTCCCCTCACAATAAACAATAGCATTCTATTAGCTTCCCTGATTGCTTGTGTACCTGTGTGCTCGCCTTTTGTGATTTGTGCGCTTGGACACCCAGATCCTTCTGAATCTCCGAGCTCTGCAGTCTCTCATCATTTGGATAATGGGCTTTTTTGTTCTTCTGGCCAACATGGACAATCATACATTTTCTCACATTATCCATTTGGCAAATCTTTTTCGACTCATTTAAAATATACCTTTTTAACCTCCTTATGTCCCCTTCACAATTTACTTTCCTGCTTATCATTGTATCAGTGGGACATGGGGGCAGGAGTTGGCCATTCGGCCCGTCGAGCCTGCTCCACCATTCTGTATGATCATGGCTGATCATCCACTTCATTGCCTTTTTCCCCACACTATCCTCATATCCCTTTGTGTTACTGGGATTTAGAAATCTGTCTGTCTCTGATTTAAACATACTCAATGACTGAGCTTCCACAGCCCTCTGGGGTAGAGAATTCCAAAGATTAACGACTTGTAGATCTCTGTAGATCAAACCATTGCCCCGTTCTATCCCCATATTCCTGTCAGTTTATTTCCCTCAAAAGCCCATCGAATTTCCCTTTGGAAACATTCCAACATCTCTGCCTCTACCCGCATTGTAGGAAGTGGCTTCCAGGTATTTCCCACTTTCTTCAAATGCAAATTAATCTCAGAGAGCACAGAAAGAGGCCATCCCGCCCATCATTCCCATGCTAGCTCTTTGAGTGAACTATCTAAATAGTCCCATCGCCCGGCAAGTTTCTTTTCCTGAAAGTTACAGTTGAATTTCCTTCCTGCACCTTTGTCAGGCAGTGAATCTCAACAACTCGTTCTGTTTTAAATCTAATAATTTCACGATATGCTGTATTTGGATTTTCACAGGGGATTTGAAATGGGAAAAAAAAAATTAGAAAATGTGGAAATGCTCAGCAGGTCAAGCAACATCTGTGGAGAGAAGTAAATTCATGTTTCAGGTCGATGATCTTTCAGTTCTGATAATGAGATAAGGCAGCTAATGTGGATATTGTGACTTCTTGCATCTCTGAACTCATAGAAGGGACAAAGTTCTGCGTTGCAATAATATATGGTGTGATCAACATTAAAAACAGAAGGGAAGACCATTCCTGTAAATAGTTAATTGATTAACTTGTATGATATTTTGGTTTTGTGGCAGTCTGAGCAAATTAATATTTTTCCATTGGAGAGTAGATTATTCATGTAGATTTGTATTTGTATCTCAGTCCATCCAACCAGATTTTATGTGTTGTATATATGTGGAGCTTTGACAAAGGGTCGTCTGGACTCGAAACGTTGGCTCTTTTCTCTCCCTACAGATGCTGCCAGACCTGCTGAGATTTTCCAGCATTTTCTTTATGGATTCAGATTCCAGCATCTGCAGTAATTTGCTTTCATTTATGTGTTGTATCTGTTTCTAATTATGTGGATGATGTGGTAATGAAACTAGATTCATAATGGAAGTCAATGTGAAAGAATGCCACAGGAGACACAGGTTTATTTTGTATAGTATCTCTCTGTTGGGTTGTGTGAATATGTCCATTCAGAAATGCTATCCTTGATCTCTAAAAAGTTTGAGTACAAGTTTGTTTGTAGGCTACCTTAAGCAAACAAAAGTGTTGCATGATGTACAAATTGAAGGGTAATTTGTTTTGACTCGCTTTTTCTTTGCTCCCGTAGGTGCTCTGACGGTTGGCCTCGTCCGTCAGTGTCAAACCATCCATGGCCGTGACCGAACATGTGTCCCTCCACGTCTTCCACCCGAATGGGTCACAACACTGTTTTTCATTATTCTGGGCATTATTTCATTAACGGTAACATGTGGTTTGCTGGTGGCTTCACATTGGCGAAGGGAAACCACCAAATATGCTCGCTGGATAGCCTTCGCTGGAAGTAAGTTCAATTTGGTTTCAGATTTAAACTCCGAACTCTTGTAACATGCACACTGTGAACATTTTGGATTTCCAAAAATTTCAGTTAGAGTGTAAGTGGAATATTTGCTCCCGTTCCCCCTCTCCTACCCCTCAAATCTACAGGAGTGGCTACAGCACCAGTATGGTCATGATTTTACCACTGCCTGATGTAAAACTATTTGTTGGAAGGTGCATTCTTTCATGCTAGCATGCCTAGATTTATGACATTGACCAAATGTATTTACTAACAGGCTGCCTTCCAGTTAAGGTTATTGCTGAAACAACCCTGGACTGTAGGGTTCTCTCTTTCAGCATAGATTATCATAGAATTTACAGTGCAGAAGGAGGCCATTCGGCCCATCGAGTCTGCACCGGCTCTTGGAAAGAGCACCCTACCCAAGGTCAACACCTCCACCCTATCCCCATAACCCAGTAACCCCACCCAACACTAAGGGCAATTTTGGACACTAAGGGCAATTTAGCATGGCCAATCCACCTAACCTGCACATCTTTGGACTGTGGGAGGAAACCGGAGCACCCGGAGGAAACCCACGCACACACGGGGAGGATGTGCAGACTCCACACAGATAGTGACCCAAGCCGGAATCGAACCTGGGACCCTGGAGCTGTGAAGCAATTGTGCTATCCACAATGCTACCGTGCTGCCCATAATATATGATAACTGGCATCAGGCACAGCGAACAGCAACTGTTCTGTAAGAGTTTGTGGTAATTGTATTTGGTTAGAATAATAATCGCTTATTGTCACCAGTAGGCCTCAATTAAGTTACTGTGAAAAGCCCCTAGTCGCCACATTCCAGTGCCTGTTTGGGGAGGCCAGTTCGGGAATTGAACCCACGTTGCTGGCCTTGTTCTGCATTACAAGCCAGCTGTTTAGCACACTGGCCTGCCTGCTATTGGCAACAAGCACAAAATGCAGCAGGATTTCCGAGTCGTCTAGTTTTCATGTATAGAAACATACAGATAAAATAGAAGCAGGAGGAGGCCATTTGGCCCTTTAAGGCTGCTCCGCCATTCATTATGATAATGGCTGATCATCAAGTTTAACACCCTGATCCTACCTTCTTTCCCCCCCCAATTCCTTGATCCCTTTAGCCCCATGTGCTATCTAATTCCTTCTTGAAATCTTAATGTTTTGGCCTAAACTATTTTTTGTGGTAGTTAATTCCACAAATTCACCATCCTCCCTGGGTAAAGAAAATTCTCCTCACCTGTCTTTTTAAAAATTAATTTAGAGTACCCAATCATTATTATTATTCCAATTAAGGGGCAATTTAGCGTGGCCAATCCACCTACCCTGCACATCTTTGGGTTGTGGGGATGAAACCCATGCAGACATGAGGAGAATGTACAAACTCCACACAGACAGTGACCCAGGGACGGGATTTGAACCCGGGTCCTCAGCGCCCCAGTCCCAGTGCTAACCACTGCGCCACATGCTGCCCTCCTCACCCCAGTCTTAAAAGGTTTGCCCCTTATCTCCAAACTATGACTCCTAGTTCTGAACTCCGTCACCATTGGGAACATTCTGAATTTACCCTGTCTAATCCTGTTATAATTTTAGATGTTTCTATGAGATCCCCTCTCACTCTTTTAAACTCTGTTGAATATATTCTTAACCGACTTAGTCTCTCCTCATATGACAGTCCCACCATCCCAGGAATCAGATGGTAAACCTTCGCTGCACTCCCTCCATAGCAAGAACTTCCTTCCTCAGAAAAATACACCAAAATGGCACACAATATTCCAGGTGTGGCCTCACTAACATCCCATACAATTGCAGTCAAACATCCCTATTCCAATACTCAAATCCTCTCGCTATGAAGGCCAACATATCATTTGTCTTCTTTACGGCCTGTTGTACCTGCACGCTTACTTTCAGTGACTGATGCAAGAGGACACCAAGGTTTCACTGAGGATCCACCTCTCTCAATTTACACCCATTCAGATAATAATCTGCCGTCCTATTTTTGCTACCAAAGTGGATAACCTCACAATGATCCACATTATACTGCATCTGCCATGCATGTACCCACTCACTCAGCCTGTCCAAATCTGATGAAGCATCCCTGCATCCTCCTGACAGCTCACCCTCCCACCCAACTTTGTATCATCTGCATATATAATACATTTTGTTCTCTCATCCAAATCATTAATATATAATGTGAACAGTTGGGATCCGAGCATAGATCCCTGTGGTACCCCACTTGTCACTGCCTGCCAAATGGAAAAAGACCCATTTATTCCAACTATTTCCTTCCTGTCTACTAACCAGCTTTCTCTCCATCTCAAGACACTACCCGCAATCCCATGTGCTTTAACTTTACATAGTTTATCATCAGCCTGTTTAGATCAGGGTTGCCTATTAAGGTTAATAAACATTTATTTCACTATGCAGGGAATTAATTGTATCCCAACTAAGAATGGACTGTAAGCACATGTGCAGATTCTGACATGACAGTACAAGAGACATAATCTACCGGACTGCAAATTGTAATTTATAGATGGCATTCTTTAAGACCATAAGACATAGGAGCGGAAGTAAGGCCATTCGGCCCATCGAGTCCACTCCACCATTCAATCATGGCTGATTTCAACTCCATTTACCCGCTCTCTCTCCATAGCCCTTAATTCCTCGAGAAATCAAGAATTTATCAACTTCTGTCTTAAAGACAGAACTTTGGCCAAGCATCAATTTTATTATCCCGATGAAAGCTTCAATTTTTTTTTAAATCCCCTTGAATTGGTGGATTATTAAGGATTTAATAATGGTTCATAAAATTCTTCTTTATGCTCAGTTAATTTGATGTTTGACTGCTGTTGGTCAGTTTACATCGGGTGAAACTAGAACTGAAGTGTTGGAAGGAGGAAAGTATTTGTACAGCTGCCAAATGTCATATTTGCCAAACTTGTGAGAACCAACAAAGTAATTAATGTTGATTTAAGTGTATTAAAGAAAAAACAAAAGAATCTGCATGTATGTAGCACCTTTCATGACTTCAGAACAAGCCTGGAATATTTAAATGTGTAAAACAAGAAATATAGATGCTATTTCTGTGAAGCTTATACCTATACAAACATGTCAGACAAAAAGTGTTCTGTGCAGCAGTAAATCCCAGAGTGACAGCAATTTTGTTGAGTTGACTTCGAGCCAACACTGGTAAATGATCCAGTCTGTTCTTTAATACAACAGGTTCAGTGAGCAAGCTTGACTGAGTATTCCCTGAAATTTGTATTTGAAATCATTAAAGGGCATCAGAGAACCACACCTTTGTTTAATTTAAATTTTGAAAAAGTCCTTTTAGACCAAGTCCTGGCGCCTGATAGTTGATAACTTTAGCCGAAAAATACAATTTTTAAGCAGAACCACTTGTTGGGAATAAAAGCAGAAAATGCTGCAAAATCTCAGCAGATCTGGCAGCATCTGTGGAAAGAAGCAGAGTAACGTTTCAAATCCATTTGACTCCTCCTCGGAGCTAAAAAGAGGGGGAAATATGATGGATTATATAATGCATCAGAAGGGGTGGAACCGCTGGAGCACAGTAGAAGGTAACTAATAGGTGGGAGCTAGGAGAGATTACAACAAAGATGAGAAAGGCACGAGACAGAGAAAGTGTTAAAGGCAGTGTAAACGGCCATAGAAGGTGCTGATAGTGACACAAAGGTAAGATAGCAGAATGCATTATTAGGAGAACAAAGGTCAGTGCCCACTGAAACACGTGTTAAATGACCCAGTGTGTTGGGGATGGGGTGGGGTGGTTTGTGCTGGGCCCAAATCTTTTGCATTAAAGAAGGGATCAAGATGGAGGAGAAGGGTCACAGCCTAAATTTGCTGATCTCAATATTGACTCCCGAGGGCTGGAATATGTCTAATCGGAAGATGAGCTAGTGCTCCTCCAGCTTGCGTTGTATTCCAGTGAAGCCGAACACAAACGGGGAGCAGCATCTCATATTCCGATTACGTACATTACAACCTTCTGGACTCAACAGTGAGTTTAGACTGAGTCCTTCTCCATCCTGACCCTTTTTTTAAATCCAAAACATTTTTGTCCCAATGCAACGTCCCCTTCCCCACTGGACCATCTGTCACTTGTTCTTAAGCTTTGCTTTCACTGAGCACTGACCTTTGTTCTCCTGTTATCACATTCTGCTATCTTACCTCTATGCCATGATCGACACCTTCCATAGCCCTTTACACTGCCATTGGACAGCACGGTAGTGCAGTGGGTAGCACTTTTGCTTCACAGCTCCAGAGTCCCAGGTTCGATTCCCGGCTTGGGTCACTGTCTGTGTAGAGTCTGCACGTTCTCCCTGTGTCTGTATGGGTTTCCTCCGGGTGCTCTGGTTTCCTCCCACAAGTCCCGAAAGACGTGCTGTTAGGTAATTTGAACATTCTGAATTCTCCCTCTGTGTACCTGAACAGGCGCCGGAATGTGGCGACTAGGGGTTTTTCACAGTAACTTCATTGCAGTGTTAATGTAAACCTACTGTGACACTAATAAAGATTATAATTATTAACACTTCCTCTGTGTGGTGCCTTTCACATCTTTGTTGAAATCTCTCCTAATTCCCACATATCACTGACCTTCTCTGCACCAACTGCTCCACCCCCTCTTCTGCAATATATACTCCATCACATTTCTCCCTCTTTGGCTCTGAAGAAGACTCACACAGACTCTAAATGTTTACACTCTTTCTCAGCATTTTATTTTTATTTCAGATTTCCAGCATCTGCAGTATTTTGCTTTTGTTTACCACTTGTTAGGATCCTTCCTCTCGCATCTCAGTTTCCTGAAAAAAAAAGTAAGCTCAGTTTCCTTTTTTGACCAGGATGCTTTGCTTTACTTTCACGTTATCTCCCTGTCATAGCTTTCTGACAGTGCTAGCTCCTCACAGCATAATGCCCAAATTGCAGAAAATGCTTTTTTTCTAGCTATGCAGCCATGGCAATAACAAGCTAATAGTTCAATAAATATAGAAATCTGACTGCCTAAGTCCAGGAAATGTAGGTTAGGGCATTGATCCTTGACTGGAACCTGCAACCCCTATCACAACTTTTATTCTGATTTATTTTCATAACAAGCTCTCAGCAATTCAATTTACAGACCACTTAGAGCATGGCAGACTGAGCATTGAAAATGGGAGTGCACCTAATCTTTAACTATATGCCTCTTGTAGGCCACTTATGGAGCAGAATTTGGGACTGGTTGGATGACAGCAAACTAGGCTGCTAGATCTTGTCAATTAAAAGAGGAATCATATTGGGTGGAGAAAGTAAGGATTAAATGGGGTTGAAAGAATGGAAACAAATTTTTTTAAATACATTTGGTGATTAACAATCGTTGTATGGAGACTTCCGGTTGCGGCGATGCCCAGCTAAGCCGCACGTTTCGGCGGCTCCAGCTCAAATGGACCTTCGGGCTCTTTTAAGAGCCCCAACGGGAAATTTTTTCAGGACGAAACCCGGTGTGGGGTGAGTTAACAGGGAGTCCCCCCCAACGAAACAGGAAAATATCGGCAGCGGTGGCTACATCGCGAAGAATCCTCGAGGAAAGGGACAGGAGGGGAAAAAAAGCAAGATGGCGGCGGAGACAGCCCAGGCGACATGGGGGCCCAATCAAGACGAATTCTTAAGAAGGTGTGGAGCTACTTAAGAAGGAGGTGCTGACCCCGATGCTACAGGCAATTGAGGGGCTTAAGGAGGCACAAAGGACCCAGGAGACGGAGCTCCGCGTGGTGGAGCAGAAGGTGACGGATAATGAAGACGAGATCCTGGGCCTGGCGGTCAAAACACAGACGCACGAGGCGCTCCACAAAAAGTGCATTGAAAGGATTGAGGCCCTAGAAAACAGAGCACGAAGGAAGAACCTTCGGATCCTGGGTCTCCCTGAGGGAGTGGAAGGAGCGGACTGCGGGGCTTACGTGAGCACGATGCTAAGCTCGCTGATGGGAGTTGAGGCCCCTTCGGGCCCCTTAGAAGTGGAGGGGGCTCATCGGGTCCCTGCGAGGAGACCAAAGGCGGGAGAACCACCTAGGGCAACAATCGTGCGATTTCATCGCTTCAATGATAGAGAAGTGGTTCTGAGATGGGCCAAAAAGGTACGGAGTAGTAGATGGGAGAATGCGGTGGTACGGGTGTACCAGGATTGGAGTGCGGAGGTGGCGAGAAGGAGGGCGAGTTTAATCGAGCCAAGGAGGTGCGACACAAGAAGAAGGTGAAGTTCGGGATGCTGCAGCCGGCGCGACTATGGGTCACGTACCAGGAGAGACATCACTACTTCGAAACGGCGGAAGAAGCATGGACCTTTATTAAAGACGAGAAACTGGATCGGAACTGAGGGACTGATCTTAGAGGGGAAATGACACTGTCGATGTATATAGGGATGTAAATTGGGAAAGGGGACACACTAAGAAATGTGGGCGCCGGTGGGGGGAAAGAAGAGACATAGGCGGGGGATGAAGAATGGGAGTGGGGCGGTAGAGGGGGCTGCGCCACAAGGGGCGGGACAACTACAGAGAATATGGGGCCTACTGTCCTTGTTCCCACGCCAGAAAGGTGATGGCGGGAAGATAGGCGCAAGGTAGATGGGAGTTCCCCACACGGGGGGGGTCAAGGAGTGAGCGGGAGAAGCCGGGGTCAGTTGAAGTCAGCTGACTTTCGGAAGTAATATGGGGAGAGCAATCACGCTAGATGGGGATCTAGCGGGGGGAGGGGGGGGAGGATAACTGGGTTGCTGCTGCAGAAATCAAAGAGGAACTGGTTAAAGAAAGGGTGGTCGGGGCTGGAATGCGCCAACTGGGGAACGGGTGGGAGCACGGAATCGGGACGTGGGACTGGCCTAGAGAGGGTGATGGCTAGCCGACACGGGAAGGGGGCAGGTAGCCCCCCAGTGCGGCTGATCACGTGGAACGTGAGAGGCCTAAATGGACCGATTAAAAGGGCCCGAGTGTTTGCGCACTTGAAAGGACTGAGGGCAGACGTGGCTATGCTTCAGGAGACGCACCTGAAGGTGGCGGACCAAGTTAGGTTAAGGAAAGGATGGGTGGGACAGGTGTTCCATTCAGGGCTGGATGCAAAGAATAGAGGGGTGGCCATACTGGTGGGGAAACGGGTATCATTCGAAGCTAGGAGCATTGTAGCAGATAGTGGAGGCAGATATGTGATGGTGAGTGGCAGGCTGGAGGGAACGGAGGTCGTGTTGGTTAACGTATATGCCCCGAATTGGGATGATGCGGGATTCATGAAGCGGATGCTGGGACGTATCCCGGACCTGGAGGTAGGAAACTTGATAATGGGGGGAGACTTCAACACCGTGCTGGACCCAGGGTTAGATAGATCTAGATCTACGACCGGAAGAAGGCCGGCAGCGGCCAAGGTGCTTAAGGGGTTTATGGACCAAATGGGGGGAGTGGATCCATGGCGATTTGTTAGACCGAAGGCCAGGGAGTTCTCCCTCTTCTCCCATGTTCATAAGGTGTACTCCCGGATAGATTTTTTTGTTTTGGGAAGGTCGTTGATCTCGAGGGTGGAAGAAACTGAGTATTCAGCCATAGCTATCTCAGATCATGCCCCACATTGGGTGGACCTGGAACTAGGAGAGGAGAGGGAGCAGCGTGCACTCTGGCGATTAGATGTGGGATTGTTGGCGGATGAGGGAGTCTGTGGAAGGGTGCGGGATGTATCGAGAGATACCTGGAGGCCAATGACGATGGGGAGGTCCGAGTGGGAGTGGTGTGGGAAGCACTAAAGGTGGTGGTCAGAGGAGAGCTGATCTCCATCAGGGCCCACAAAGGGAAAACAGAGGCCAAGGAAAGGGAAAGATTACTGGGGGAGATTTTAAGGGTGGATAAAGAATATGCGGAGGCCCCGGAGGAGGGACTATACAGGGAGAGACGACGACTCCAGACGGAGTTTGACCTGCTGATCACTAGGAGGGCGGAGGTGCTGTGGAGGAAGGCACAGGGGATGAGATATGAATATGGGGAAAAGGCTAGTCGCCTGTTGGCCCATCAGCTGCGAAAGAGGACAGCGGCGAGGGAGATAGGGGGAATTAGAGACGAAAAGGGAGCTACGGTGCGGAGAGCAGGGAAGATAAACGAGGTGTTTAAGACCTTTTACAAAAGACTTTATAGGTCCCAACCCCCGGAGGGAAAAGAGGAGATGCGGCAGTTTTTGGACCAATTAAGGTTCTTAAGAATTAAGAATTTTATAGAAAATATGTGGACTTGCTGGCCCCGCTGTTGGTGAGGACTTTTAACGAGGCCAGGGAAGGGGGGACTCTACCCCCGACAATGTCGGAGGCGAAGATATCGCTAATTTTGAAGCGGGATAAAGATCCGCTGCAGTGCGGGTCCTATAGGCCTATTTCACTACTAAATGTAGACGCCAAATTGCTAGCAAAGGTGCTGGCAACGAGGATAGAGGACTGTGTCCCGGGGGTGGTGCACGAAAACCAGACAGGATTCGTAAAGGGGAGACAACTAAATGTTAACGTGCGACGGCTATTAGGGGTGATAATGATGCCCCCAGCAGAGGGGGAGGCAGAGATAGTGGCGGCAATGGATGCAGAGAAGGCATTTGATAGGGTGGAGTGGGAGTATCTATGGGAGGTGCTGAGGAGGTTCGGGTTCGGGGCCGGGTTTGTTAGCTGGGTCAAACTCCTCTACGGGGCCCCAACGGCAAGTGTGGTCACGGGTCGGCAAAGATCGGAGTATTTCCGACTATACAGGGGAACAAGACAGGGATGCCCGCTATCTCCATTACTGTTCGCGTTGGCAATTGAACTACTGGCCATGGCGCTGAGAGACTCCAGAAAATGGAGAGGGGTGATTAGAGGGGGAGAAGAACACCGAGTGTTACTCTACGCAGATGACCTACTGCTGTATGTGACGGACCCAGTGGGGGGGATGACAGAGGTCATGCAGACATTGAGGGAGTTCGGAGATTTCTCGGGATATAGGCTTAACATGGGAAAGAGTGAACTTTTTGTGATACACCCTGGGGACCAGAGTAGAGGGATAGATGGCCTGCCTTTAAGGAGAGTGGAAAGAAACTTTCGATACCTGGGGATCGAAAGTTTAGCCAGGAGCTGGGGAACCTTGCACAGACTTAATCTGACACAATTGGTGGAACAAATGGAAGAGGATTTCAAGAGGTAGGACATGCAGCCACTGTCACTGGCGGGCAGAGTGCAGGCAATTAAGATGATGGTCCTCCCGAGGTTCCTATTTGTATTCCAATGTCTCCCTATACTGATCACTAAGGCCTTCTTTAAAAAAATAGACAGGAGCATCACTAGCTTTGTGTGGGCAGGGAAAGTTCTAAGGGTAAGGAGGGGGTTCTTACAACGTAGTAGAGACAGAGGGGGACTGGCGCTGCCGAATTTGGGCGACTACTACTGGGCCGCCAATGTGGCGATGATCCGTAAATGGATGATAGAAGGTGAGGGAGCGGCGTGGAAAAGATTAGAGAGGAAGTCCTGTAAAGGGACGAGTCTAGAGGCGCTGGTGACGGCGCCACTACCGTTCTCACCAAAAGAATTTACCACGAACCCAGTGGTGGCGGCAACATTAAAAAGCTGGGGGCAATGGAGGCGACAGAGAGGTGTACTGGGTGCCTTGGTGGGGTCCCCAATTAGGAACAACCATAGATTTGCCCCAGGGAGAATGGATGGAGGATTCCAGAGCTGACACCAGTTGGGAATTAGGAGGGTGGGAGATTTATTTATAGACGGGACGTTTGCGAGCTTGGGAGCGTTGGAGGAAAAGTATAAGCTGCCCCGGGGAAATTTCTTTAGGTATATGCAGGTGAGGGCGTTCACAAGACAACAGATGAGGGAATTTCCATTGCTCCCGATACAGGGGATCCAGGATAGAATGCTCTCGGGGGTGTGGGTCGGGGAGGGCAAGGTGTCAGAGATATACCGAGAGATGAGAGAAGAGGGGGAGGAGCTGGTGGGCGAACTGAAAGGAAAATGGGAAGAAGAGCTCGGGGAGGAGATAGAGGAGGGTCTGTGGGCTGATGCCCTAAGCAGGGTAAATTCCTCGTATGCCAGGCTTAGCCTGATTCAATTTAAGGTGCTGCATAGAGCACACATAACGGGAGCAAGGTTGAGCAGGTTCTTCAGAGTGGAGGACAAGTGTGGGAGGTGCGGCGGAAGCCCGGCAAACCACACGCATATGTTCTGGCTGTGCCCGGCACTGGAGGGGTATTGGAGGGGAGTGACGGGAGTGATCTCGAAGGTGGTGAAGGTCCGGGTCAAACCAGCCTGGGGGTTAGCTCTATTTGGAGTTGCGGATGAGCCGGGAGTGCAGGAGGCGAAAGAGGCCGATGTCGTGGCCTTTGCGTCCCTAGTAGCCCGGCGTAAGATCTTACTCATGTGGAAGGAAGGGAAACCCCCCAGACTGGAGGCCTGGATAAACGATATGGCGGGGTTCATTAAACTGGAGCAGATTAAGTTTGCGCTGAGAGGATCAGCTCAAGGGTTCACCAGACGGTGGCAACCATTCCTCGACTACCTAGCGGAACGTTAGAGGGAAGATAGATGACCAGCAGCAGCAACCCAGGGAGGGGAGGGGGGGGAGGGGGAGGAGGGGGAGGGGGGGAAGGGGGGGAGGGAGGGAGGGGGAGGGGGAGGGGGAAGGGGGGGAGGGAGGGGAGGGAGGGGAGGGGAGGAGGGGAGGAGGGGAGGGGAGGGGAGGAGGGGGGGAGGGGAGGAGGAGGGGGGAGGGGAGGAGGAGGGGGGAGGGGGGAGGGGAGGGGAGGAGGAGGGGGAAGATGGGGGGGGAGGGGGGGAGATGATGGGGGGGGAGATGGGGAGGGAGATGGGAGGGGGGAGATGGGGGAGGGAGGGGAGGGGGAGGGGGAGGAGAGGGGAGAGGGGGGGGGGGGGGTGGGGAGGGGGAGGGAGGGGGGGGGAGGGGAGGAGAGGGGAGGGGGGGAGAGGGGAGAGGAGAGGAGAGGGGAGGGGGAGAGGGGAGGGGGGAGGGGGGGAGGGGGGGGAAGAGGGGAGGGGGGGAAGAGGGGAGGGGGGGGAGGGAGGGGAGGGGGGGGAAGAGGGGAGGGGGGAGGGGGGGGAAGAGGGAGGGGGGGGGAAGAGGAGAGGGGGGAGGGAGGGGAGGGGGGATGGGGGAGGGGAGGGAGAGGGGGGTGGGGGGGGGGAGAGGGGGGGAGAGGGGGGGGGGAAGAGGGGAGGGGGGGGGAGGGGAGGGGGAGAGGGGAAGAGGGGGAGGAGAGGAGAGGGGAGGGGGGAGAGGGGAGGGGGGGAGAGGAGAGGGGAGGGAGGGGAGGGGGGAAGAGGGGGGAGGGGAGGGGGGAAGAGGGGAGGGAGGGGGGGGAGGGGAGGGGGGAGGGGAGGGGGGGAGGGGGAGGGAGGGGGGGGAGGGGGAGGGGGGAGGGAGGGGAGAGGGGAGGGAGGGGGGGGAGAGGGGAGGGGGGGGGAAGAGGGGGAGGGAGGGGGGAGGAGGGAGGGGGGAGAGGGGGAGGGGAGAGGAGGGGATGGAGGAGGAGAGGGGAGGGGGGAGGGAGAGGAGGGGAGGGGAGGGGGGGGAGGGAGGGAGGGGAGGGGGAGGAGGGAGGGGGATGAGGAGGGGGAGAGGAGAGGGGGAGGGGGAGGGGGAGGGGGAGAGGGAGGGGAGGGGGGAGGAGGGGGAGGGAGAGGGGGAGGGGAGGGGAGGGGGGAGGAGAGGGGGAGGGGGAGAGGGGGGAGGAGGGGAGGGGAGGGGGGAGGGAGGAGAGGGGGGAGGAGAGGAGGGAGGGGGAGAGGGGGAGGGAGGGAGGGGGAGAGGGGGAGGGGAGGGGGAGGGAGGGGGGGAGAGAGGGGGGAGGGGGAGGGGAGGAGGAGGGGGGGGAGGAGAGGGGGAGGGGGAGGAGAGGGGGGAGGGGAGGGGAGGGAGGGGAGGGGGAGGAGAGGGGAGGGGGGGAGGGGGAGGAGAGGGAGGAGAGGGGGAGGGGAGGGGAGGAGATGGGGGAGGAGGAGGGGGGGGAGGGAGGAGGGAGGGGAGGAGAGGGGGGGAGGAGAGGGGGGGAGGAGCGGGGAAGAGGGGGGAGGAGCGGAGAGGGGAGGGAGGGAGGAGCGGGAGAGGGGGGAGGTGATGGGGGAGGGGAGGGGAGAGAGGGCTGGGGCCGAGGGGAGGGAAGAGGGGGAGGAGGAGGGGGGGAGATGGGGGAGATGGGGGGAGGGGGGACGAGACTGGCGG